>NC_135999.1:34366212-34734962 GCF_048128805.1 Centroberyx gerrardi
TTCAAACACACAGGTATGTTGACACTTACATGTTAGAATGTGGTAATGTTGCGAAAATAGGGTCAGGTGAAAAGGTAGGGGAGAAACCTTTTTACAAGCTGTAATATATTAGTATATGATATACAATATTTCTTTCAACCATGCATTGTGATTGGATGAGAGCTGTGACATAAGTGCTTGTAATATGAACTTGTACCATATAATTTACGGTATAACAACGGTATGAATTGGATCAATTAAGCAAAGATGTTTATTGCTCAGCAATGGGTAAGTAGGTTTTTGTTGGCAAAGGGGGACAAAATAAAATAATTAAAACCTAAAGCTACTGTAAATGTTAGAGTTCCTACGGCTGCAGTACACCAGTGGTGCTAATAACCACCGTATAAAATGACATTCCATAAGTTATTGCTTCACTAGCAAAGACCACACTATGAGATATATTTAGGCAGTTTATTGAGAGAATGAGGGGTCAAGGATGAAGGGATGAAACAAGGGCTTAGGACGGATGGATCAGGAGTTGAGGATGAGGGGATGAATCGTGGGGTCGAGGGGTTGAGTAGGGGTAGAAGAGGTCAGATGAAATAGTGGGGTCGAAGATCAGCCCGAGGAACCCAGGGAAACGAGACTCATGGTGGGGGCACCGTCTCACTGATGGGGAGTCCTCTGGTTCCATTATTTCACTCAAAGAGAGCTTCATGCGCAGAGAGGAGCATGGGCTTTTCAAACGTCACTGAGATTGCTGCGGCTGTAGCTGTGGTAAGCTTGGCCAAGAATTATTACTGTATGATCAGGAATTACTTGCGTGGAAGCTGTGCAAGCGGCCATGATACAGAATGAGTGGCTGGAGTATAGTTACAGGGATCACACATAGCCACACCTCCGTCTCAAGCTAACAGAGGTCTGGAGTAGAGCATGGGCCTCAAATGCAACTGCAGCAGCAGTTGTCACTTAAATGTTGGAGATGATCATCCACGGAAAGCTGCTGAGAAGCTTCTATTTGGCAACCAACGCCTACACTCTCAAAAAAAAGTGACATAAGTACTCCTCTATGGTACATTAATGTTCCTTACGGTACAACCTGAGTTGTTTATGGAACAATAAGCAAAGCTGAAACTGCCGTGCTGCAACTGGACCGCAACAAGTTTGGATACGCAAATGGAACGCATGCTGTGAGCTTCAGCAAAGAACATAGCTAAAGTCCATTTTCTTAAGAAAATTCCAAGAACAGTTGACGTTAGTCCATGAGGCCAGTGCTTGCTTCAAAGCAACCAGAGGGCGTGTGTGCGTGCGTGCCAGGCAGACCGTGTGTGTATGTGATAGGCTAAAACTTTTTTCTATCTTAACTGTTTTATAATCAATTTTTATTTATTTTCTTAAATTAGTAGTTTTAGTGGTAGATTGATATGTCTATTGATTTCAAGTCCCAAGCCCCCCCCCCCCCCCCAAAAAAAAAAAAAAACGGCCAGAGGCTCACTGTAAAAAAAATAAAATAAAAAGAAAAACACTCTCCTGTAAAATAACTGAAATTTCACATAATTAAAATACAGTTTATATACGCATTTTTGCATAAAATCTTCTGTACCTGTGAAAACATTGGAATTACCATTAAAAAAACATCTAAACTCTGCTGTAATACAGATAATCAGACTTACTCTTAATGTAAGATCACTTCATATATAAATTACGAGTATGTTATGTCATTTTACATAATAATACATAATAATAATAATAATTACATAATCTTATGTATATAAAATATGTAAAATTAGACAGATCCACCTGTAAAAAAAATTTGAATTACCTTTAAAAAAAATGGCTAAATACTGCTATAAAACAGATAATCAAGCTTGCAATTACAAAAATCTACTGTTAATGTAAGATCACTTCAGATATGAATTACAAGATTTTTTTATGTAATTTAACATTGTAAATCTGAAAAGTTATCAAAATGTTTCTGTGAAAAAAATGTAAACTCTTGTAAGGAATATTTGGCATTATTAAAAAGTTGCCATTCTTTTAACAAAGGTACAAAAAGCCTATGTCTTCTATGACTCAATGTGTTCTTAGTAATATTGAACTAATGTATGCAGAGTAGTATAACAGAACATCTTTCCATATTGTTGAAACAAAAAAGCATTAAACAATCCCAAACTGTGTTTTCATGAGTAAAATATTGTGTATGTGAAAGATAATGCGTGTGAGTATGAGTGAGTATGAGAGCTGAAAGAGAATGTGTGTATGAAAGTTTGAGAGGTGAAAGAGAATGTGTGAGTATGAGTGAGTATGAGCGCTGAAAGAGAATGTGTGTGAGTATTTTTGTAATCAGGAAAAGAACCTTTGGCCTGATCGCCAGCTGCTTTCTGGATGCACGCTTCTCCACCTTCGACCCCTTGTCTAGATTTATTTTAAAAAGGCATCTGTGCAATGAAAGTAAAAACTTCAGTAAGAAAAGTTGGAATTTACTATAATTTCCCCTTTTCATTGTAGGGTATGGATGAACCAACCTAACACTGGTGGCAGTTGAATAAGTCACAAAACGAATGCAATAACTGGTATAAATTCAGTTAGTGACACTCCAACCGATTCAGCATTAAAGGAATAGTTCACCCAAAAATGTAAATTCAGTCATTATCTCCTCCCCCTAAGGGTGGGCGGTATACCGGTGTTATAGTCAATGACGTTCAGCCATGATATGGATTTTGCAATACTGTGGATACCGTGATAAATTAATTAAAATACAAAATAAGGCATTTATACTAGTGACAAATCTGGCCATGGGGAACAATGTTAATGTGTTGAATCCCAAAACATTTGGCAATAATTTGGCGCTGATGCCAGTTTGCTCTACTTCCTTGCCTGATCCAGAGAGATCTGATGATCACAATGCTTCCCACACACAGGTAGCCCCCCTCCCTCCGGTGAGAACGGGGACTGTAGGTTATATTAATTAAACCTATGTGTGGGAAACCTTTCTATGCAGCTAACTGGAGTTTTTTTTAAATGCCAACATCAATTTAGAGGCCATTCTTTACTTACATACTTGCAATATTTAAAATGTTTGTTTTATCAAGTCTTTCTGAATTGTATTTACTTCTGCATTACCAAACCTCAGGAGATGGAGGTTGCGCACTGTCACACACACAAACCCTGCACTGCCACAGTGGCCTCGTGAGGTTTGGTAATGCGGAAGTACATACAATTCAGAAAGTTTCGATTTGCATTAAATAATGGATCAAATTAGTTTTTTTTCCACTCACAGAGCGATTGTATGGGATCAGAGCACTTGGATTATGCTTCACAAGCTGTATGGAGTAATTTTATGGCTATCTTTTGTTATTTTTGGAACTCTAAAGATTGGTCCTCAAAGACTTGTTTTGGAGAAGTTGTGCTGGGAAGCTCTGGGAGTGTTATATGGACTAACAAACTTCACCAGAGTTTACACTGGCATGGGGGGAGGAGATAATGACTGGATTTTCATTTTTGGGTGAACTATTCCTTTAAATATGATGAAAGGGTTGGATATTGCAAAACGATTAAGCAGTTAACTTTGTTTATTACATGGCTTTGTTGAATACTCAATTCTGATTGGTCAATTCAGGCACTCTGCGGTCTGTTATTTCTTTAAAACTGACTGTTAGGAATAATGGACTGTTGTCAGGGTTGTTGCTATGGATGCAGTTGTAATCATAGAAATGAATGGACTAGTCTTGTTTTAGCGGAAACTTGTAGGCTAACAATAAAATGTAATAATAATATTTCCTGTCAAATTATTGATTTTTGCCGTAATAGGCGTGTAATAAGTAGGCGTGTAATAAGCAGGATAATGTACAGCATAATACAGTATAATGTTATTATCACAAAATAACCTCATTCGAGGTGATTCAAATCAGGAAACCTGTCATTCAGTAAACAAGCCAATCAATTTGTAAATCAGTCAGTAAATCAGTCAGCCAGTAAAGCAGTCAGCTAATGTGTCAGTTATTTAGTAACCAGTCAGTTGGTGAACCAGTCAGTCAGCTAGTAAACCATACAATCAGTAAACTAGTCAATCAGTAAAGTAGTCAGTAAACCAGTCATTGAGTAAATATATCAGTCAGTAAACCAGTCAGCTAGTATATTAGCAGTGGCAACTCTAAAGAAACGGTATCCACTTCTGGTGTTTTGATGGAGGCTGCGATGGCGCTAGCAAACTTGCTGTGTGTTATGAACTTCCAGACTTCACCGGTGTTTGAAGGTGAGTAAGTACATAACCCGCCTTGTCACTTGAGCTGAAAGAGTCGGGGTTACTATAGTAATGGGGGAAGAGAGCGTGTACTGGTCAAATCGCAACTACCTTGACTTGTGTTTACGGCGAACACATTCCAAACGGAAACGGTTTTGCAAACGTTCATGAACAAAAGTGAATTTGAAGTTTACAATTGTTACTAGTTATCTGACACATTTTACAATTACAATTTTACAATTTCCCATTTGGCAGACGCTTTTATCCAAAGTGACGTACACATGAGATTTTAATACAACACAAGCAAGGATCTAGTCAGTGCCATAAAGCTAAGTTCTAGTCCGACAGGACATAGGTGCCATGAGGCAGTGCATAGAGTGCATAGAGGCAGATAAGGAATATTATTTATTTTTTTATTTTTTTATAATTACACAGTCGGAAGTTGGTGCCAAGAGCCTGAATTTCTGAAATGAGAAGTGAGACAGGGAGTCAGTGATAGAGTTCTTGTAGCTGGGTAGCTGGGAATGTGATGAGCACAAATGATGAATTTGTGTTGTGGTCATGGAGAAAAGGAACAGCAGCGGCTATGGACAGGAGATGAGACAGGAAGGATCAACCTTGTGGAATAATGTGGATAGCATAATTAAGCTGCTGGGAGCTGCCCAGTACAACCATTACAACCACAGTCGTAACTGTTTCCATTTACATTTTAGTTGGAACATTTATCCAACACTCTCATCCAGAGCAAGGTTGAACCTGCAACCTTTCCAGGACAGGCTCTCACAGAGTGGGGATTGTGGAGGCGTTCACATCCTCTAACTGGAACAGTTATTGTTTGAGTGTCTTGCTCAAGGGCACCTTGATGGTACTCAAGGCATTGTGTTGGATATTGACTTTCCACAGTGAGAATTTCCCAGCTGGCTCAAGTATTTGAACCAACAACCTTTTGGTTCTAAAACATATATGAGTGTAAGATGATTATAGTTATTCAATTTATTATTATTACTACAGTGGAATACTTATGGGGTTTCCCAACAGTAACACTGTCAGACAGAAACACTGAAATCACCACTGCTAGAAAACAGCTGTCATTAAGAAAAACCTCAACACCACCATGATTAATGGATCACATCAGCTGTGTGTGTGTGTGTGTAGCTAATTAAGTGCTCATTAAGAAGTAGTCCAAACTAAGCTTTGAGTTTCCATAAGCTGTCCCCCCTTTATTACAGAGAACACACACACACACACACACACACACATGCACATTTTCTCTCTTTCTCTTTTTCTCAGACCATCTAAGAAAAACATACCAGTCACGTAGTGTGTGTACACCTGAGTGGATCTGAGTTATAACTGAGTTTATCTGACCAGTAAAATACATGGAATACATGCCATATTCACATCATTAGACACAGGGACATGAAACAGCAGACTGGGGCTGCATTTATTTGTTAAATAAATGGAAATAAAATGATCAGCAATCATTAAAGGTCCCATATTATGTTCTTTTTAGCAGTTTAAAACATTTCCCAGTGGTCTTTAAAACAAGGTTATGAATTCTGTTGCAAAACACACACACAAATCCAGCCTCTGTGGTGCCTCTCCAGCCTCTCAGTTTCTCCCCTCATTAACTATGCACTGTTCTGAGTGGGCGGGGATGCTATGACAATGAGGTGCTGCTCTGATTGGCCGCCTGATCGGCTGGGGGAGGGGGGAGGGTGTACACACGGAAACAACCTCAAAAACCAATATGGCAGCTGCAACAGGAGAAAACTCTGTGACAGAACATGTAAAACCGTATATGTTTGAGCCGGAATCTGACAACCGAACAAGAGGAGGCAGCCAAGTTGCCTCCTCAAAGTTTTACAGACACGGTTACAGCAGGATGTCTCAGGTTGAAATTTGAGTGTGTTCGTACTTTCTCATCTTGCGTGTGTATGTGGTTGTATCGGCTATGTTGTGTTGCTGGCTAGCCATAGCGGACAAATTTGTATCCCATAAAAACGATATCTAAGGTTACCTGCCGGAGTGTCTCGCATTGTAACTATACCGTATGGTTTATTTGATAAATTTTTAGCCTGACGTTCACCGGTGCCGGTGGTTTGAGGTTGTCTAGTAAGTTCGTAAACACAGTAGGTGTTGGTAGCTTTTTGCTGGCTACGTTGATAGCTACTGTAATGTTATTGCATGAAATGTCATACAATTGTCGTTGTAGTGGCCAGCGATAGGAAACAAATCCACACCAGACATTATGTAGTTATTACATTCAATGACATCAAATTGATGTGAAGACGCAAAAGAAGAAAAAAAACTTCAGGGGATACAAATATTGTCACGACACCGGCAAACCATATGGTTATGTCCCATGCTATCTCCCGTCTTGGACATATGACTGTCGTAATTTATGCCAGTGTTATTCAGCTATAGCTCAACAGTTTGAGATCTAACATTATGTACAACTGTATGAACATTGCATCTCATGGAGGCCTGCTGGTCATTCCCCCTGTACATAACACTGCACATCTTGCCAGTTTTGGAGTTTATTGTTTATGTCCTAAGTTACATTAATTTGTACAGTACTCACGTCTACTCTAAGTTGTCTGTGCTAAATAATAAACATATAATATAGATCAACGTAATTGTCAGTGTAATGTTCTTATAAACCTCGCAAAATTCAGTAACAGTTACCCTTTCTCATTCCTTAGGTTACCAGAAGAATGAATCAGCTTCAGGATCCACCTGCATGGTCGATCATCCTGGTTTTGAGCCTGTATGTTTGAATGTGTTCTCACTACAGAATGCAATAAAGCTGACTATGGGCCCTTATAGAGAGCCTAAGTCCCTCCCCTTCTGGTGGACCACCATGGGACCTTATTTCGGAAAAAATATGTACGGTAGTCAACGGCGAGAGACAAATAATCAGGGATGCAAACAACTCGCTTTTCGGCGAATGTCGCTTTTTTCACGTCAATTTGGGTGACTTGTGTGAATCGTCCAGATCCGAAGAGTTTTTTTTTTTTTTTGGGGGGGGGGGGGGGGGGGTGACGGACGAATCTCCTTAACGAATCCTACAGTGTATTTCTGTCACGCTCATATGAGTGAACTGCATTGAGCAAAAAATTCAACTCAACTGTCAGGACCTGTTGCGAGGACCTCACTTTACGTCACTGGTTATGTGGTTGTTGCTGGACCGTGGCAGACACAGCGAGGGGGGTCTGGCTGCAGACCCAAGGAGGTTCTACTGTCAGGCCAATCTCCGCTATCAGGCCAGCTCCACGCTCAGGTCTCTTCTTCGTCAGTTATTTTGAACTCCCAGTACCCTCCCAAGCTGAAGTTCTGTGAAACTCGCCACATTTCCAGGCTTGTCACCGAAGCGCATTTTCTTTTCAAAATAAAAGCCCTGCGAGGCTGCCACAAAAAAATGACTGTCTTATGATTTGGGGATAGTGCTAACCGGGAGAGATGAAATATCAGAACAATAGAAGTTGCAGGAGATATCTCATCCTTCCCCTCCGTTTCTAGCTGATGTTTTCATTAAATTTTTTTTACTGCTTGTTTTCATTCATTCATGCATACGCTTAAATATTCACACGTACAAAAAAAAATGCAAAAACAGCCCATTAGACACATCATTTTACCCAGGGCCCCCCCAAAAAAACTATCTGTGCAGCGTAAAAGGTTTAAAGTTTTATCCATATTATTATATAATTATCATCATCATTATTGCTGTTTGATTATGGTTGGTATAATTTGCCATCATCGTTAGCATAATGGAAGCACCTGACTGTGGAAAGACATTCGTCTGGCTGTTGGTGATCTGATCTCACAGAGGGAGGGGAGTAATGGCTCAGAAAGAGACAAAGATGGCAGTCATGATTGTACCGGTTGGGAAATGATTTACAGTGCTGAAATAAAATGTATTCTTTTAGTAAAAAAAGGTAGCCTGGTATTCAGACTGAATGGCCATTTCGTTACCACTTCATTATTCAGTCTGACATTTCCTCCTTGTTAGCCGTTTTCTGTGTGGGGGGTTTGATTTTCCCCGAACCAATCACTGGTGACTGACGTATCCGGCCGCTCTGACGTTATTTTCAGTTACACTGATGCTGGGCGTATTTACTAACTTTACCAAGAATGTCGGTCGTTTTTGACAAAAATATCATCTTTGTAAAGACAATGGGCCTCATGCAAGAACCACTCGTACGCACAGATTCGTTCGTAAATCACTCGTATGAGCAATTTACGAGAACTTGCCGCATTCACCAATTTTCTCGTATTTAGAATTTTCTCTTAGGTACAAACAAAATTTACGAGTGGTCCAGACCTGTCATACGAGTCACGTACAATCAACCTGCTGTTCTCCAAAGCAAAAAAAAAAACTTTGTTGTTGACTAATGGATTGTATCTCTGTCACTTTGAAGAAATGTTGAGTTTGAATATATAAATGACTCTGTAAAGTAATGTATAATCATGTTAAGATTAACCAGTACAGTGGTTATAGTCATAGGAAAAATAGCAAGGGAGCACTGTTGGCTTTTTCAAAAGAAGGTAGTGCGTAATTTATTTTACCAGAGCCGCATAAAATCTCATAAGTAGGCTATCCATCTGGGTTACATAGTAGCCTATAAGTGCGCTCAATACAAAGACAAAACAAAAAACACTAATTTGCCAGGTTATTTGACAAACATTCAGATGAGAGAAAGGCAAGGTTAGATTGTATTGGGGGAAATACATTATAGAGGGAGATAAATCTGATTTCTAGGCTATTTTACTCCAGTTGATAACGTTAATGTGGGTGCAAGTGAATCTAAACTTTAAAAAGAGAAATGGCTTTAGGTCTTACCAGGTTGAGGTGCAAGTCGCTGTCCAGGGCGACATCGCTGAACACCTGACAGCTATATCGCCAATTATGGCAGCTATAGGCCTATTCTTTCATCTGTCTGTGTAACGGAGAATTCCTCCTGGCCCTCCTGTAGTCATGGATCGCCTTGCTTTTTGCATCTAATTTCATGTCAAGCCATTTCTTTTTTTTTTTATTTCTGTGACTGTGCCCTAACGACAAATCACTATAGTCCTATAATATTCCTATAATACTCTGATATGGACTTAGAGTGTCTGTGGTAGTCAATAGTGAGTTTATACTGACCTTATCATGGTATTTTTGTCTTCTGTAGTATCACTATAATATTCCTATAGGGAATTAGCTTTGTTGGGATATTTATTTAGTATTCATCTAAAATGTATAGGAATACTATAGTTGATTTTTGTAAGGGAACGCACAACAGACAACACTGCATTAACAGCACAAGTTATTTTCTCCCATTCCTTGGCTTTAGCAGGACCTTTGATTCCACTATTGAATTATATTAAATATTATATGCTTTGGTTGACTTATTTCTGATAGTAGGACTTCAGTCTCAGAGCTGGTAGACTTCTCCTTAGTCTTCCGTGTCATTTTTATGAATGAAGCTTCCTAACATATGGGCCGGACGCCTAACCTTATATAGTATTATAGGGGCGTCAATTATGCTAATTGGCTATTCTCGTGAATGCGCGTTCATTTAGAACAGGTGGAATTCATCATGTTTACGCAGGTCATTTACGATTTACGATTGTTTTCTGAAGATACGAGCGTTTGGTGAATCTGACGTGGCACACTCGTACGAGTCCACCTCACGAAAAAAGTACGAGAAATTTACGATAAAAATACGAAAATGTTCTTGCATGAGGCCCAATATGTTGGTTAAGGAATGATTTCAACAAATATTATTCTGCTGAAACGCCAATGAAAAACCCGTTGCACAAATGGTTCAAACTTTACTTTTATCAACTTTTAGCTGATTGGTCCGATCGTTTTTCAGATCGAGAAATCGCCGTTGAATAGAGCAACGCCAGACTCTCTGAATCACTCGACAAATCTGAAGAGTGGTCGGGTCGCGATTCAGGAGTCGGGAACCAGGCTAAAAAAAAGGGGAAAAAAAAAACAAAACAAAAAAACAGCAAACGCTAGGAAGTTTGTCTGTGATATAATTGAACTACATGTAGTTAACTACTCCCCAACACTGCAGTTATGTTACTTTTCTAATTCTGAAAAAAATACAACTTAATTTACTACTTAACATCTGTCTGTCTCTTATTGATCTGAGTATATTAAACAGAATTTCCTATCTATTTAAGCATATAGCACAGGCCTTCGTCACATGGTTATATGTTACGCTGTCGCATTTTTTTTTTTAGACTTCGGGTAGCTCTCTTTTTTCACCATACATGTGTTTGCATCCCTGAATAATTGTTTGATCCCGTTTGAATTGTGCCATGAATTACACATATGATGTTTTATTAATTTAAAAGATAATTTTGCAAGTCAAGAAAGTCGCAGTTTGTCGTAAAACTGTTGAAGTATAAGACTGTGAAAATACGTAATTAGAAAGACTACATACCCAAAAGTCGCTTAAGTGACGTCATAACTTCAGAGCTACCCAGAGCCGCTGAAGCTAAGTCCCTCTCAGATAGCAGTAGTATTATACACAACCTGGAAGGTAGACAGTAAGAACTGATTTAAACTGGTTTAGGATAGTTTTAGTACAGTGGGGGCTAACGTTAACGCGATGCCTGTGTGTTTTGTATGTTTCGTTCCATGTTGATGTTGGTGATGTATATTGTGCGAGACAAGAGATGTAGTTCACTGAGCGGTTTCACACAAAACTAAACGTTACTTTACTGTTTTACGACAAACTGCGACTTTCTTGACTTGCAAAATTATCTTTTAAATTGACAAAACATCATATGTGTAATTCATGGCACAATTCAAACGGGATCAAACAATTATTTGTCTCTCGCCGTTGACTACCGTACATATTTTTTCCGAAATAAGGTCCCATGGGGGACAGCAGAAGGGGAGGGACTTAGGCTCTCTATGGCTTAGAGCGGAGATACAGAGCAGTAAGTATCTTTTATGCATTGTGTGCATAAATTGATTTGCCAAGTAATGATATGGCCAACATGTAACTTCGGATAATACTGTACATGACAATAAATTTGAGTAAAATAACTGCGTGTTGTTAAACTTTATTACACATCCATGTAGGAAAAACAACTTCAGCACACCTGATTTATAATTTGATGTTTTTAGTTATATGTTATGTATTCGTGGAACACACCCAACTAAAACCTGAGCTCATGCCAGTTAACCATAACAACGGAAGAAGAGACTACGTATGCAAATTAAATGTATTCACAGTATGTCTACCCTCTTCTCAGTGGTTACAGATATGTAGCCTACAGATCCTGTCAGATAGTGCTGGGGCTTTCTAGGTCGCAAGGTCAGAGTAGTGATACCAGTGTGTGTGGTACTGTGCATACACTGAGTTCCTGATTATTTTATACTCTAGTTCTTACTTTGTTATAACATTTGTATATTTATTTAATTTTTATATTTAGAAAGTTTTGTGTGTGCAATAAAAATGTGTCTTGGTAAACCTACTGAAAGTTGCCATAAAGGTGAATTGTGCTGTTTGCAACTTCAGCACCCAAATCATTTATAAAAAGTGTAAATAAAATAGGCCCCAAAATGGAACCCTGAGGAACCCCTTTACTGACACATAAGAAGTCGAACTGATAACCATCGCCACAACAGCTTGTAATCTGCCTGCTAGATAACTCTCAAACCATTTGCAGGACTTTTCATCAAATCCAATAGCTTCTAGATGCTTTAAAAGTATGAAATGGTCAATGGTATCAAAGACCTTTGATAGGTCAATAAAAAGGGCAACACAATCCTGTTTATTATCTAGGGCAGCGGTCCCCAGCCACCGGGCTGCGGACCGGCACCGGGCCGCAAAGCATTTGCTACCGGGCCTCAAGGAAACAATATGATTCGGCAAAAAAATAAAAATAAATAAATAAAAAAACCTGAATAATAAACATATAACATTATAGGCTATTTGTGCGGTAATTACATTGAACTTGGCACGGTCTGTCTGTGCTGCACATGGTGCTGCACCTTTCCTCACCCCTGTCAAGCCCACAACACACACACACACACGCACGTGAGGTCATCAGTCGGTCATGACCCGCTGACCTAACTAGATGTGCGTGTTGCAACTAGCCAGCTTAGTGAGTAAAAAACATGAGTAAAAAACAAACGTCGCTTGAGAGTTTCTTCGGAAGAGGTAGGGGAGATAAAAGGAGACCTAATGATGATGATAACACAGAGACAGCAGAGGCCGAGACTGCAAAAAAAAAAGAAAGCTTCCTTCAATAGGAAATACGACAAGTCGTACATAAAATATGGCTTTATTGCGACCGATGACTCGCAGAGAGCCACCACCTCTACAAATGTTGCTGCTCTGACAGCGTCGTATTTAGTGGCTAGCCGTATTGCTAAGGCTAAGAAGCCTTTCACTATCGGCGAAGAATTGATTCTGCCTGCTGCCAAGGACATGTGCCGTGAACTGTTGGGAGAAGCTGCAGCTAACAAGATGGCACAGGTTCCTCTTTCAGCTACCACAGTTTCAAGGAGAATTGATGAAATAGCGGAGGACATCGAAGCACAGTTGTTGGAGCGGCTTAATGAGTCACCATGGTATGCTATCCAGGTCGATGAATTACCGATGTCGAAAACAAGGCAATACTGCTGGTTTATGTGCGATATGTATTTCAAGATGATGTGCATGAGGATATGTTGTGTGCGCTGTCACTGCCAACTAACACAACTGGGGCAGAACTATTCAAGTCTTTGAATGACTACATGTCAGGCAAACTGGACTCGTCATTCTGTGTTGGAATATGCACAGATGGGGCTGCAGCTATGACCGGATGGCTGTCTGGTTTCACTACCCGAGTCAAAGAGGTTGCTCCTGAATGCCAGTCTACACACTGTATTATACACAGAGAAATGCTGGCTAGCCGAAAAATGTCACCTGATCTGAACAGCGTATTGAGTGACGTTATTAAAGTTATCAATCACATCAAAGCACACGCCCTTAACTCATGTCTGTTTGAGCAGCTGTGCGAGGAAATGGATGCAGAGCACAAACGCCTTCTCTTACACACTGAAGTCAGGTGGCTATCAAGGGGGAGATCCCTGGCCAGGGTTTTTGAGTTAAGAGAGTTGCTACAGAGATTTCTTTCAGAAAAAAAGTCACCACTGGCAGCTCATTTCAGTGACAAGGAGTGGATAGCAAAACTTGCTTACCTGTGTGACATCTTCAACCTGCTCAATGAACTCAATTTGTCACTTCAGGGGAGAATGACAACTGTCTTCAAGTTGGCAGATAAAGTGTCTGCATTCAAAGCCAAACTGGAACTGTGGGGACAGCGAGTGGACAGGGGCATATTTGACATGTTCCCAACATTAGCTGGGATTTTGGGAGAGACTGAGGCTGGACCGTCCTTATCCCAGCTGGTGCGCGGTCACCTAGCTTCGCTGTCGACAGAATTTGACCGTTACTTCCCAACCGCAGATGACCCAAGAAGTGCAAAGGAATGGATCGTGACCCATTTGTGAATGTCCCCGGCGAATCGTCCATGTCAGTGCGGGAAGAAGATCAACTCCTCGAGCTTGCAAATGACGGTGGGCTGAAAAGTATGTTTGATATAACATCTCTGCCGGCAAGTCAAGGCTGAATATCCTGAGATAGCCACAAAAGCACTGAAAACGTTGCTTCCATTTCCAACATCATATCTCTGCGAAGCGGGGTTTTCTGCAATGACTGCAATGAAAACTAAATTGCGGAATAGACTGGACATAAGGAACACACTTCGGGTGCCGTGTCTCCCATCACCCCTCGATGGGACCGTCTTGTTGCAGGGAAACAAACCCAGGGCTCCCACTGATTCAGTGATATTGGTGAGTTGCTATGTTTTTATATGTTCATGCGAGGAAAATATGCGCTGTGTGTTTAATATCCAAACGTATGAAATATGCACTGTGTGTTTAATATCCAAACGTATGAAATATGCGCTGTGTGTTTAATATCCAAACGTATGAAATATGCGCTGTGAGTTTAATATCCAAACGTTACTTAAATGTTATGATGACTGGGGAAGATTGTAGGGGGCTTACTCCCCAAGTCTGCAGGGGTCTAAGAGGGGGGGGGGGGGTTGTCACATTAAGGGGTCAGACAGAGGGTCCCAGTGGATTCAGAGTGACATTTGTGCCCATAACAGTAATGGCAAGTGGAATCACATTATATCCTGCTACATGTGCAAAATGTAGATCATGTTAACATTAACAGATCTGCGCAAAGCTGTACTGTCATATAAGGGGTCATTGACAGTGTTGTGCATGAACGCGCTAAAAGAGCGCGTTCATTGAATGTGCTCATGTTTTTGGTGAACGGTGAACTGAACGTATCCGTTTGCAACTAATGAACGTGAGCGTCGTTAACTCCTGCGTCGTTAACGCTCACGCACTGTGTTTTACGGCACCCGAGGATTTATGGCACCCGGCATGGCTAACCTCCTTGGGCTAGTGCAACTGGCAATTCAGACGCAGCTACCAGTACTGCTGAAGTACTCTAAATACTCTAAATTGTGTGCTCTGCAGAACTGAAATCATAGCACATCTTTCAGCTAGCGACTGTAATGAAGCCAGTGGTGGAGCCTGTACCAGCTCGCTTGGAAGCATATGAATCTATTTTATGTTTTTGAACTGCTGCATAATTTGGTTCATGCAGGCTAAATAAAATTTCCATTGCATTTACAGTATACCTTTACTGCACCTCTTTTTTTCACTTTCTGCATAATATGACACATTGTTTAAGTGGTAAAACATATACTCACATTGGTTTTTCTTGGCTTTTAAAAGTAATCTCTCTCTGTGATTCTATAGTAGTATACAGCAGAGTTGTGGACTCGAGTCACATGACTTTGACTCGAGTCAGACTCGAGTCACAAATTTGATGACTTTAGACTCGACTTGACAAAATCAAAAAAGACTTGCAACTCGACTTGGACTTTAACACCAATGACTCGCGACTTCACTTGGACTTGAGCCTTTTGACTTGAAAAGACTTGATACCTTCCCCCAAACCCAAAGATTAAAAAGTATGTTGTTTAAAAAGTGTGCCACGAATCAATTCATTTCCCTTCATTTCCTGAATCAACTAACGTTAACGCTATTCATTCACAGCAAGTCGACACTTCATTTCCCAGATCCACTTTGTTTGAACCAATCTGACAGCATCCAATCAAGTTGCAGGAGAGAACCATGAAGAAGTAACGTTACGTTACTGAGCGCCAGTTAGAAAAAATGATACCAAAGATCATTTTGTTCGTGTACAAAAACTACGCGGTGGTCAACCAAAAACGAATTGCAGTATGCAAAACATCGAAAATTACAGACGGAGATGCAACAACTTCCAACTTCGTTCGACATTTGAAGCTGCACAAAGAACGGTAAGTCGAGGCTAATATATAAACGTAATTAGCGAGCCAATGCTTAGCTAACATTACAGCAGGACTTGGGACTTGACTTGGGACTTGTCAGTCTTGACTTGGGACTTGACTCGGGACTTGCCTGTCTTGACTTGGGACTTGACTTGGGACCTGAGTGCAAAGACTTGAGACTTACTTGTGACTTGCAAAACAATGACTTGGTCCCACCTCTGGTATACAGTAATTCATTTAGATTGGGAAGTGGGCAGTGGCAAGGGCAGGGGCTGGGGATGGATGGGTAGGAGGAGGTTCTATTGAGAAAGAATAGCTCGGAGCAGCTCATTTAAAAAAAACGGAAGAAATTAACGTGAACTAGCTCATTTTTTGGGACTGTGAATTTAGTTCAAAATTCAAAATTGTGAACTATGAACGTGAACTAGTTCATTTTAATCTGTGTGAACTGAACTTTGAGCTAGCTCTTGTGAAGTGTGAACTTGCACAACACTGGTCATTGAGTTACCTCTAACTAGCCTAAGAGAGGAATTAGGGTAATGGGTAAAAGTAAGACTGGAGTAGCAGCCTACAGTAGAAGTGTATACACAGGGAACTGTGCAAACAGAGGATCTGGTTGCATGTATGTAGTGGTCTGCAGCTCCAAAGGGCCAAAGACATATTTGGAATGGACCCTGTACTCTTAAAGACAGACAAAGAGTCACTCACTTGCCCCATCACACGCATTATTAATGAATCTTTCAGGCAGAGTGTTTCCAAAGGGATGGAAGTCAGCCATAGTAACACCTACCTTTGCCTTCGGGTGATCCATCTGATATTGCAAATTACCAACTCATCAGTATCCTCCCAGCTGTCTCCAAGATTACTGAAAAGCGTGTCACGGAGCAACTTATCACATACGTCAAGAACTCTTCATACCAGCTACATCCCATGCAGTTTGGATTTAGATCTAACCATTCCACTGAAACCACTAACTGTTTTTTCATTGAGAATGTCAAGTGTAAAATGGCTAAGGGGGGCATAGTAGGGGCTGTATTTCTTGATCTCAAGAAGGCCTTTGATACTGTTAACCAGGGGTTAAAGTGGGCCGGAACGATCCGGAACGGCGTTCCGGCACCTTCGATTAATAAGTAAATAATTCTGATTGGCAGTTTCATACATAATAATGTCAAGCGAGTTCACAGGGCTGCCAACTCTCACGCATTGACCATGAGACTCACGCAATTGACATTTTTCACACGCTCTCACGCCACAAGTCCATTTTCTCACGCAGTGAAAAACAAATTCATAACTGATAACGTCGCGGCGCGAAAAGAGACACTGACAGCGCATGGACAGACAAGACAGAGCAGCACCGTGCAGCAGAGAGTTATTCAGACCATCTGAATAGAGAGAAATATACACAAATCTATTACATTGTAATTTATTCCCATGCATGGTGCTCAGAGTAATCTCAGTCAGCGGCTCTTCTGCGTCTCTCCCTCTCCTCTCGCGCCGTGCGCACGTAGGCAGGAGTGAGAGTGAGTTACTATGGTTACGGGGACGCTCTGTGTCTGTCGCTCTGAAACTTTCTTGCGATTTCCAATAATAGGTTTTTAGGTTAGTATGCCTATGCAAAATCATGAATGTAAGCACCTCAATGCTGAAATCTAGTAATATAACATAATTTAACATTTTTGGTTAACATTATACAGGGTTGCTGTTTCTTGACTTAATTCAAGAGGTTAGGTGGTGTAGAAATGCAGGAAATTTTATTTTTTTCTGACCCCCCAACCAATTATGTATCTTACCCCCCCCCCCCCCCCCCGAAACAGGGTTCCCCCACCTGCCAAATCCCACTTTAACCCCTGCTGTTAACCACAATGTCTTGATCATAAAGCTGTCCAATTTTAACTTTTCTGCAGTCTTTAAGATGGATGAAATCCTACCTTGAAGGTAGAACTCAGTGTGTCTGAGTGGATGACGAAATATCGTCTACTCTGAATTATGATGTAGGAGTCCCTTAGGGTTCTATCCTTGGACCTCTATTGTTTAGTCTTTATATTAATGATTTTCCCGGTGCCTGCAGTGAGTGTGACATTCAGATGTATGCCGACGACACTGTGATTTATGTTCATGCCAGAAACAAAGAACAGGCTGCGCTTAAACTTACATCCATAACGGTCAGTGTGACCAAATGGTTTAGAGACTCATGCTTGCACTTGAATGTTAACAAAACAGTCTGCATGTTCTTTACGAAGGTAGCTTGTAATGTTCCTGAGCCAAATGTATATGTCTCTGGTGAGAGGATCCAAGTAGTGTCTAATTTTAAATAATTGGGCGTTGTTCTTGATTCTAACTTCTCCTTTAAAAAACAAGTAAAAACAATGACAAATGCTGCAATATTTAATCTGGCAAATTTTAAGTATATAAGAAGCAGTCTAATCTTAGCGGCTGCCAAATTATATTTTAATGCTATGATCCTCCCACACTTGACGTACTGCCTAACCAGTTGGGCACAAGCCAGCAGTGCAAGTCTAAAACCTGTTTCAAGGGTGTATAAACAGGCTCTAAAAGTGCTTGACAGAAAGCCTAAGAGCTATCACCACTGTACCATTCTCTCCAAGCATGATCTTATGAGTTGGGATAATCTTATACAATTTGTAGATGCTTGTCTTGTTTTTCAAGTTTTTCATGGTTTAGCCCCACCTCCTCTAAATGATTTCATTAAGCAGAATTCACAAAGTAGCAGGTCTACTAGATCTACATTGAGAGGAGACTGTATCATTCCAATCAGAAAAATCTCTTTTGCTCAGTCAGCTTTCTCAGTGAGAGCCGCAGTGCCGCACATCTTTGGAATACCCTGCCACTACACATACGAAATAGTAAAACCTACAACATATTTAAACATTGTCTAAATAAATGGCTCATTTCTAATCAAGTCTGTCAACATGAATCCTAACCCTTTGTGAGGCCCAACACTTATTTGTATGTTATGGTGATCTGTCTTGCTTTGCATGTAAAATGCTGCCTGCTCTTACATGTTGCTTACTTGTTGGTGTTGTGTCAGCTTGTGTGTTTGTCAGACTGCCTCATATCTGTTCTGTTTGTCTATCTGTACTATCTGTACCTGCATCCGTACAAATTATCGCATGTTGTGTTTTTTATATGTACTTATTAACTTTAGCTTTTGGCTAATAATACCTGGCCACAGGGACTACAGTTGAAAATTAGCCAGTTGGCTGACGCTGGCACATTTACCCACAGGTCAATCAATGTGCACTGTCCCTGCTAAAAAATAAATAAATAAATAAAGTTTTGAACAGGCAAATCACAGGTCTTGGTCTTAAGAACTTTATTGTCTAACACTCGGACAGAAAATTGACCTCAATATGGGCTCATCAATCATCAAAAAAATGAGTTACATTTTGGAAGAAGGGAATTCAAAGATTGGAAGTTTCATTCAGTGGGTGATGAAAGACACACACATACACATACACCCCCCCCCCCCCCACACACACACACACACACACACAAATTCACACACACATTCTAGCCTCATAAGCACATGACTGAAAAAGTTAAGACCAAGAGAGATTGAGATAGGTGAGGTCATCCAGAAATGCCTTCACTGACCCTAACCCCTAGTTTGCATTGACAGCCAGTTCATTGTGAATCCAACCTCAGATCTGTCTTTCTTTCTATATTAAACAGTGTAACTGATGACCAGGCTTTAGTGGGTATTTGGCAGGAGGACAGGAAAATTACACACACACACACACACACACACACAATGTTTGACACAGCGCTCCTAACATCCTATGTGATCATCTGTCCTGATGGCAAGACTCTTACATAGTTTCCACTCTAATCTGAGAGAGACAGACAGACTGTCCTATGTTTTTCAAATATGCTCTCATCCTGGTTGATATGTTCTAGTGAATTAATTTCAGTTATATTCCCGATGAGACAGACAGACACAGACACATAGACAGAGAGACAGAAGGAAAGGTACCAACACTGTAGTTTCTATTGAAATACATGCACGTTAGGTTATTATTGCGTCCCACTTTACATAACTTGTGGTCCTGTATAGCTCAATGGGTAGAGCAAGGCACTAATGCTGCCAGGGGTTAGGGGTTTCAGTGGTCAAAGGAAAGAAGAGAGTTCCCCTGCCTCTCTTCGATCCTGCGGAAGACGACAACCTACTGCTGTCAAAACATTTTACTCCGTTAGCTGTGCTAACAGATGACTCAGCTCCCTCTACAGAAACATCCAGGAAGCTCCTTAACCAGCCCTCTTCCACCTCTTCTAAGACCAAGCGTCCTCAGAGGTCTATCCCTGCCAGCGAGCTTGACTCTTTGCACCAGGCTCCCTTGCCTTCACAGTGGCTGGTGTGGGCTACGGTCGTTGGTGTGGCCTCATCACTGGCCAATGCTGCTGTCCTCTGCTTCACAGGTTCCCCTGCTTATCTCATTGTCTACAACGGAGGCTGCAAAAATGATAAACCACAGTACTTGATGGTCGGTGAATCCATCATTATATTTGTGAAAATTCCAGGGGATATTACCTATTGTTTTTCGGGTGCTAAAATTCTAGATACTGTCCAGCATATCCCCTCAATTATTGAGCTCCACCCGTCTGCTCAATTTTCGTCCACTTTGGCACAAACTACATCAGGTGCAGACAATCAAACAACAGCATGACATTGAGCTTCTGGCTGTGACAATTGAGAGCCTGGGAAAATGGCACGTCTTGTCTGGCCCCATCCAAACCTTGAGAAATGGCTTTGAGGGTTTTAGTTGTCTTTTCAGCTGTAATCAGTGGCTACGGGGTTCTGTGCTCTGCCACCAATTTTGACTTATTGACTATTTTGATTCCTTCTGGAATAAAAAATACCTGTACAGAAGAGACAATCTTCACCCCAATAAAAAGGTTACACGTCAGCTCACGGCAGGTTTCATATCTCACATACACAGTATCAGGTCGGGATGACTGGCTTGCAATAGTGGTCCTCCACAGACATGCCCTAGTTTCACTCACTCCACCAAGATTTTGAGCTTTATGGGCAAGTGGCCTCTCAATTGGACAATTGGGCAGCATAATTTTGTACGCTCTGTAGTTGCTTTTAATTTGATTACCATTTCTAATTTGATTACCTCTTTCCAACAAATCTTTTATTTGTAACAATATTATATTGTCAAATGATCTTGATATTTTTATGATTACAGAATCATGGCTAAAACCAGATGATTAGCTGAAGCCTGTCCTCCAGCCTACTCCTTCCTCTTTTTTTTTTTTTTACTGTGACATCAACCTGCTTTAACTGTGACATCAACAAGGAAGGCCTCCAAGCTTCCTGCTCATTTAGATAATCTCAGGATTTTGATGAAACGCTATAATGCAGAGGTTAAAAATTCCAGATCTGCTCATTTTGCCAACCTCATTGAGAATAATCATTCCAACCCCAAAGTGCTATTTAACGTTGTGAGCCGTGCTACCAATGCTCCCTCTAATCCATTTAGAGTGTTAAGATCTCCTGCTCCACAATGATGTAGGCTGGCTAAGCAAGGGAAATGTGTGTGTGCACTGTGTGTGTTTTTTAGAACTGTATGATCAGGTTCTGGATTTTCTTCATAAGAGCACCATGCACACTGCAACCGACCACCTTTGTACTCTGGAAGATGAGGGCTTTATGGCTCTTTTAGCCGATACATTCAGGTCACTTGAATGCATTGACTCTTCAGCTGCAGAGGAAAGGAAAAACAGTAGTGGACATGGTGGTGAAACTGGAGGTCTTTTGCAAGAAGCTTGTCCTGTTTGTGTCAGACATGGCATCTGGAAGACTCCTACACTTCATAGCACTGAGAGAGAGACAGGCAGGACAACTGGGTTGTCGCATCATCGTCATGGAGCTGATGGAAAATTTCATCACCCAGCTAATAGACATCTTTTCCACCAGATTTCAGGATAACAAGGTTACAAGATTACAATAACCAATGTGTTATTTGGTGGAATGGAACAAGGCCTTTCATGGCCATTCTAAACACCTTTATGAAATGGCAACTTTCTTGGCCAGGTAGAGCTAATGGCCCAGTTTGATCCTGTGATGAATGAACACTTGAGGAAGTCAAAACAAAGAGTTGAGTGACCATTATTTAAGAAAACAAATCCGAAATGAAGTGATATCACTTAATTCTGAGTGAACTATTAGTCAGGTCACCTCCTACAAATACTTGGGTGTCTTTATTGACTCCTCATTAAGTTGGAATGTTCTGCTCCAGAGTCCAGCAGAGAATGCACTTTCTCTGTAGGCTGAGACTCTTTGGTGTCGGACAAAGCATCATGCTTATCTTCTATCACTCTGTCATTGAAAGTGTTATCAGGTATGGAATTTGCGCCTGGTTTGGTAGTTTGTCTGCACATCTTAGGGCCATAGTCAATCGCCTAGTGAATGTGGCCATGAAAACCATAGGCGTCCGCCAGTACCCCTCCCTCCAAGCAACATATGAGCAGTCTGTAATCAGACTAGCTCAGAAGATAGCTTCCGATCCATCACACATCCTGCATGGTGAGTACCAGTTCCTACCATCAGGACGTAGGTATAGAGTCCCACGGCACAGACGCAACCAATACAAACTATCCTTCATCCCCATCTCCATTAGAGCTCTAAACTCAGGGAGGAGATGAAATGACAGTTACTACGGTAGACCATGGTCTCGCACTGCATCGCACACAGAAGCACATTAGTACTGTATTAGTCTTGTCGTTTGTATTGTGCTGTTGTCCATATGCTTTGTTATCTGTATTGCTCTTGCTGTCTGCAGTGCTTTTGTTGTCTCCACTTGCTCTTGTCTGTTTTGCTCTGTTGTCTGTACTGCTCTTGTTGCTGTCTCTTATCTTATGGAGTCATGGATATTTTCTGTTCTTTTTCTGCACTTTTCGGAACTCTAAAGATAGGTCCCTAACGACTTCAGTTGTTTTGGAGAATGCTGCTACGAAGTCATGCTGGTACTCCTGGAACAAACTAAACCAGAGTTTGCACATGGGGGTGAGTAGATAATGACAGATTTTTTTGGGGTGAACTGTTCCTTTAGTGAACTTAAAATGGATGTCATACTGTCGAGTGCAAACAGTGTTTGAATCAATCAGAAAAAATGAATTTATGGCACTCTTCCCATTCACAAAGTAAAAATACTTTATTTATTGACTAATGCATAGCATACACATTAAAAATGTTTAAAAAGCACCAGCATGTTGCGGCACATGCAGAGTAACAGGTGTCATATATAATCTCCATTAGGTCACTATGCTATGCATTAGCCAATAAATAATAAAGGTTTTTTACTTTGTGTATGGGAAGAGTGCCTTGAATACATTTTTGTCTGCTGGAACATGACCCTGTCACCCAAGCTTCAATGAGCACCCCTCCATATTACACAGAAGCCAAAATTCTTTCTTTCTCCTTTATAAATTAGTGGTTGAATCAATCTTTGAATTGTCACCAACAATCAATATAACATCTTATAGCCTTGACATTGTATGTCATTGACTTCTTTCATAGTTATGTCTTGCCATGAATTTGACAGTGGTTCTTTAGTCTCATCACTTTTCGTTATTATGGGTTTGGTGTGATCAAGCTTTTATCCCACCGGAAAAAATGGCACAATCTAGGACAGCACAAGGAATGATTGGTTCATGTGCTAACGTGTTTTTCAGATTAGCATCAACATTCTGGAGATTGAAGGATACAGCTGGTACCAGGCCGAAGTCACCATGGCTAAAGGAGACTGTTTTGCTGGAAAGAAGAGTCTTAGCCTTCATATTAGCAAGCATGATAGCCCTCATGTCCATCATCAAAGCTGTTTAATTTTTTCATATCTGTGTATTGAATGTGTGTCAGCCTGTGGACTTTGGTTGGCACCAAATTATGCCCATGAGAAATTTGCACTAAAAAATCCTAAAGACATGTTTCTCCATTTTTGTTAAACAGTGAAGCGTTGCTCACTCAGCTTGCAGTCAGGGGTGCAACATTTGATTATCTTAAATCTGTACAAAATTCATAAAAGTATACGTATAGTATGTATACAAACACCATGTCTGCAAGCAAGACAAAAAAACGTCAGGTAAGAACATCATAACGTCAATCCTGGTAGACTCTTGGCTACATCAGGGGTCTCCAACAGTAGGTCTCTGTCTGCTTTAGCTAACCAGGCATTCTCTGAAACCAGGCATTCTCACAAATTAAAATGCCTAACATTACATAGATATGGAACTATCTAATCAAGAGAGGTAAGAATCTTAGGACACATGCTTTCTGTGAGTGGTTCAGAGAATTTTTATGTATGGCAGTTATCCATTTTAGATGTGAGAAAGCAAATGCAATGAGTAGGCTAGCTCTCAAGAACTAGCCCCATCACAGTGGGGCTATAAGAGCCATTGTCTTTAGATCCCAGGGTCTTCCAGGTTGGAGACCCCTGCTCTACATATAGTAGAGGTAGGGGTCTCACACTGGCCTTTTGCCTCCAAATCATTAAATCCACCCCTTGTTTCGTCACCAGAATTTGTGCTAAGTATCCAGAGGACAACGGCAAATACACTGGATTTAGAAACCCTAGTCGTGGATGAAGAGGGAGTGGAATGCAGTAATGGCCTCGCTCTTCTATAGCCTCTCAAACTGGGAGCAGAGAGTGGCAGGGACTGTCACTGGCGAGGTAGTCCTGGTAAGGGGGCAGGGTTTACAGCTACCTCTTCAAGGATGTAGCCTTTCTACGTTGAAACTGTAATAACACTTCAAGTTGAAATCTCTAATTAGAAAGATATCTTTGACTTACTGTATTGCAGTATTAGACACACATAGGAATAAGGACAGAAAAGATGATTTCTATTTTCACCTGTCTTTATCTCTTGGGGAAGAGAAAAATAATACCAATAATTTACAGTTCTGTGCAAAACTATGGGTTAAACTGCACAGTCGTGTGATGATTTTTAAAACATGAGAAATAACTGGTTGGGAAGAGTGGGGGTTAGTAGTGCTGTGCCAAAAAGAACAAACAAACCATTTTGAACAAATCATTCTCGAGCTCGAAACATACAGAGTCTGTAGTGCTACGGACTGGTTCCTCCCACTTCGAGTTTCCATCAAAGCTCATTAAACGATTGAATAGTCACCGTGTACCTTAACAAAACAAAGACATCGCACTTTCAAGCCTGCTCTTTCAGGAAGTAGTACATTGTTGAGCGAGCTGTTCATTCGGGTTTTCGAGTTTCACTTTCAAATCACTACATATCTGCAACCTGTCCGAAACGAGACAATATCTTGAGCGTTCGCTACTCGTATGCTAGTCGAGTTTGAGTATTCTGTATACGGATTATGTACTGAAACTTGAGAACCCGAATGAATGGCTCGCTCAACAATGCACTACTTCCTCATTGTTGAGTGAGCCGTTCATTCGGGTTCTCGGGTTTCAGTAGGTACGTAACCCGGGACAAAGAAGTTATGAAGACTGCATTAATACATATTTGGCTGCAGCCAGTCCCTGTGTTCAAGGGGGTCATGAAGGCAGTGTAGGAAGATGGCATCATCTTGGTTGTGTATATTTTGCACCTGGTTTGTGTCAGATGAGCATTTGACAACTCTTTACTCTTCGAAAGATTCTTCCTTTTGGAGGGTGAAGCAGCCCAGTAGAGATGATTTTGGATGCTTTTCCACTCGTTTTTTCACCTCACAATTCTGCTCCCTGGAGAGGGCATCTACTTTCTTTGAGAGTCCTATACAAGCAGAGATGGAGAAAGTAGGGAGATAAGGGGTGCTATCTGGTAAGTCTTGAACATGACAGTTTTGGTTTGTTTTTAACTTCCTCATGGACAAAATATTGTGGAATGATTGGGAATGGCTAAAGCAGAATACACAAAAACAAGATGAGAGATAAAACCTTATACCTACCAGCTTGAACCCCTGATAAACCAGAACAAAAACAATAGGGTTTCCTCTCTACAAGCGATTGGAAGGCTTCAAACTGAAATTGGCAATCTTTTTCAAATGTTCCAAGATTAAAGTTTCAGTAGTGTCAGAATATTCATATCATCACACATGTCATCCAACTTTGGGATTACAATGCAGTGAATGGTAAATACATGCAAGGGCCAGAACTCTCATTTATCAACAATGTATACATACAAATGTGCATAAACCATGCATACAACCATTCCTAAGCAAGAGTAGGATATATAAATTTGTACTTATGCTTGAGAATGTGCACAAATGTAAGCACAAATGTACGCTTGCTTGTGAGTGAGTGGGTAGGGGGAAAGGCGACTAGCTGAGCATTGGAAGACCTGCTTTCAGACTTGTTCAAGAGTGGGAGGAAGAGTTCAGAGTGCAAGGTTTGATTTACTTGTACCAGTACTTACCATTGCAGACTCGGCTTTGTCACCTTACACTGACTATTAACTCAGGGATGCTGGCCCTAAGCACAAGTCAGAAAAAAAGGAAATGCCTACTCTAATGATTCATTTTCCTGACTATCCCCATTGTATCATAAACCACTTCTATTACTTCCTAAATTGTCTATATTCTTACACAGAATTAAATAAACTGTAGTTGTTTGATGTTTCTCATTTTCTTCATGAATCTTCTGGTGTTTGACCCAAAGCTCCATCTAAAACACTTCAACATGTTTATGTTTCACAGCAGCTTTTCTGAGGAGAGAGCCAGAAACATTCTGCAAACACTTCTGAACAGTGGAGATACAGACTGGATGGGCAAGAATCATTAGTATGTATGTGAGAGAGAGAAAGGGAGGTGTATTTGTGATTGTGATCAGATGAAAGTGTGAGAGAAGTTCACCTCCACTATGGGACAAGCTGTAGAGTTTAAATGTAAATTACACAATTATAAAACAGAAGTATTTACTTTCATCTTATAAACTGAATTAAAAACATTGATGTGACCATGGCTCGATCACAATATGGCTCTGAACCACAAGTCATTTCCACAAGTATCTCTAGGATATTCTTATTGTGTGTAGTGCTATGTGGCTTCTGTTAGAAAGTTAACTAGATTCTTTCAATGGAAAATATTATTGAGTAGTCTGATCAATGCTGTAACCATTTATGAAGACACTGAGGTCCACACCTCACTAATGTCTTTTAGTTTATTTGGGTATTGGTGATGTGCGGATCAGGTTTTTTTCGACCCACAACAGCCCAATCCGACACATAAACATATCCGAACCACATACACATAAAACGACCCAAAGCCGATCCGACAATGCGTGTCATGCGCAGTGTGCGCAAGATATAATGTATGGATGTCAGGATAAATAATAATTAATTAATTAATTAATTAATTGTGTCTGCACTTTGTATAGCCACCTTGTATAGACCCGCACCTGCCCGCCTGACCCATTCTCAATATTATCAATCGACCCTAACCCACCCCACCCACGGATAAACCCGTGGGAGCCATGGGTTTCGGATTGACCAGCGCTTTAAGTGCTGGCAAATCCACATTCACACAATGCAGCCTTTAGCTTGTTAGCTGGCCTGTCTAAAGGGCTTTTTACACGGGAGGCGACAACCGCATGCGAACTCGCCTCTCTGCTCCGCGGCACTGCCGCTCCTGGGCAGAATCCTGCATCGAATCCCGGGCCGTGCGGGAAAAGTTAAACACAATTCAACTCTGAGCTGAGCAGGCGGGCGGGCGGGCGTGTGCGCGTACGAGCACAAACGCGAGCGGGCCCGTGTCCCACTCTGCCTACCAATCCACCCGCTCCTCTGCGTCTCCCTGCACACCTCTCATTGAAAATGAATGAGGACCAGGCGATTGTCGCTTCCCGTGTAAAATGCCCTTAACAGTTAGCAAGCTAGCATAGTTCAAGTTCAAGCTTGTTTATTTATGTAGCCCTTCATCACAAGCATGTCTCAAAAGACTACAGAAAAAGAGCCTGCCTAGATCTGATCAACGATCAATCATAGAACAGAATGATGTAACACAAACTCACAGAAGCAAATCAAAGCACAAGACACATGATAACAAGTTTTAGCTAGACATAGCCAGCCTACCTATCCTACATAGCCTAGCCTACCCAACACCACCAACCTTAGACCTGATGCATGCAAGGAAAAAGTCCCAAGAAACCCACAAAAAAATGGAAGAAACCTTGTGTGGGCCAAGTCAAAGAGGGATCCCCCACCAGGATGGCTGATTGTGCAGTAGGTTCCAGGACAAACAGTTGAATGGACAGTAACATGGACAATGGCAATGACATAAGACAAGCACAGATCCTGTACAGACCCAAGGCGCGTGTGTTCAATTCTATGCACTGAAGCACTAACGTTTACACTAACAATTCCACTAACGTTACTTAAATACCACAAGGCAATAACGGTACCTACCGTTAAAGTTGGTAGGGCAGCAGAACATGAGTTACTGTTTACAAATCCTGTTACTAACACAGGCGAGTTTGGAGCTAATTGTTAAGTTTCACTTTTGTTTTCACACCGGGAGACTGGATTGAGTACAATGCTGCTGGTCTGTGCATTTAGATCAATTTCTATATACTGACCAACTATTGATTTTGTGCCTCTGTGTGGGAAACACTGCATCTCGCAGTCAAAGACGGCCTCTAGAGGTCATCTGACAAAGCGTATCATCTCACAAAGCGATGACTGACTGACTGCCTGACCTGAATTTGCCTTGTGATGCCCTCGGGTACGCTCTGGGAAAAACAGAATAGGCAAAGAGAAACATAATGCAAAAGATAGAAGGGGGACGTATCAAGGGATTTCAAAAGAAAAGTCTACTGGTCTGTGAGTCTATGTGTGACAGAGAAATTTTAGAAATCAATATTGTCAATATGGTGCATGACAGCAGCTTATATAGCCAGGGGAGATGTGGGAGTTCGCTGAAAAACGTGTAATTAATGTTGATCCTGGATTGAAATCACTGATTCACTCCAGTAAAAACTACATTGTTATAAATACATCTACCTGAGAAACGCTTTCTATGTGCAGCATCATTAGCGTCAACAGCATCTTTCTTAGATATATGCTCTCCAATTAGTTCCAGAAGATTCACCAGGCAACAAGCATCATCTTTGATTCAGGACTGGGATGGTGATGTAGAGGAAGAAGCTTCGGAGACAGAGGATATTTCAGAGCCAGAGGACAATGCTGTTGATGACTGTGAATTTTCCTCTGAAGAGGATTCAGCAGAAGAGTGTTGCACAGCCTCCCCTACATCTGATGGAAATGAAATGCAGCAACCATACTCAAGAGACGATGGGACATGAAAATATAAAGACGGTCATATAGAATGGTCACCATCACTACACCAAAGCCATGGCAGACTGTCAGCTATTCCTGGGCAGACCGAGTCTTTCTGGTGAATCATTCATTTCAAGCCAGTAAAATGAATTGAACTTTTCATGTTTTTCGAGTTTTCCAGTTTTTTCCTTAGATTGAGCTATCAGTCTTCATAACTTCCGGGCAATGTCCTGCAGCCATGTGCCTCGCCAAACCGCAGACACAGTATCTGCAAGCTGTCCGAGACGAGCTGTATCACGAGCGTTCTATACTACCGCCATGTCGAGTCGAGTTTGAGTTTTCACTATACAGGCATATGAACGAGTCATTCAACAAAGCATCTAAAGTACGGCAAGCCCCGAGGGGAAAACCACAAGTCGGCACATGACTCAAAACTACACAACCGCTTACAGTAATACAAGAGCATAGACTAGTTTGTCATACTAATACAAGCAGTAGTTCTTTTGTGGTGCATTACCACAGGCACAGTGTGATTTGCAGGCTGTCGGTGACGAACAGCAACTCCAGCATTCAGCACCACTGCCATGTTGAGTCGAGTTTGAGTATTCAGTATGTTACGTACATACTGAATCTCGAAAACCTGAACCAGTGCATAGGCTTGAAAGAGAGCAGGGTGGGGAGAAAGACATCTAGCTGGACTTGTTCAATGAGCTTTGATGGAAACTCAAAGAGGGAGGAACCAGTAGGTACCACTGCAGACTCGGTATGTTTCAAGTGTGAGAATGATTCTTTCAAAATGATTTGTTCAGATAGCTGCCATATTACACAACAGAGAACCCCTTCAGTCTCCGACATCATAAAACGGTAGTAAAGGTGGCTGTAATGATCCTCAGATATAAATGTTTCAACCTCGTCCTCAAATCGTGTTTTTTCTGTCGCTTCCGTGTTTAAAAAGGCACCAAACACTACAATATCCAGGATCCTTAGAGGCTGTTACTATGGTGACAGCACAACAAACTGGCAACGCCGATTTGGTAGGTGTGTCAAGCACATAGACATAAAATTGTAGAATTAGTATTCATGTTTTTTGCCGAATGTAAATCTTATAGCGTCATGTTGCAATAGAGATGACAGCTGCGTAGTGCATGTACACCAGCGAGCTAACTGGCAGTTCTCTGATACCTGTTGTGATAAGTCGTTAATTAAACTTACCTAATGAGTCGCATCCACCGCTGCTTCGTCGACTGAGACGATGGAAAGTGGTCGAAAGAGGTGCAGTTGTGCACTCCTGACCAATAGTTGCAGCCAGGTACAAAACACTGGACCATGTCTTTCTTGTCTTAACGTTGTAGCCCTTTACATGGTTGTAACGTTAGGTCTATATTGTATGACTAGCTCTAGATATACTTCTTCTTGTCTCTCCCACATGACAAGACGACAGAGCGAGCTCTGTAATTGGGGTAATTCGGTGGCGCAATTCTCTCTGGGATGAGTAGTTTCTTTACCCCCTCACGCCCATATGTACACAGTTTTGTACCTTAGCCTTTTTTCTTAATATGCTAGTGTTTTTCGACGCAGCTGCTATTTGTTTGAGCTAATGGCTCATTCCGTAGTAGTTCAGGTCATTCAACTGGTGCAACACTCCGAATGGCGTGCCACGTGACCATGTGTATGCGAAAATGGTTTTATGCTTCCGGAACCGTCAAACAGCCATGCCCATGTCTTCAAGTCTCAACTCTATGGTTCCTGGGCGTACAAGATTTGCTGCCACTCAAATCTGTGACATAAAATCAGCATCTGAGCTCTTTATGCCAATAGAGAAAATTATAGTGGACATGACCAACTTGGAGGGGAGGTGTGTGTTTCAACAGAACTGGAAGCCACTGGATCAGACTGTTTTGCATGCATACATTAGATTGCTAATATTATCTGGAGTGTACAAATCAAAAGTAGAGGAAGCTGCCAGTCTATGGAATGAAGAGAGTGGAAGACCAGTCTTTCAGGCAACAAAGTCTCTGGAATAATTTCACATAATATTTCAAGTGATTCACTTTGATGACCATGATGATACCAGACCTGGTCGACGTGAAAGAGACAAACTCTCTGCAATCAGAGATGTATGAGATAAATGGGTGCAACTACTACCTGTATTGTGCAATCCTTTTTATTATTGTTTGCCATTTCTGTTAGTTACGGTGCAGAGAGACACCAGCCTCTGATGCCAAATCTAGCCATGCATGGAACATGCAGGTCTATGCTGGAAAGCCACGTGGAGGAGCACCTGAGAAGAATCAAGGGATGCGGGTGGTGCCGGATGTGAAGGGCTGCAAGTACATAATATGTGACAACTTCTTCACATCCTGATGTCTTGGAGTTGAACTTTAGAAGAGAAACCTAAGGCCAGCTACCTTGATCCCTAGCAGCAGCTGCTACCGTTCAGAAAGTTCAACCCTAACCCCATCCAGTTCAGAATCCAGTCAAACCGCCATGGAACTACCAGGAGACACACCTGTTGGCAACAAACATACAAAACAATGTGCTTGGGAAACTGAAGATACTTATCTTATGTTGAACAATAGGTTCTGCAGTTTGGGACCAATATATCATTTGTCTCTTACATACCTGTAGTACTTGGACCCACAGAGAATATTGTCTCTCGAGTCAGCTGTTGGTTGAAAAGTAATGGTCCTTATAAAGCTGTTGTACACTATAACAGACTGAAGCCATACCTTGGGAATCCAAAAAACCTAAAACCACCCACCAGTGTGACAATAGCCATTGACTGGAACTCTGATTTTGTTCTAATTCATTTTATATAAAAATTTGACATCATGGCTGCAGCTAATTTCGCCAATAGGTAGCATGTAAATACAGAATAGCAACGAGTCTAGCACTGAACCTTATGGTACAGCAAAGTTAACTTCAGAGCAATCGGTGATGATGCTGATGATGCTGAAACACTATTAGGGATGGGACGATATATCGAAATTCAACATATTGCAATATAAAAATGTGACAATACAAATCGTGGGGCAGAAAAATGAATTGCGATATTAAAGGGTAACTTCAGCATTTTTCAACCTGGACCCTATTTTCCCATCTTTTTGTGTCTAAGTGACTAAAGGGGACAACAATTTTTGAAATTGGTCCAGTATTGAGCGAGATCGCTTCAGCCGGCAGCCGCGAAACAAGCTGCAATGTAATCCGACGGGGCAAATCGCACCGTCAATGTACGTCCACTAAAAGTGCTTGTTTTTGCCACTGACAGGCTCAGATTGTTATTATAAGTGTCTGACAACATTATGGAAAGGACCCTACAGAGAAATGAAACGTTTTTCTTTACCTTTCGCTTGATCCGGTCTGGGTGTAACTTCCTGCAACAACTCAACTCTCGCGAGACTTGAGCGAGACTTGGTTACACACAGACCGGATCAAGCGAAAGGTAAAGAAAAACGTTTCATTTCTCTGTAGGGTCCTTTCCGACTTGCGACTTGCCCCGTCGGATTACATTGCAGCCCGTTTCGCGGCTGCCGGCTGAAGCGATCTCGCTCAATACTGGACCAATTTCAAAAATTGTTGTCCCCTTTAGTCACTTAGACACAAAAAGATGGGAAAATAGGGTCCAGGTTGAAAAATACCAAAGTTACCCTTTAACTACATTTTATTCTGCTGTAGTAATCACAAATGAGACGGCTTGACCATCACAATTTCACAAGTGCTCCATCCAAATTATATTATTTGCACTTTGTAATGACATTTTGAAACTGTTGTTTACATTCTAGCAAGCCAATGCCATTGCTAGAAAGATTTGTGGCTCAGAAATTCTGCACAGTCAGACTTTGTTGTCATTTAACTTTTATTTATTACAACGTATTGTGTTTGTATCGAATATGTATCGATTCAATGCGCGATATGAACCCCATATTGCATAGCAAATCGTATCGTGAGATAAGCATATCGTCCTTTCCCTAAACACTATGCATTCTATCAGATAAGTAGGATGTAAACCATGAAAGTGTGGGCCATGGATGGCAATATGGTTCGCTAGGTGATTTATAAGTATATTGTGATCGACTGTATCTGTGCAATCAAAGTGATTAAAACTGATGAAGACAGAATCTGATGCAGGTTGCAGCAAAAAAAACATTTCAAAATACATTGTGAACAATGTAAATAGTCATAACAAGTCAAACAGGGTTGTTAATTGTACCAAAAGTGTCCTAGCTTTTGATAAATGGGTATATGTAACACTATTTAGCAGATGGATATTTACCCTGACGTTGTGGCTAAAGCTAACCTCTCTGTCACTTGTTGCTGAAGTGTTGCCAGGTTAGGTTTCAACAGCAATGGGCATAACAATGAATTGACCCAGTCTTATAAGTTAGCCACAAAAGCACAAAAGCTTGTTTCTACGAAAGGGTTTTTGCAAAATTCAAACCAATGTTTATTCTGTGCCAATGTAGTCTAATTGTGTTGATCCATCCATTTTCATTTTTTTTTCTTTCTGCTTAGATAGCCACAGTAGAGAGAGACAAGAAAGACACGGCAGAGAGAGGGGACGACACGGACCGCCGCAATAAGGACCCAGCCCCAACGGTACGTGCTCTGATGATCCATCCATTTTCTATACCCACTTATTCCTATTCAGGGTCACGGGATGGGGGGTTAATATAATGCTAATAGGGATTTGATCAAATACACTAGGCCAACTATAAGGTTTGACAGGTGAATTTGATGTGAAATTGAAGTATAGCATTTAGCATGTTTTTACTTTTTATACTGTTGTGTCTGTTAGTAAGCTGTCTTGAACAGGGCTCAAAACGCTCTATACCCAGTAGTTCTTGAGGTCGTTAGACTTAAATAATATATGATAAGACTTAAACCATGAAAGTGTGGGGCTGCAGATGCCAATGTAGTTGGCTAGTTGATTTAGCAGTATATTGTGATGTACTGTATTGAAGGTCATGCTCAAATCAAGTAGAACTAAAACTGAGGAAGAGTTTGAATCTGAGGTAAGGAATAGGTCACTTACCACCTTTGTGAGTGCTATGAAATGACCTGGAGCCAGATTGAAACGGTTCAAATAGACCATTGCTGGAGAGTTAATAAGTTAATTGGGTAGCTACTATTCTTTTCAGGACTTCAGAAACAACGAGAAGATTTGAAATTGGTCTGTAATTATTAAGGGCACCAGAAGCGAGGTTAGGTTTTTTAAGCAAAAGTTTAATCACAGCTGCTTTAAAAGTGGAGGGCACAATGCCAGAGGAGAATGAAGCATTAATGATATTAAGTAATGGGGGTCCTAATATTGGAAGGAGTTCTTTAACAAGTTCCGCAGGTAGGTCATAGGTTTAGAGGTAAGTACTAAATTGGTGAACGCATCTAAGGAGACTGTCTCAAACTACAAGAGCACGCAGGTGGTACATGTTCCAAAGAGGGATCAATACCATCATTAGGTAGTAAACTATTAATCTCATCTCTAATACGGTCAATTTTTTGGTTAAAGAATGTTAGAAAATTGTTAGCAGTAAATGGAGAGCTGAGTGTAAGGGTGGGTTTTCAAATAATTTTTGCTACCATGTCAAATAGGAACTTATGGTTATTTTTATTGCCATTGATTAGCTCTAAGAAGTAGGTGGTTCTAGCAGCTGAGGGCAGAGGTTTGTAATTCAATAGGCTATCATTCCATGCAAGACGAAAAAAATGGAATTAAACTAATTAAGTATGGTGGTGTTTAGATCATTAGTAAAGTTATCGAGAGAGCCAACCAGGACGTGACCAGGAGACCAGTTCAAGACCAAGACCAGAGCTTATCAAGTCCAATTCAAAACCAAGAATTTATATATTAAAAACATATTTGCACATTAATCTCATAAAAGAAATAGATAGATAGATAGATAGATAGATAGATAGATAGATAGATAGATAGATAGATAGATAGATAGCTAACCCTATTCCGTTTTAGTTTTCTGTTCTGTTGGAAAACCAGCCATACTGTAGTTTGATCATCATCTCATCTCCCTCTCTCTCTCTCTCTCTCTCCTTGTCTTTCTCCCTCCCTCACCCCTCTGTTTACATTCTCTTCCAACCCCAGGAAGCCATTTTTAAAGCAGTGCCACAGACAAAGTGTGTGTGTGTGTGAGAGTGTGAGTGTGAGTGAGTCAGAGACATTCTGGCAGAGGGCTGGTTCGCCATAAACACAGCTAGGCTTAAAAAAAATGGTAATCTCATCTCTCTACTGAGAGAGGAAGAGAAAGAAAGAAAGAAAGAAAGAAACAATGTAAGTAAGAAAAAAAGAAAGAAAGAAAGGATCTAGTTTTTAGGTGAAAATGAAGGAGAGATGGAGAGGTGAGGACTAGGCTTATTTAGTAATAGGTCAGGTCTAAGTTAATTTAGAACTATGTCATGACTAGGTTTATTTAGGACTAGGTCAGGACTAGGTTTATTCAGAACTAATTCAGGACTAGGCTTATTCAAAGCCCCAATCCGTGATCACTGTCCAGTACCCAATCGTGGCTCCAGTTGTCTCTGTTCTTGTTTTGTAGAAGTTCAAGATCAAGTGTATTTATTTATACAGTCCTTCATCACAAGCATGTCTCAAAGGACATTTCAAAGAATACATTGGGGTGTGGCTTTTGCAGTAACTAACCTTGACAGCACAGCCGTCACACAAGTTTAGCTGCCTGCTTAAAGAAAAGACCAACTATACCATATAGTACTATACAATAATGGAGTTGATGTGCGGCATATTGTGCAAACATGCAATAACACACACACACACACACACACACACACACACCAATCTGTTATCTTTTTGGTAGTGGTAAAGTATTCAGTTGCATGTTTTGGAGGTTGATACTGCCACACAAAATCATGCTCTGTAGAAATCTTTCAATACAGCTACTCAAAGCTAAACAACATCGATTACCTTGAGAGAATCAATGGCTGGGGTTATATAACATTAGCCTCCATAAACGGCACACAAGCAGCAAGCCACAGCTAAATATTTTGCAGCATATGGCTGATGGCAATTTTCTCTCTTGATATGCTATGTGATGACAGAGCCAACCTTACATAGCGTGTTAGCTAGGCTGAACATACTGTAGTCTGAGGCAGGCTGATTTAGCCGGCGTTAGGCTCATTGCTCACCAGCCTAATGTAGTGGAGGACTTTTAGCCAGGACTCAATGCCACAAGAACACCCTCTACGTTTACAGTAAAAATAATGGCAGAATAGTTTGGTTACAACATATTACATAGCTACCTGTACTGACATCCTCTCAATGTGAGGACTAGGTTTAGATTAGGCCAGGGCTAGTCTTATTTACAACTAGAGAACTCTGCTTATTTAGAAGTAGGTCGGGAGTAGGCTTATGTAGTACTAGGTCAGAACAGGCTTATTTAGTACTAGGTCAGCACTTTTTTTTAAATGATTTTATAAATATATAAAATATATAAAAATATAATAATTTTTTTTAGAACTTTCAGTGGAGCATTTCATACATTCTAAAAGGTTATTTACAGCATCATAAAGGTTCTATGTAGAACCATTTGAGCATGGTGCTATAGAGAATCTTTCTAAAAGGGTTCCTTGGGTTCTGCTGTTGCACAAAAACATTTCCTGTACTATATAGAACTTGTTTAGATTGTGGTAGGCTTGACAAGACTTATGTTCATGTAATACTACCGTCATTGGTGGACCAGTGCAACTGCCATTTTTAGTGTAAAGCATGCAGTAGGGTGAGCAGTGACAGTAACAGTAGCTGTTTAAGTGTTAATCAGACATTGTATGCTGGTTAAACTGGTAAACCTGCTGAGCGTTTGTTTCACAATAAAAGCCCCTGGCTGTTTTTTAGTGTGGGGGATATCTTGTCATGTGTATACTGTACAACCACACTGCTCATATCTTCTGCCTGCCCCTGGTAAATAATTTATATAGACCAGTATCTATAGATGTGTGTGTGTGTGTGTGTGTGTGTGGATGAGAGAGAGAGAGAGATTACATGTGCATAGATGCTGTGTATGTGTTTATGTGGCAGTATATTGATAATTTATGCACACTCTGTGTGTGAAATAGAATTGAATAGACAGGAGAAGAGTACATTGTATCATGGGGCAGAATAGACAAGAGTAGGACAGAATAGGGTAGATTGATTTCCTTGTGGTTAACACACATGCACAGACAGTGTTTATAATTCTTGTTCCAGCAGCAGTCTTTTCAATAAACAGCCTGACACTCTGATTTATCACTGCAGTCTTCCACAGTTAGTTAACACTGCTCTTCTCTCCCTCGCCCTAGTCTTCGGATAGCGCTGCCTCTAAGACTCGTACACACTTGCACTTTAAAATGCTTTGAGAATTGTTTTGGTTCCATAAAACATTCAAATCCATACTTTAAGGGGTTGTGCCAAAGGTTTTCTTTGAACCATCTAAGACATTGTTTTGGAAATACTTCAAAAACCATTGAATCATTTTGGTGTGGGTTTGAACAGATAACGGTTAGTAAAATGTTATGCACTCTATAATGTCATGAAGCAGTAGTTCACTGATAAAAGGAGTCAATGGTCTTTTATTATAAATAGGATATTCATCCACCTCTGATATGATAGATATGATGCAGTTTGATTGATTACATATTTATTGTAGAATTTATCAGTACTATGGGAAACCCTCAACCTGAATTGATTGTAATGAGACATTTTGATTTGATTCCACACATGTATGCATGAATATGCTATTATTATTACTACTTCTGCCAACGGAGTTGGAAGGGGGTTATGTTTTCATCCCATTCTGTCTGTTTGTCTGTTAGCAGGATATCTGAAAATTTCTGAATGGATTTAAATGAAACTTTGTGGAAAGGTTGGTCATGGGGCAAGAAAGAACTGATTAACTTTTCATACCAATTGGCCAAAGGGGGGCATGGCGATGGGCGTGGATTCTTACATAAAGGCATATAATTTCTGAATGGATTCATGTAACACCACAAAACTTTGTGGAAAGTTTTGTCAGGGGCAAGGAAGAAGTGACTAACTTTTCACACTGATTGGCCAAAGGGGGGTGTGGCGGTGGGATTGGTTTCTCACTAAAATACTATTCGAAAATTGGGTTGGACTCTCTGGCCCGGTCTTAAATTGGTTCAAGATCTACCTGTAAGGTAGGATTGGTTTCTCACTAAAATACTATTAGATAGACTAGAAAATTGGGTTGGACTCTCTAGCCTGGTGTTAAATTGGTTAACGACCTACCTGCACGGCAGGAACTACTTTGTCTCTGAAAGGGTCAGTATGACATGTAGTGTTGCTCAGGGCTCAATCCTTGGCCCTCTTTTATTCAACCTCTACATGCTTCCACTAGGACATATCATATGGTAAAATAGCATTCATTACCTCAATTATGCAGATGACACTCAGCTCTACATATCTCTTTCTTCATGTGACTTTGGTCCTGTAGATGCACTGATTCAGTGTATTGTGGAAATTAATGACTGGATGTGCCAAAAGTAAATAAGGACAAAACTGAGGTAATTATCTTTTGTACTAAGGAAAAGAGGCAGAAAATTAGCGCTCACGTCTTTCAAAAGTAAAGATCAAGCTAGGAATCTTGGCTTTATTGTGGATGCTGATCTAAATTTTAACAACCATATCAATACCATTACAAGATCAACTTGTAGTTGTTACTTGTACTTGTTGTAGTAGTAGTAGTATCAGCAGCAGCAGCAATACTAGTGGTAGGAGGAGGAGGATGAAGAGCAGCAGCAGCAGTAGTAGTAGTAGTAGTAGTAGTAGTAGTAGTAGCAGTAGTAGTAGTAGTAGCAGTAGCAGTAGTGTTATCCTGGGTTTTAATGTTGCATGGTCTAAATGCTGTTTTGGAGGCATCTCCACCATGACAAGAATAAAACTCTAGGGGTAATCATACTTGCTTTTTTTTTTTTTTTTTTTTACATGAAAAAATGGTCAAATACAGATATTGACTGTCAGCACAAAATATCAATTATTGGCAACTTCAATCCAAAAATATCAGCCTTCAAAAATCCATATTAGTCAAACCAGGGACGGACTGGGGCAAAAAAAACAGCCCTGGACTTTGACCCAGACCAGCCCACCACAACCGGCGCGCAGATACTCCACAGTCCCTGACAGGGTCGCGATACCTTAATCTTACCTCATGATACTATCCAGCCAAGGTATCACGATACTCGCTGAGAGATGGAGGACACACCCATGAGGCCACTCTCCAATGACTTCAGCTTTTTATCACATATTTTTTCAGCACCACCCTTTTCTTTGCGTTTTTTGCTCTCCATGTTAGATAGATAGATAGATAGATAGATAGATAGATAGATAGATAGATAGATACTTTATTGTCCTACAAGAAGAAATTTGGTTCCCCCCCTTGTACAAAGCCTCACATACATGTACACACATACCCACCACACAATATTCATACAAAACAGGAAGACAACAATACATTAACAATACATTGACACAAGACATTCAATGCACTGAATTCAGAGCTTCAATGGCAGAGGGGACAAAGCTCTTTTTAAAGCGGGCCCATCTCCAGGTGAGGGACCTGTACCTGTGACCAGATGGAAGCAATGTAAAGAAAGGATTAAGGGGGTGAGTGGGGTCCTGAGTTATGGTTAGTGCTCTGGGGGATTGGGGGTGGGATGGCCAATGATCCCACCCCCAATCCCCGGTTCCTATTAGTGACGGCTAGTCTTTGGCTTCGGCCCAATCCCAAACCAGCTCCTACCCACTACCACTTCACCACCAAGTGCCACTCCAAATCAAGCTACATTTGCAGCTGTGTAGGGCACTTGACTACAGTTCAAACCACTGCAGAATATTACAAAAATCTGACTTTTTAGTCACATTAACTCATGTTATTGTTGCTCACTGTCTCTTCACTGTGTTTAGGTTTGGAGTGAGGTTTTCAAAGGCCAATAATGATATCTTTAAATTTGACTATTTTCATGCAAAAACATTCTAAAAAAATTATACTGATTCAGTGTTTGCCCAATAATTTTATTCTTGGCTGTTTTTATTTATTCTGCTCTCTTTTCTGACTACACTCCCTCAGTTTGTCCGAGGCTTATAACTGCAAACACACATTCACTACATCCATTTCCCTGATGATGGGATCATACACGTCTCCTCAGTTTTAAACAGGAAACTACCTGATACATGGATGAGAAACAACCTGTGTGCGTGTGTGTGTGTGTGTGTGTGTGTGTGTGTGTGTGTGTGTGTGGCAGTGTGCCAGTGTTTATAGTTGATCTGACTAACCTTAAGAGGGACAGAGAATTATTTTACACCCCTCTTTTCCTCTTTCCACTCACCCATTCCTTACATCCCTCTATCCATCCTTCCTTCTCCTCTGAACTTGCATGAACTCTCCTTGTCTTTGATTTTCAATCTGACAATCAGCTAGACAACCAAAACCTAAAAATCTGAGTAGCTCAGTGGATACTTTCTTAAAGGAAAAATCTACCCTCAGATTCTCTTCCACTATTAGATCTCATCACTCTGTGATGTTTAATCCAAGAATGCCAAGTTGATATGAGGCTATCCTGGAGAGAATGAACTTCTCATGAAAGCAAGGAAAGAGACTCCTGCTTGGGCCAGCTAGATATTACTTCAAATGCATCATGGAGGACACAAGAATGCAAATTGAGACAGAGCACAGGCCCTGTGGCTGGTCTATTGAGCTCACTTTCTGGGGAGAAATCGGTATCTCTTTTCGGATTTCTCCATACGTGATTGTTGAATGTTGGTGAGTCTACAAAATTCTGTAGATTCTGAGGGGCTGACACCAAAACTAGCTGAAAAATGTTCTGCTATCAAACTCCAGAGTAGCTGCACTGGAAATATCTCAATACAAGTCACATTGGGCCTCATGCAAGAACCACTCGTACGCACAGATTCGTTCGTAAATCACTCGTATGAGCGATTTACGAGAACTTGCCGCATTCACCAATTTTCTCATATTTAGAATTTTCTCTTAGGTACGAACAAAATTTACGAGTGGTCCAGACCTGTCGTACGAGTCACGTACAATCAACCTGCCGTTCTCCAAAGCAAAAAAAAAAACTTTGTTGTTGACTAATGGATTGTATCTCTGTCACTTTGAAGAAATGTTGAGTTTGAATATATAAATGACTCTGTAAAGTAATGTATAATCATGTTGAGATTAACCAGTACAGTGGTTATAGTCATAGGAAAAATAGCAAGGGAGCACTGTTGGCTTTTTCAAAAGAAGGTAGCGCGTAATTTATTTTACCAGAGCCGCATAAAATCTCATAAGTAGGCTATCCATCTGGGTTACATAGTAGCCTATAAGTGCGCTCAATACAAAGACAAAACAAAAAACACTAATTTGCCAGGTTATTTGACAAACATTCAGATGAGAGAAAGGCAAGGTTAGATTGTATTGGGGGAAATACATTATAGAGGGAGATAAATCTGATTTCTAGGCTATTTTACTCCAGTTGATAACGTTAATGTGGGTGCAAGTGAATCTAAACTTTAAAAAGAGAAATGGCTTTAGGTCTTACCAGGTTGAGGTGCAAGTCGCTGTCCAGGGCGACATCGCTGAACACCTGACAGCTATATCGCCAATTATGGCAGCTATAGGCCTATTCTTTCATCTGTCTGTGTAATGGAGAATTCCTCCTGGCCCTCGTGTTATAGTCATGGATCGCCTTGCTTTTTGCATCTAATTTCATGTCAAGCCATTTCTTTTAATTTTTATTTCTGTGACTGTGCCCTAACGACAAATCACTATAGTCCTATAATATTCCTATAATACTCCGATATGGACTTAGAGTGTCTGTGGTACTCAATAGTGAGTTTATACTGACCTTATCATGGTATTTTTGTCTTCTGTAGTATCACTATAATATTCCTATAGGGAATTAGCTTTGTTGGGATATTTATTTAGTATTCATCTAAAATGTATAGGAATGCTATAGTTGATTTTCGTAAGGGAACGCACAACAGACAACACTGCATTAACAGCACAAGTTATTTTCTCCCATTCCTTGGCTTTAGCAGGACCTTTGATTCCACTATTGAATTATATTAAATATTATATGCTTTGGTTGACTTATTTCTGATAGTAGGACTTCAGTCTCAGAGCTGGTAGACTTCTCCTTAGTCTTCCGTGTCATTTTTATGAATGAAGCTTCCCGACATATGGGCCGGACGCCTAACCTTATATAGTATTATAGGGGCGTCAATTATGCTAATTGACTATTCTCGTGAACGCGCGTTCATTTAGAACAGGTGGAATTCATCATGTTTACGCAGGTCATTTACGACTGTTTTCTGAAGATTCGAGCGTTTGGTGAATCTGACGTGGCACACTCGTACGAGTCCACCTCACGAAAAAAGTACGAGAAATGTACGATAAAAATACGAAAATGTTCTTGCATGAGGCCCATTGTCTGTGTTTGGCCAGTTATACAGGAATAAGACGAATACACCAAACAAACAACAAAATGGACACAGGAATGTACATCATCAAGTGTTTCAGGGTGAATTTTTTTCTTTAAAGGGAACTGCAAGCTACACTCATACTGCTATTTAGCAGTAATTTCAGTGATATTTGGAAAAACTTTTAGTTCAGAATCACTACTACTCAACATTGTGCAAAGACAACAAGACCTCAAAGGGACAATGTAAGTCAGTGGTGGCCAACCTGCGGCGGCATCATGGGGATCTACGCAGTCGCCGCATGTAGCCCGCCAACAGACGACGAGAAAATTAAAATTTATTAAAAATAAAAAATTTAAATAAAAAATAAGAATAATTTGAATTGCACCCAGCTGATCGCCTATCAGCTGTTTTATCCAAACAACTCTCCAGCTGATCAGTATCAGCTGATTCACAATCACCAATCACATTCAAACAAGTCAATGAGGCAGTCTTAATAATAATCTGACAACTCGTACTCTCACGCTGCTGTTCATTTATGTCACTGCTACTAGAGACCTGGTTGCTGCAAACTCCCTCCACCTCCCCATCCTCCTCCTGCTATTGTCTGCTCATAGGATGTTGTGTAAGCTGTCTCTGAATTATGTCGGTATGTTAAGGTTTTCATATATTGAATGATGTATGTCTACTATGCCTTGGGGGTTAATTGTGCTCCCAGAAGTCTCATGCATGCTGCTTGGATTCATTGTGTCCTCAAGAGCAGAGCCTTTCCACCAAATACAACTGTATAACCATTTGCAATAAATGGTCTAATCTCCTTTGATGTATGACTTTCTTGTATAATTGTCAAATTATGAAATATTAAGATTTTGTACCATGATTTTGAACAGCATGTACCAGAGGTCGGAATGAAAGCATCCAGACTCTTCCGACAGTTCCGACTAGATCATATTTCATGAAAATACAGGAGAAATTATGAGACTGGGAAATGTGTGGCTTCTCCTACAACATAGGTACCCATAGCCACTTCTCCCTACTGTTAGGTAAAGTACATCCTGGTAACAGAACCTTGCAAGATAGAAGTGGAGCACTATTTGAAATTAGGACTACTCCCCAAATAGAATAACAGAGCAATAGAAATTGTGGTCACACTTTGTGTGCATCATGTCATTACAGTATGTATGTCACTGTTGAGAATTAATTGAGAATCCCATCATCCCAACCTTTTACACTTTACGCAAAATTCATAAGAATCTTCAATGCCCCCAGGTCGCCCTATAGTCGCAGGGATTGGGTCTTTAACATCCTCTCTTTCTACCTTTGACCAGAAGACATTTGGTTGGTAACTTTTAATGTTGCATCATGGTAGTATTGAATGTATGAGACATTTTCTCAATAGAATGGATGTGCACTTTCCACTCATTCTTATTCACAATTAGTTTATATTCCAGAACTTTTTAGAACTCAAGTATGTTAGCCTGCTACGTCCAGGGCATATCTATCACGTTCTGTCTGAAGTGCCCTTTTTATAGCTTGGCAGCAACTGTCCTTGTCCTTGTATTCTGTGCATGCCACTGTTCATCACGTCATTGGTCCATCTTCCCCCCCCACCACCAACTTTACTTTGGTACATTCTACCTTTCATACACTGAGCTGAGAGTGACAGGCTGATTGTGTTGTGCATTATGCTGCATTCAAGGTGCTGTCAGAAATATCAGAATTATGAGTTAACCGCGCATTAACAATATAAACAAGGATGTAAATATGACAGGGAAAGCCTATTTTAATTTACTAATTGCATACTGGTTGTAAGTTAAAAGGTAGGCTACTAATGACTGATTTTGTTTTTACTAGTCACTTTTCTAGTTTTAATAGCAACAATTTAGTAAGTAATAATACTTTTAAAATTACAATAGTGACTAGTAACTGGCAAAAGAGTGACTAGTGACTAAAGAATAAGCACTATTGGCAAGTTTTTGTGACTAGTGCATTTTAGGGATTAAATGACAAAAGGGCCTGCCATTGACTGAAGCTTTTAGGCTGGGTGCGTATGGAGTTGATAGATGAGGGAGTACGTTTGCAGAGACCAAATGACAATGCTAAAGTGAGATGGATCAGCACATCTCAGTTTACAACGCTAAACCGAGATGCGCTGATCCGTCTCATTTCAGACCCTATAACCAATCCTGAAGCTAATGCATGCTATGTGGAGATTTCCTTGAGACATAATGATTTAAACCAATATCCACACACGCGGGCCAGCTGTGTTGCTATTTTCACCTCTTTTCTAAAGCTTGTTGTCAAAACCTGGCCTGACTCCAAGCTCCTCCCGGTACATTCAGTAGCTTTTCATTTTTTAAAAACTAGCTTGGCACCTCGCTCGCAGTTTAAAAGCAGCCCTCACTCCCTCCCATTCCTGAAAATAAAAATCGTAATGGCGGAATCGATGGAGTGAGCGAGTAAACTTGTTAAACTAGTAAACTTGCTACCTACTTCTTCACTTGTCGTTGTGGGATATGTAATCTTCAGCGGGACTGGTAACCAGCAACAGTTCTCCGTAGGTACGTTTAGCTTAGCTATTAGCCTTTATGCACGGTCATTCACTAGTTTTGTCCTTTGGGACCTCTGTAGTCAGCAGCTTTGCTGTGCTTTATTTACAAATGTGTTGCAGTTTCTGTCACCCTCTAGTAGTCGGAAAAAATCGCTTATTGCAGCTTTAAGAAATCCTGCAAACTGTTATTTTACTGCTTAATTTTTCAGTGAAGACAGGAAAGTAGAGATAAGTACCCAATGTGTAAAAATCTCATGGAGCAGTGGGTTGGTTTTCCTTTTGTGACTAGCAGACTGACACCTATAGGAAGAAATGTAAGTCTCCGCTAGGAAATAATCCCTCAAAAACATGTCACCTCACAAACTTTATTGTCACAATCATGTCTTTTTAGGGCATCTTTGTTAGCCAGGACAGCAGTTCATTCAAGGTAGATTTGATACCGTAAAGTTTATATTTTATCACAGACAGATTAAGACAGATTACACAAGACAAGACGACAACAGACAACAAGAAAAATAAATAAATGTTAAAAAATATAATTATGTGCAACATACATTGGAAAATTATTGGGGAAAATGTAAACTAGATGCATACAGTAGTATATGGGCTATAGGCTCTAAATTACACTGATATCCTCCTTTAATAAAGACCCAGAATAAAAAGCTGTAATGACAGCTTTTTATTTTTTTTTAATTCAAAAGATGAATATGAAGCAAAGGAACAGAATGCTGTTCCTTTGTTTCATATTCATCTTTTGAATTTTAATCTTGAGTTTGCTCTCTGTAACAATGCTTACTTTAAAAATACTTACTTTCGCTCTCTGTCCCAATACATAGGCTTTAAAAATACCAACTTTAACTATGTATAACAATAATAGAGCTAACAATACCAATGTTAGCTCTCTGTAACATTACTTCAATGCCTGCCAGCGCACCCAGTGGACACAGCAGCACTGGATAAAATGGCTGTGTGTCGGCTCCAACACATGCTCGGCTAAATGCTGGATCTAAAATGTGTGGTGGACCTTGGCCAACCTGGGATCTCTGGTGTGGAAAACCTATGCTTTACCAACCAAGCTAAACTCAAAGTGATGCAGCAGTCAGAGAGAACATGAACAGTAGGTGTAGTGGTAGGTGGGCAAATACAGACTGTCATCATTCATTCATTGGTTTAAATTGGGAAACTGAAATTTTGGTGCAATAAATAAAGAGATCATATAGTATATTAATTTTGTATTTATTTACTGTGAATAGACACAATGGTGTATTTCCATGCTTCACAGATGTGTACTTACAGGCCAACTTTAGTTCACTCTCCCAATACTTCTGTCCGTCCGTCTGTCTGTCCCTTCTTTCTTTCTTTCTTTCTTTCTTTCTTTCTTTCTTTCTGTCTCTCTCCTTTGGTGGTCCCATCTATTGAGTCATGTTTCATGTTTGATGTCCAGTCATTATCACAATCACATTGGCCATTCTGTCCTGCTGTATAGGGCTACTGTATGGGCCCTGTGTGTTTGTGTGTGTGCGTGTGTGTGTGTGTGTGTGTGTGTGTATCTGTGTGTGTGTGTGTGTGTGTGTGTGCGTGCATGTTCTACTGTCTCATCTTAAGGCCAATCTAATTACCAGTCTGACCTTAGGGCACAGCACAGCGCCAGCACTGCTAGTGACCCCATAGTCCCGTGTGTGTGTGTGTGTGTGTGTGTGTGTATGTGTGTGTGTGTGTGTGGTATCATCACTGAAGCTGCCACAACCTCAATTGTAATGCTTATCATCAGGGTTGGGAATCTTACTGTGCTATTGATAGGAGCTTAGATATCCAGTTAAAGCAAAGGATGACCAGACTATGAGCTATGTTTCCATCCTACTGTCAAGTGAATTTTAAGCAGACCCTTGAAATTTTGCAACAAATAAAATGAATTGTGAATATAGTGTAATAATATAACAAAAAATAGTGAATTTAATTAATTTCCATCTGCTGGTTAGAAGTGAATTAATTGGTTTTGATTGCCAAAAAAAATAAACCATACAGCAAAAATAGTCCTTCAAGCATTAGTATTGATAAGTATTGATCAGTATTGGGCAGGTTGTTCTTGTTCTAGTGTCAGATGTTGATCATGTGTCAGGCTCTCATCTGAAGACCAGAACACAGAAATGTACTTTGTGATATCCTACTATAGAATGAGGAAAACTCTGTTCGTCCGTCCGTCTGTCTGTCTGCATCCATTTTGCTCCTCAACGGGTTGGCCAATCAATCTCAAACTGCACATGGGCATTGAGCATTGGCATAGGCAGGGACTGACGGAGCTGATTTTTCCATTTTCCCAAATTTACGCTCTTTATGCGCCTTTTTGGCAAGTCTGCGCGGAGTTGTGGCGCGCGCATCCCCGGAAGTCTGCATGTAGTTGTGACGCGCGCATCCCCGGTTATCTGCGCGTAGTTGTGGCACGCGCATTCCCGGGTACAGACTAGTTGTGATATTGTGTACCATTTAATGGTCATACAACCAAAACAGAGACTTATACAACAACACGTATGATATTCTAATGTACCAACTAATGGTCATACAACCACAACAGAGACGTGTACATGTTAGAAACAACACATGATATTCTAATGCACCAACCAATGGTCTGCAAAAGGGCACACTTTGGCAGTAGCTTTGTTCCTTCCGCCATATTGACTCTCAACAAGCTCCCCTGTTAAGCACTGTGTATTAGGGATGGGACGATATAAAGAAATTCAATATATTGCAATACAAAAATGTGACAATATGTATCGTGGGGAAGAAAAATGAATCGCGATATTAGCTACATTTCATTCTGCTCAAATGAGACACAAATGAGACGGCTTGCCCATCACAATTTCACAAGCTCTCAATACAAATTATATTATTGTCACTTTGTAATGACAACTCTTGTTTACATTCTAGCAAGCCAACACCATCGCTAGAAAGATTTGTGGCTCAGAAAAAGATAAATGTAATTTTCCACAGTCATACTTTGTTGTCATTGAACTTTTATTTATTACGTTGTATCGTGGTTGTATTGAATCGTGAACTCCGTATTCTCCGAATCGTATCATGAAATAAGCATATCGTCCCATCCCTACTTTGTATATATGCATATACTGTATGTATGTACAGTATGTATGTATTTATGCATTTATACATGTATGGGGTATGAACTGTATGTGGAGGATGTTTCTTTGTACATGCTGTACTGTACAGACAACAGATGGCAACAGATTTCCTCTTGGAGGACAATAAAGAACCTATCTACCTATCTATCTATCTATACAAACACAACAGAGACTTATACGTGTTAGAAACAGCACGTATGTCATTCTAATGCACCAGCTAAAGGTCATACAAATACAATGGGGTCTTAGGCTGATCCGTCAGAAAACAGACAGAATTATTGACGGATATATTTCTGTCCATTGGGCTGTTTTGGAATGTCAACAAGGTGGGAGAGGCAGAAATACGGATGGAAATCTAACGGAGACGGATGCGTCTCAGTCTGGACAGCTCTCATTGAAAATGAATGTAGTTGCGGCCTTATACATATTACAAACAACACGTATGATACTCTAATGCACCAACTAATGGTCGTACAACCATGATGGAGAGTTGAACACCTGGTGTAATCTTTGGTTGGAAAGAAAAACTGCATACTCGCGGCACTCCATGATACATGGTTGCCCATCCCTGTTCTAGAGAGAATAAATGACCAAGCACCATGTAAATCTAGTGGTTTGTATGTGGTAACATTTCACATGAATTCATTGCTGACCAAGAGCTTCATAATAGCTACACACCTCATGAAAGCTGACATAAGGACTGAATTGGTATTTATGAATGTGTCATGTAGCTGTCATGAAGCTTTCAGTTGTTATGATTGGGTCATGAATCAAAATTCGCACATAGTATTACCATCACCAGACTGTACAATGGAAATAAGTCATAAGTATGGAATAAGGAATATTACAGAGAAGCAGAATTGCTCACCACACTAAGCCAGCAAGGTTAACTCTGTTTGACCCTATGATTCACTTCACCGAAGTTTGACAACTCAATTAGCAACTATCTTTAGACTAGCGTCTGTGATTGTGTGTGTGTCCTGTCTCCAGCATGGCCTCGGGCATGTTGTTGCTTACCTCATTAAGCCATGAAAGAGTTGCCAGACCACCATCAAACACACACACACTGCAGCCTATTGTGTTGCATGGCAGTAGCGTGGCAGTGATTAGTGTGCATGTCTATTATGTCTTTGACAGAGAAAGATCTAAAATGTCACCGAGGAGCCATTCACACAATGACAAGCTACATATTAAGTGTGTGTGTGTGTGTGTGTGTCTTTGTGTAGTTCATGCTGAGTGCTTGAAGCTAAGAGGATCATTTCTCTTCGTTAGTGTTCGTTATTACCATGTAGCCTGCAGACACACAGACACACACACAAATACATGCTGTGGCCTTGTCCCCCGGGAATATATATCAAGGCATTAAGGCAAATCTTCTGCACCCAACCGACAGACAGATAGACAGGCAGACAAGCAGACAGATACATAAACAATACATGTGTCTGGGTTTTTCTGGAATTATTGGTAATTGCTAGAATTCAAACCTGTAGAGAGTATTAATATAACCCTTCCCTTAGCAACCAGAAGTTGAAGGGAAGGGTTATGGTATATTTCTTGTGTGCTGTACTTTTGAGAATCGTTTAACAATGGCAGTGTGAAGTCCATGACAAATTTCCTTTCGGGACAATAAAGTTTAAACTAACTATATCAATATTCCATCCATCCATTTTCTTGCTGTTTATCCAAGTTAGGGTCATGGTGGCAACAGGGCTGCACAGCAGCCAAGTAATTCTTTTCCCCAGCAACTTCCTCCAGATGCTCCTCCCAGGCATGCTGAGAAATGTAGTCCCTCTAACAGCATAGCTACATCGGTTGCGTTTCTGTTCCGTCCGTTTGGGTCACAAGGGTCAGATCAGATACGCAGCCATTAACTTCAATGCAACCTGCTGCACCTTATAGTTCGTTACTGTTAATCATTAATCATTTTTTGCAGTTTGCAGTTTGCTACTCTTTGTTTGCTAGCTTTGGGCGTAATAAAGTATAATATTAATATAATATATTACAGGCACATTTGGGCCTATAATATTATATAGAGGTGTCCGTGTTGCCGTGTTATCATTGCATTCTCTCTCTCTCTCGCTCTCTCTGTTTGTGATGTCGGGAGGCCGCCGATAGTAGTATTGATAATGTTTACACATAGCGACGACACAGTCGTAGTTTTAACACAAACACACATTTCAGTGTAAATAAAAAGACAGGAGACATATAGTCTTTTGCAACGAAATTTGTATTTATTAATGTACTTTTCACAAATGAATTATTTGTCACCTGTCTTCTGTGTTGCACTGGATGATCCTCTGTTTTAGACCCGGAAAACCCGAGGCGGAGCATTCCACTTCCTTTTCTGGAGGGGGTTTCCGGGGGATCGGACCAAGTGTGGTAAAGTTGGAGGGGTGTTAATTGGATTTTGTTGAAAAGTTATTTTAATACTTTTTGAGTGGACCAATTGTTTTGGAAATGCCTGATGACATGTATTAATTGATAATTTAATATTGTTGAGTGTTGTGAACCAGGTGACTAAATGCTTTGAGATAATTGGTTATCAATCACTAATTGATGTCTCTTAGTAGGAGCCAGCTGCTATAAAAGGAGGAGGCTGGAGCTCCTTTGGGGAGAATACCAGACCTTGCTGGCAGAGGCAGGCCAGATTGCGGTTGTCTGCAGAGGGCCCATATTTAAAGGAGCATTGCCTATAGTGCAGATTTTGATTTCTAAGTATATATTTTTGGATGGAAATATTTTTCTTCGTTTTGTTACTTTTTGCAAGTTGTATTTTTTTTCCTTTTTCTTCAATTGGCCATTTTTTGTCTGCACTGTAAATAAGCTGCATGGGACTCCACTGCTTGTAAATAAAACACCTGGACTGATGAACAGTTGAACCATCTCTTTTTGTGCCTCAGCCATTCGGCCAACCTTAGAAAGTATAATATTAATATAATAAAGTAATGATTACGCCTCCGTTTCACCTGTGTATATATTGTGTTTTAGAAATAAATACACAGACACTGATTTGATTGTGTTGTTTTTTTTCCAAAGTTTTGAAGTATGATGTTTTCAGGCTACATTAGTTATTAGATTTGCTGTGGATGCAGGCTTCAGCTGTAATGCTGATGGTCTGTTGGCGTGATCTCATCTCTCCATGGTCACCTTCTGAAAAATGGTGTTTGTTTCAATTATGAATATTCATCATGGACTGATGAGCAGCCAATGCACCAATTGGCTGAATTACCATAAAGGAATCACTTAATCTGTGTGGGTGGGTTTAAAATTAAAGAAATGATGTATTAATTACTATGGCTTTAGATAAAAACAAACAGTGCACATTATAGCTTACAGTCCTGAAGAACACTCATATTAACACTAGTAGTTTGTGACCAACCAACATCTGTCACTGCCCCCTAATCAAAGCAGTCTAGAATCAGGCCAGCTCAATGCTGCTGAAAGGGCACACAGCACTATATGTAGACTTGTAGCGCAGCGGCTACTTCCCATTAGCAAACATAAGGATCTCATTCCCACGCATTACTAAGTCGTAGTCACGCATTAGGATCCCGTTCCCACGCGTTACTAAGTCGTGGCCACGCATTATTTTATTAACATGAGATGTCACCAGAGGGGCTCCCAAAGACCTAATCTATTCTTACAGACTCCTTGGTGATCCTCCTTATTCTGTTGAAAACTGTTCACAGTCCTACCCTACTTTGTTAAGAGACATTGTGAATATTTCCCTTTTTTTACTTTTATGCCACATCACTATGAATTTCACAAACAGACAGGTAAGATGAAGCTTAGCCTATTGACCTCTGTTTCTGAAAATTCACAATTTGTCTGAATACTTTCTGTGCAGTGAATCTGCCAGTTTAATGATACTTTTTATCATTACTGTAAATCACTAGCACCTTTTGGGCTATCCACTGATGTGCATGGGTACAACCCCACCCCCCACCCACCCACCCCCCCTCACAATAACACTAATTGTAATATCTGAGATCGTTACACTGTTGCACACGTTTTGTCGTGAGGGCATCAACTTGTAATAATTATATGCAACAGTTTAACGATCTCGAAGATGCCCGAGTTTCTGTGTTTGAGATTAAAGATTATTGTGATTACCTTGATTTTCGCCATTGAGAAAATTCTTCCTGATTTTTGGTGAAAATTCTGGATTGCGAAACGTTTCAATCATTCATCTGGTCTTAATTTAGAACTGCTTCATAAATTCAATAATAAGATAATGTTATATTATACATAGATTATTCTGAGGCGGAACTCCAATCCCCCTTGAATTTTACTCCCGGAACGCCGTTGGGGTGCGTTCCGGCCCATTTCCAGCACTGCTAATAAGTACTTCAGTCATGTAAACAGGAATATTTTGGGGAGTTGTCAGTTTATGCAGTCGGCTTAAACAGACTATACCTTTACTTACAGTATTGGCAGTAGTTGCATTATTGTGCATATGTAAACGTATGTCTAATTGAATGCAACCTTATTAATCACTTAAGTAAAACAAACTACAGGAAACCAGCAAAATAATGGAAACATGTTTTATTGTACTACAAAGTTAGTTGTAATTGGCATATGGTTGTTGTGTGAATCAATGTCTTCCAAAATAGCATCATTTCAATATCTCAAGAAATGTGAATTAAACTTAAAAAGGACATCATGTGCCCTTGCCGGCATATTTGGGGTGCTTTATATTCATGCCTTCCGACTCTTTTAAAGGGAATGAGAAAAATAGAAAGTCACAAAAATAGCATAAGTCAGCCAATAGGGCCCTAAGTATTTTTTATAGAGAGATAATGTTGGTCTTTTTAAAGCCTATATATTGGGTCAGAGTTAACATTGGCCTTTTTAAAATCTAAGTATTGTTACAGAGTTAAATTTGGTGTGTTTTGATGCTGACTCCTCTACAGTCTAAGTTTATCTCAGAGACAGTCTTGGAGCCAGACTGATAAGACTGTTCATATCTGTCACTCACACAGATAACACACACACACACACACACACACACACACACACACACACACACACACACACACACACACACACACACACAGGCGTCCAACCCCCACCCTCCTCTCTGAAGTATCAGGTAGCAGGGAGAGGGATGATGGGTAATGAGCAGAGGGCTTAGAGAGCCATTATGGTATTAAGGCCCTGGCTCCACTGAGAACCTCAGTGGTGTGCAGACAAATAGAATAGAATAGAATAGAAAACTGCCAATGTATGACTGGGTGGTAGCATGAGGATGAGGATGAGTCTCACAGTGAATGTAACGATTTGTTTTTAGATTATATAATGGTCTGTTGACTTGTTTCTTGCATCAAGTTAACAATCAATTAAATAAATATAAGTAAATGTGTAGAAGCAGCTCTGCTTGTAATATCAGGACAAATTTCCCTCACAGCTCTATCTTACAGTTTTTCTCAGCTGATTTGACACCTCTCTCCAAATCAAGGTTACGGTGGCCAACAGGGGCAAACGCACTACAACGGCCCAAAGCAATTGCATTAGGAGAAACATGCTGCAACTTCAGAAACGATGCAAATTCAAAAACACATACGAGAGAGAGAGAGAGAGAGAGAGAGAGAGAGAGAGAGAGAGAGAGAGAGAGGGAGAGGGGATTGCAGAATGTTAAGTTTCACTTTAGTTTTCACACCGGAAGACTGTTGGATTGAGTATAATGCTGCTGGTCTACTGCATCTCTTCAAAGACTCCCTCCTCATGAAGCATTAATGCCTGGCTGACTGCTTGACCTGAATGTGCCTTTGATGCCCTCAGCTGCTCTCTCTCTCTCTCTCTCTCTCTCTCTCTCACTACTGTTGTGTTGACTGGATATGCAGCGCCTTTCTGTTGCATTTGTTTGCGTGTTTTTGACTTTGCATCGTTTCTGAATTTGCAACACGTTTCCTGTTAATGTATTTGGCATTCTGCAGCGCGTTTCTTCATTTGCGGCACATTTCCGTTGTATTTGCTTTGGGTTTTCATATGTGTTTTGGAATTTGCATTGTTTCTGAAGTTGCAGCACATTTCTCCTAATGCAATTGCTTTGGGCCGTTGTAGTGCGTTTGCCCCTGTCAGCCACCGTACAAGGTTTATTGAAACAGACTCATTTTGCAGAACAGCCCAAAACAAATCACAAACATGCTTACTGGTAACAATGATTTATTCCTCATCAACCCTTTCATTCTTTCATTTCTGTCAGCTACAATTTAGCAAAATTGTAAAGAGATTAGACAATGCAAGCAATGTCAACTATTTTGACAGCATGGACCATTGAAGAGTTTTGTGTGCAATGTTTGAAAAACATGTAGTTGTGTATTTTTCATGAAAAGAATGAAAATGTACAACACTTGTTTTGCTAAATTATCAAAGGTGTAGATGGCTTAGTTAACTGTTTTGTAATCAAGTCACATTCTAGTCAAATCAATGGCGAAAATGTTTAATAGAAGAGCATAAAGAATTAAGCAGAATGCTGAAAAGTAGGTTGGTATGCGAAAGTACAAGTTGATGTTTTCAACTTTGAGCTCCTGATTCTATTCTATTCTATTCTATTCTATTCTATTCTATTCTATTCTATTCTATTCTATTCTATTGTCTTTGAGAGTTATAAAACTTACAAAACAGATCTGGTGTCAGGAACTTTCTGGTGTAAAATGAGAAAAAAGCAAGAAGAAGCCTATACAAGTCACAGCCTGTGAGGAAGATATAGACGGAGAGAGAGAAGAGAGGGAGAGAGAGAGTGTGGATTTCCGCTGTCACTTTAAGTCCTTGGAGTTTTTTTTTTATACATTTTTACTGCAGTTACTTCCAGACACATGGTGTGTGTGTGTGTGTGTGTGTGTGTGTGTGTGTGTGTGTGTGTGTGTGTGTGTGCCTCAGAGACACCACTCAGGTCAGGGTCTTGCTCACTGAGAGAGAAAATAGATCCTGGAAACCTTGGTAATAGCTTAAAGCTGTGTACACACACACACACACACACACACACACACACACACACACACACACACACAGCGGTAGTAGTAGAGTTATTATTGTAATTGTGCTGCCAGTTTGTCTGTGTGTCACCCTCATCCCGCCCCTAAATCTGACTGGACAACAGAGTGATTGGATGGCCAATTAGGACACAGAAATAGCCAGTGTTAGCGTCAGCTGGTATTAGTGAATGGGCTGAAGAGCTGAGGGATGGGGGGGGAATATGAGGACACTGAGTCATGATTGGGTGTTCTGTTGGATCAGTGGGCTAAAGCACATACTATTACAATATCATGATAAAGTAAAAATGCCATAAAAGATTGTTTGTTAATTAATTAATTTTGGGATGCGTTAATTTCCCATGCAACACACCTTAAATCTACTCTGCTGCTTTGATGATGGAATAAAACAACAGCTGAAGGTCAATACTGATATTTTTGGTCTGAAGCTGCCAATAGCTGCTATTTTTTTTATGTATATAATCAGTCAAACTGCATCATATCCATCATATCAGACTAGACCAGATCCCATTTTTAATAAAAGAACACCCTGATATATTGGTGTAACCCTAGTTATGACATATTACTGGTTGATCTACACAACATCCCTCCACTACTTCAGCAACATTTACCATATAGGCTGTATATTAAAAATTCATATTTTTGGAGTAGCTTAAAAAGATAGGTCAACTCTATTTGATTAATAGTATAGGTGAGTTTACCTTTCATTATATCTTTGCTGCAGTGTACTGTATGTTTCTTCATGTTTTCTGCAGAAGCCAGAAGAAGAAGTTGTTCATCTGAATCACACATTGCACCACTCTCATTTACTTTTCTATAACTCTGTCCATTTCCCTCTTATTCTCCCCATTTCTTTCTCTTTCGGTATATCTCTCCATCAATGAGAGAGGACTAGTGCAAGATTGATACTACATCTCTCCTCCCTCCTCATGTCTGTGTGAAAAAAAGAGAGGAAGAGAGAAAAATGCATCTCCAAAGGTCACTTCACATGAACAAGAACAATGGAGATTCCTATCCATGAATTTTCACACTTGTACAAAGCAGTGTTCCCTATAATGTTGTATTTCAGCAAAGGTTTTGGGTTTTTGGATCCACATCCAACCATATTTCAGTCCCACTAAAACTGTAGCACCAAGCATACAGGCGTACACCACCATATAGGCGCCTATTGTAATTGTTAGTTTTCTTATTATTATTAGGGGCCAAGCACAGAAGGTGTGTAGATATCTCAAAAAGTCATGAATGGATTTGTACTGAACTTTGTGGAAAGGTTGGTCATGGGGCAAGGAAGAAGTGACTAACTTTTCACACTGATTGGCCAAAGGGGTGTGTGGCAATGGGCTTGGCTTCGGATGTCTGATTCACGTAACACCAAAAACTTTGTGTGCCTATCAGCAGACATAAGAAGAGGGAAACCCTCCATTATTGGCCCAATCAAACAACATGGGGGCACTGGATATTTCATTTCCGATTTAGACATAACTGCCCTGCAAATTTTTTCAAAATTTGATAGAGCAGCAGAAGAGCACCCAATGGCCACTGAACAAATATAATGCTGATTGGCCATGTCTTGTTGCCATAAAAGGCTAAAATGCTTAAAAGTGGCTAGAATTTGAACAGGCATATCTCATGTCCCATTTCAGGTACAGTCATGAAAATGTAATGGGGCTAGGAAGAAATTATTAACTTATTAAAATTTACATGAAAATTGGCACACTGACAGAAGACAGTACCACATATCTACTCACCAATTTTGGGGTCATTACATCAATCCCTCTAGCGCTGTCACCAGACCAAAAGTAGTCACCAAAATAGTAGTAGTAGTCTTTCTTTCTTTCTTTCTTTCTTTCTTTCTTTCTCAGGCAAGGCAGCCCACACATATTGGCTACATGATGGTGCTATAGCGCACATATTTGCCGATTGCTGATCATCACAAAGTCCATAACAATTTGTAATAGGGCTCTGTGCTGGAAACGGCAATCCGAAGAGCCTCTGTTGTGTGCCGCAGCCTCAGTCCATTTCAGTTACGACATTTGATTTTTGAGAGCACAGAGAATGATGCTTCACACAGGTATGTGGATTGAAACATTGAAAGGAAGCGTCTTGCAAGTCTAGGGATGTTTGGAACATGCCACAACAATTTCCAAAAGTCCACGACATCTTTTTACTGACGCTGAAGTTCATTTGAGCCCTTTAACTCCATGAACTCCATTTGAAGCTGTCCAAGTCCAAGCTGGTCGCTTATTTGCTTCATTTCTTCATTTCTTCAAACTTAATCAGGAATGGGTTTTTCACAAGTAGAAAAACACTGCCTTGGTCCTTGAAGTCGCTGAATCTTGATTTGAAGAATTTGAGCTCAGTTAGCACATGAGGGTTCATCAGCTTTAAAGCCAAGCACTCATAAAGTCATACTGTGAAAAATGCTGTAAGAAACTGTGCCAGTGGCTCAGTGTATATGTCAACTGCCTTTAGAAGCAAGTAAAGGATTGTGAGTTCAAACCCCAGGTGGGAGCAGCAGAAGTACCAATTTTATTCACTTCCAAAAGTTCAAGTGTCACTTTGTGAACTTGCAATGTTTGTGATTTTACATCCAAATGAGGTCTATGTCATTGTAAAGCTAATGAGCATGAAAAGGTGCCTATATTCCCATAAAATAAATGTCACTGTGTCCAAGTTAGCCTTACTGCCAAGTCTCGAGACCCTTAGTCACATGATGCCACTATTCTCTGCAAGCGTGCAATAATACCATTAATAGTATGGTCAACTAATCATAATGTCTTAAGTTCAACTCGTAAAGTGATAATTTGAGAAACGCAGCATGGCGTTACTCCCTCAATAGGTCAGTGAGTGTGTCAACTGCTTTTGGAGGCAAGGATCATGAGTCCAAATCCCATGGTCCAACAAAATCACTTCCATTCTACCTAAGGTTCTTCAATGACATGGACATTGGGTTTTGTGGAAAAGTGACTGTGTTAGTGCTAATGAGTGTGAAAAATGAGTGTGAAATGAGTGCTTATATTCCCATCAAATGAACGTCACTGTGTCCAAGGACAGGAGACTTGCCAAGTCTTGAGACACTTGGTCACATGAGGGCACTATTCTCTGCAAGCTAAGGTTTCTCATCTTTGGATAATTTAGCACATTGTGCTTGGACGGAATGTTGCCACATGTGGCTATATTTTCTTATTGCTTTCCACCATTCTTGTTGTTAATATGACTTCCCTGCTCTGTGGCTGCTCTGTCCACTGGCCACGCCCATATACAACACAGCCACAGAAAATGGTATACACCACAAAATATTCCAACATTATTGAAAAGGCAATTTCAGGCAAGCAGGGGATTTAGGCATGTACAGACAGGGTAACAGACAGACACAGATCGCACAATCCTTATATCCTATTCATATATTTATTTATTGTTGTAATGTAAAAAAGTTGCATATTGCAGCTTTAAATATATTTAATCTAATTAACCAAGACAGTTATCAATCACAAGAAAAACTAAACAGGGCTAAACATAAACAGTATCTGTTGTTAACTATTACAAATGTAATTTTCTCCATGGTGTTTTCTATCCGAAATGGTTCTTCCTCTTCTATAAAGCACATTTCTCAAGTCTTCACTATGGCTACTCTTATGGTAAAGAAAAACAACATTGGCAGATTAGTAAGAGGACACATTTGGGATAAGACCTATAGAAAGCCATACAGTGGACAACTTAAAGTGGGCAAATCACACTGTTTTTTAAATTTTACAATCTATGCCTACAGTTTAGACAGACAGACAGGTAGGTAGAGAAAGACAGGTGCTTTCAGATTACATTTCTAGTGCTAATTCTCTTCCCACGGCAGCAGTCTACCTCCTAGGAAACAGACTGAAAGACTCACACACACACACACACACACACACACACACACATTGTCGTCGTCGTCGTCGTCTTCAGAGTAGCTAATAAAGTTGTTTTTATGAGGAGTCAGGTGACCTTGGCCCCTGATCCTGAATGGAGGAGACACCGGACCAATAGAATGCCGCCCAGCTTTTATAACCTGTCTGGATAATCGACCTAGCAGCCAGGCAGAGAACACACACACACACACACACACACACACACACACACACACACACACACACACACACAATAGAAAGTCAAAAGCAGAGTGGTTTAGTGATGTTGTGGTATGATCTATGGAAGCCTTGCCAAGCTTTACTGGAGCATAAAGATGATACACAGGCAGCATTTTGAGACAATAATGGTGATCAACAGAACCTCTCCCTTCTTTATAGTTGACCAAGTTTTTTGTCTTAAATACAAATCATTTAATCATTTCAAGATATCTGAGTTTGTAGTTTGGAACAATAACAATAAATGATATTTTTTAACAGCACAGTGTGGGATTAACATATTAGAATGCAGTTTGCTGCTTGTGTTTCAGCATCTATCATCTATTCTAAGTTGCCACATGTCTGATCTGCATGCAGTGATCATTTAATCTATGACTCAATGCATGACCTAATAACTAAATACTTGATATTTTGACCAGTTGTTCAGTGTGTTGCCTCAGAATTACGTATGTGTCTGGCCCTGCAAAATCTCTGATAACAGCTATAAACTCACTCTGTTAATAATACTATTTGAAAAAGTATGATAATGAAGTATGATAAATTCACATCCACTCTGCCTCTCTTTATGGAACAGGCTGATTTTTTGGATATAAGATCATCAAGTCACAGTGCATGGTAACTGACAGCTAAGTTCAAGTTCAAGTTTATTTATATAGTATACTTTATCACATGCATGTCTCAAAGGATTTTACAGAGAATGAGCCTAACTAGGTCTAACTGTATCAACCATAGAACAGAACGATATAAGACAAAAGCACCAGACACACAAAAGCAGATTTTAGCAAGACATAACAGCCTACCTATTCTCTACCTGGCACCACCAGCCTTATCGAAGCATACAAGGAAAACCTCGTTAGGAAAATAAAACATGGAAGGAACCTTGTCAAGTCAAAGAGGGATCCCTCTTTGACTTGACAAATGTCATGTTTTTTTCCTAACAAATGTGGCTTCCTAACAAAATGTGGCAGAGACATACGTGATAGATAGTAGTTCCTTTTCCATCAGGAAGACCTCAATAGTTCCCAATGTGTTTGGCTCATATTGCTTACTAACAACTTCTAGTTCCAGCAAGTAAAAACTGAATCACTGAAGTAGAAAAAACGTCTAAATCCATCATAGATAGAAAGCTTTGGCTAATATAACCCCGAAATAACAGACAGATTTAGATGATGATGTTAGCTAGCTGACAGTTAAACATGTCCGTATTCAGACATTAGCGGGGGGTCTACAATAGAACAACAAAGTACCACAATAGAATCAGCATAGAAATCAGTCTAACCAGTTTTGCAACATGCTGATCTGTTCCACAATACAAACAGTATGAAACTGGTCTAACCAGCTCTGCAACATACTGATCTGTGCCACAATAGAAACAATATAGAAACCAGTGTAACCAGTTCTGCAACATATTCATCTGTACTACAATAGAAACAGTACAGAAACCAGTCTAATCAGTTCTGCAACATGTTGATCTGTACTACAATAGAAACAGAACAGAAACCAGTCTAACCAGTCTGCAACATGCCTCCTTCTCTTCCTCTCTTTGTCAACCCTCCCATTTCCCCTATTTCTGCTCCCCCTCACTCCCCCACTCCAAGCTAGTTTCTGTGCGTGGAAAAGCTCAGGGTGATTCCACACTATGTTTTATGGCCACATTCCAGCCCATATATCTGCCACACAACTCATCAACTGCACCATGTGTGTGTGTGTGTATGTGTGTGCCTGTGTGCACAATAGTGACTAGGTCTTTTACACAGCAGGAAGGAGGAGGAGGCAGGAGAAAAAAACACTGCTTTCATCTAAAAGGGTGTTTCTCTATGACTTAGTGTGTGTGGGTGTTTGTACTATGTATGTATGTGTGTGCACACATGTGTTCATGCATAAGCATTGACATTATGCATATGTGTGTATGTGTATATATATGTGTGTGTGTGTGTGTGTGTTTGTGTGTGTGCGTGCATGCGTGGACATGCTTGATTAAGTGTGTGTACATGTGTGTGGGGTGTAATAAAACGTTTGAGCGTATGGGAGTGTAAATGTGACTGTTCAGATTTACCTACTTAATTTTGTGTGTGTGTGTGTGTGTGTGTGTGTGTGTGTGTGTGTGACAGATAAGGAGTGTATCAGTTGGTTTAGTAGCAGGAAGTCTTTGTCATGTGGGAGTCTGACAACTCGGGATACTGAATCCAGTTGGTGATTTATCACACACACACACACACACACACACACGCACGCACGCACACATATATTTTGTAGGGAGGAAAGCAGGTTCATTGGTTGCTGAAACGTCAGAAAGCCAGCTGTTTCCAGAGAGAGAAATAAAGATACTTGGGTTTTCAGTCTCTAGTGTCTTGGCTGCAGGCCAGTCATTATTTCGGTTCAACATCAGTCATTCATCCATTCATTCATTCATTCATTCATTCATTCATTCATTCAACATTTCACTGTTTCCAGGTGAAAACCTTATAACTCCAACTGCAGAAACTTTTAGGTTTTTACTAGAATTGAAAGCTGACATGGTCCTTTATGTGCTGCTGAAAGTCCAAACGTCCATGACACTCATTCATAACCCATTGCCTAGTTTTATCTCCATGGTAGTTAATCTGAAAATGAGCCAGTCTGCCCTGATTCCTCACAAGCTGACTGTTGGGACATACAAGGTTTCAGTGTGGCAGTGTCATCAGCCATATAATATCGTATTAGTCTCATTAAACACGTCAATACAAGCTTTAGCTCCATTTTTTAGGACAACAGGAAGTGAGAAACTCTCCTCAATAAATTGGAGCTAACTTCATCATGGTGTCGTAAAAGTCATTTTGTACAAATCATTTTTTTATTGAACAGTATATAATTAATCAAACTAATTTAGAGCTGTATTACTGTGTTGGTCTAGGGTGCGTCATGTGGGTGTCATGTGGGTGCGGCTTCCAGGGTTCGAATAGACCTTTGTCGCATGTCATCCCCCTCTCTCTACACTAATGTCTATCTAATAAAGAAAAAAAAGTTGTATCATTGTGAAAACTGTAAATCTCCTCAGCTGCGATTTTAATCCCCTATAGCCTACTTCTCTTTCTATCCAAATGAGTTTTGACAATGACATACAGGAGGAGAACTGATGCTGTTGGAAATTCCAATGGAACTACTGAAATCTTTTAATGATGCTAACACATACACTGGCATTTTATAATAAATCACATTGTTATACAAGCAGTGTTTCTATGTGTGTATGTAATGTGCTAAAAGCTAACAGTTTACTAACGGTTCAGTTGCTAATGTTAGCTAGCAAGTAGCCTAACATTACTGTATTCTCCATAGAAGAAATGAAGGCATCTGATCTGGTTCTTTGAGCCAGAGAGCTGAGATTACATTCAAATAAACTGATCATTAATTTTTAAACTGATCATTAATTAGGTTTACATGGTTTAAACTCCATGGTTGCCAATCTGAAATAGAGCCCGTCTGCCCTGATTCCTGACAAGCTGACTGTTGGGACATAATGACGTTTCAGTCTAACAGCAATGTTTTTTTACTTGTTATCTGGTAGTTGAGAGTCACAGATTTAAAAGTTTTTTTTAATCCAAATCTCTATTTAGACATGAAAGACCACATGAGTGTGTGTGTGTGTGTGTGTGTGTGTGTGTGTTATCAGTAGGCGAACAGGGCTGGTGCCAGAGATAAGTGCTGAAAACGAATAGACCACAGACATACACGCACATCAGCTGACTTCTTTGTTGTGTATCTGCACCTGTTTTGTCATTCCTTCCAACACGACTCTCAGATGAAAACTTTGTATCTCCTTCCAAAAAGTCAAAGCTGGTTCATTTTCAGGTTGGCTGTGTCCAGTGGGTTTTGAATGGGTTTGAGGAGCCCCTACTAAGTGTTATGAGATTGTGTTGGAGCTACATGGGATTTACTTTCAGGCTTTGTCACACATCTAATTCCCAATGAGAAAGACTGATGGAAATATATTGTATATCTAAGGTTAGACCATTATATTGGTTTGCCAATATTGGTATTTCATTAAAAATTGGATATTTTTTCAGATATTTAATTTCTATACAAAATCGTGGTATCTTTAAAAGTCTGAAAAAGTCTTAAATCCAGTTATTAGAGGTCTTATTATTTTCATCATGCAATGGCAGGTTTCTTTGTGCTACATGTCCACTCTTAGATCAATCCAGAACAGGGTTAGTAGTACAATATACATTCAATCTGCTTTACTAAACACAACTGGACAATTATTTCCTGGTGTCCTTTTTCCCACAGTGCAACCGAGGGCGTCACGTGGCAAATTCAGGTCAGGCAGTCAGTCAGTCAGTCAGTCACTCAGTCAGGTAACGCTTAGTGAGATGTCGCTTCGTGAGATGGCCTCTAGAGGGCGTCTTTGACTAAGAGATGGCCTCGAGTCTCTTGGCAGAGGAAACAAATCTAGGCTATATCCAGGGGGTCATTGGGCCAAAACGCACCGGTAAGCCGTTCCGGGAGTGAATTTGACAACATAACGCACGTTCTGGTTGTGAAAAAATAAATACAGAGCTGTACCGGTGGTTGTACCTGTTTTAGGAGCTTAAAATACTGGCTCGGTTCGTTTTATGAAGTTTTCGGCTGGGCAGTGTTTGGACCTTCGGGCCAATCACAGTGCTTAAAAACTCCACTCAACCGGGATGCCGGGCCACATTAAACAAACGCACAATCAAATGACAGGCACAGACAGCTTACTTTGAGCCCGGGAGCTGACAGGTTGTGTTGTGAAAATGTCGACAATGAAGAAACTACACATTCGTTCCTATTTTCAACCCAATGTGAGTACAATGTGTTCAAGTGAATTCAACTTGTTTCTATGAAGTAGCACCGTTATGAGTGAAGCTAGGCTACTGTGTTTCTGCCTCTCCCACCATGTTGACATTTCAAAACAGCCCAATGGATAGAAATCTATCCGTCGGAAACAATTTCACAAGATATGGAGCTCAATTTACGAAGCTCTGTAGATAGTGGAGCCGCAAAATCACAATCACCCAGCATCCATAAAATTTAAGGAACCCTGTTTTCGTTTTTATTTTGTTCTGTTTTGTTGTGTGTGTGTGTGTGTGTGTGTGTGTGTGTTTGCGTGTGTGTATGTGTGTGTGTGTGTGTGTGTGTGTGTGTGTTTGTGTGTGTGTGTGTGTGTGTGTGTGTATGTGTGATAAGTGTGTATATGTTTGTGTGGGTGGGGATGCTATATTACCTGTGATGACAACCATAGGTGACTGTATGATATTTGTGGATGAGCAACTCAAACAGGGTCAAATCATGAAATTTGATTTCTTGAAGAAATGATGATTATGTAACATGTTGAAAGATTGAATGTATTGTATTCAGACCCTTACTCACTCAATAAAAAATAATAAAAAAATAAAAATAAAAAAATAAAAAATCTATCCGTCAATAATTCTGTACGTTTTCCGATGGATCAGTGTGGCCACAGCTCGTGGAATTCAACACACGTACTTGTACTGCAATGTACAGTAAATAGGCTGGTTGGGGGTGTCCTGGTGGCTCAGCGGTCATCCCCCTCTCTTTCCCAATGTTTCCTGTCTCTCTCCACTTTCATCTCTCAAATGAAGGCAAAAATGCCCCAAAAAGAATCTAAAAGAAATAGCCTGGTTTTGCCAGCTTTGTTTCTTTATTTTGGTTTTTAAATTGGCCTTAAATTCACTTCCAGGAACCATAAAAAAAATATGAAAAAGTCTTAAATTTGACTTTCTAAAACTTGTAGTTACCCTGCTAATAATTCCAGTTAAAAACCAGATGTGACTGAGTGAACCAGCTAAGTGACCTTAGTGGTCACAAAGTGGTTTAGCCACAAGCTATTAGAGATAGTCATCTGTGTGTGTGTGTGTGTGTGTGTGTGTGTGTGTGTGTGTGTGTGTGTGTGTGTGTGTGCGTGCACGTGTGAGTACCCTAGGCTACAGCAGGTGATGTCTGCACTAATGAGGCTGTAGTTGATGTAATCTCTGTCAGCTGTCAGTTTACAGACTGCCGACCTGTCTATCTGTCCATCATTTTCTTTTTTCTCTTCCACCCTCCTCTCCTTCCTGTATCCATCTTTTTGTCTATCTTCCCTGTCTAATTTCCCAGAAATCCTGTGCTGTGAGGTAAGCAAACTAAATGTCTTCTTCTTAGTGTGTGGTTGGGTGGAGGTGGTGAAGAGGTTCAGCCATTGTTGGTGAGTCCAGGTTATTATTATCTATTTCCATTCGGAGCTTCCTGTGTGGAGATTTCCTAACAGAGTCCAGACCTGACATCAAATAGCGTGAATCTATGGCGTCTCAATTAGTGTGGATGAGAGGATCTTCTCTTTTGCAGCCCCACATCCTGATTTAGCCTGATAAGACAGTTGGATTTTTACAGAAAAAACTTGCCTAGTGGAGCTTTAAACTGGTAATCAATGAAATTCCTTTTTTCCCCCCACAGTGCAGCGAAGGCATCAAGAGGGAGTTGTGAAAACTAAAGTGAAACGTCAAATTCCACACTTTGCTCTAAACTCGCATTATACTTAACTCGTATTTGTAAACAGTAACTTGATATCGTCTTCTGCTGCCCTACACACTTTAACAGTAGGTAACATTACTACCTTGTGGTATTTAAGTAATGTTAGTGGAATTAGGTAATCAGCTTTGTCTCCCTCTTTGGTGCTAAGTGGTCATTGTTGTGGTGATTTTTTATCTCCCACCAATGGTATGTGGGACAGTGAGGGAAATACTCAAGGGACCCCACAAAAAATATTTTAGATTTTATAATACACACAATAATGTCAAAAGCGGCGGTATTATAAATGCAATATTTAACATAAATAGTCATGTAATAGTGACTATTTAAAAGAGCCTACAACTTTACTTTGATTGTCAAGCACACATATTGCTACAAAATGGAGCAAGGCCATATTACAGTCAGCATGTAAATGCAGGTACACAGCAGTAGACCTACAACTTCCACATACTGGAGACACATCAAAATAATCTCATTATTCCCTCAAAAGTGGCCCCACGTCCACAAGAGGAAACATAATATGAGCTCAGCTCTCAAAATATTATCCATTAATATTTATTATACAATGGCCTGGGTGAATACTTGACTCTGATTGGCTGGAGGGCTGTTGATTAATTTCAGATACCACATAACTCTACATTAATGCACCATGTTGAGACTTGCATGATATTATTATATATGTACATAAGGGTACCAGTTAGGAGTTGGGCATCACTTTTATGGCATTAACAACATCTTTAGCAAAACCAGGAATACATATTTTACCTTTATTAACATACTTCACCATCTAATCATCTCAACTGCTGGCCTGAGGCTGACCCTCCTGCCTCCATTTGGCTCTGTTAAATAGAGCAGTGCATTTATTCAGAAGTTACAAGACTGATCTGACTTATCTGCAGGTATCAGCAAACTGAATTTAATGCTTTTTAAGACCTTTTTAATGCCACTTTTAAGACATTTTAATGCCACTCCGAGCCTTAACTGGTTACACCATTAAGGCTACACAAAAGCAGTATGTGAAAGCAAAACCAAGCAGTCTTGATGAGTGAGAAGAAGTCCACCCACTTTAGTGTTTTACCAATGGGAGGGCCACTGTAGCGATGTAAAAGAATGGATTGGGAACAACTCACTAGCATTGATGCCCATAGTGCATCGCTTAAATGTTTTTTTACAGACTGCACAGTAGGCTTCTCGGTCATTTACGTCATCGGTGTGCAACCATGCCTGAAAATCGTTGTCTTCCGGCTATTTTTGTGAAAATATTAGCATTTTCCCATCTCTGGATTAGCTAGCTAGCTCCCGTGCATCTGTATGTCCGCACTGACTTTCCCACTCGTTTCTCACAATCATCTCACTCTATAGTAGGCCTACCAAAGCAGCCAGTAACGATGCATCAATTTTGTTCCGGCCTGAATCAATCTGTCAGAATGATAAGGTTCCACATAGGCTACGGTGGGCCAACACAGACACACGCAAATTACTGGCTATAATAAATCACAATTAATGTACAGATTTTTTTTAGGAATTCAAACAAGGTTAAGGGATCAGTAATATGGACCCTTTAGTAATATCTAACGGCAGCCTTGGAAACTGCAACAACATCGGCAAATGTGTCCTCCTTCACCAGTCATATACAGCCCCCAGCTCCAACCCCCCCCCCCCCCCCCCCCCCCCTTTGGTCTCAAACTGACAGAAAGTATGAACTGGTGTTTTTACAACAGACACCGCTTAAACACATAGTGTTACAGTTCAGGATGTCAAGTGAAGAGGAAACATATCCCATTGCAAACTGTTATAAATGCTTAAAACACCTCACAGAGTTACAGAACTATCATGAAATCAAGTAAATGATGGAATCAATAGCTAGCGATGCTATGTTATCAGCTAACCCAGAGGTCTACCAGCTCAAGCTGTAGCTAACGCACTGTAGGCCTACGGTGACCACACGTCCCGGTTTGTCCGGGATTGTCCCGGTTTGTCCAGGATTGTCCCGGTTTCAAGATGGGTGTCCCATCTTGAAACAAATATTGACAAATATCTGTAAAACACTAAAATGTCCCGGTTTTCAACATTCACTACCAAATTGTCCCGGTTTTCACCACAATTAAAATAATAATAGTAATATACTTGTTTTCAGTGCTTACATAGACGTTTATCATGTTCTGTCCCGCTCATTATTACCTAACCCAATCAAAAAACATAAACAATGCACCACGCATCTGAATTAAACACTGATTTGTCTGTATGTGTGTCAATCAATCAATGTGTCGTTGTCAAGGCTGTTGCTAGCCTATGACGCTTGTGGCTCTGTCTGACAGAATCTGTCAGTACCCTAACGGTTAGCTGTCATGCCGAAGAGAAAGTCTTTTCTAAAGACCTCCAGAAGGCTTACTCTTTTCTTCGTGAAGTAGCTAGCAACGAAAATGCTGCGTTCTGCACACACTGCAAGAGTACATTTTCGGTCGCACACGGTGGAAATGCCGACATAAAAGATCATATTAAGACGGCCAAACATAAGCGGTGGCTACAAGCTAGTAGTAGCACCGTTGCAACCTACTTCAGCGGGGCAAACGCCGGTGACAGTGATCTGAAACTGGCAGCTCAGGAGGGGACCTTTGCCTACCATCTGGTGAAACACAACCAGAGCTGAAAGGTATCTGACAATCAAAAAATATGTTATATTACACCAGTGCAATCCTTGTGTTTTGTGATTACTAGTGTTATTATACAGTTTTCATATGTTTTGGTGGATTTTTGGAGACAAAACATCATTTTTTGTTTGCTGAGGCGCTGTCCATGGTGTTGAAAGGTGCAGTCACTAGGTGTGCTAAGCGCTGAAATAATTGTCCCCCATCCTGATGAAAACGCCTATGGTGCGTGCATAAGCACATACATGTGTGCGCGTGCATGAACGTGCGGTACACTTAAGGGTCCCGGTTTGGGGGTTTGAAAATGTGGTCACCCTACTTTAGCCGCTTACTAGCAACAGGTTGTTTGTTAGCGTATTTCTTGACAGATATTTATTTATGCGCAGTGAAGTCATTCAGTAGCAGCACCACTGCTGAAAATCTGCGACATTGTTTTTTTCTCCATCAAATGTATTTCTGCCGAGACGCATCGTTGTGATCGAAGTGATAATTAGTGATGTGTGGTTGCGTAAAAAAAAACGTCAACCCTCCCCCCCCCCGCACTGTAAGAAAGAAATACAGGGGAAACACTGGAGCTACCGTGGCTTACTTTAGCTACATTATAAATTGTTTACCTGTTCAATAAATGTAAGGTCAGCATCGGTCTTGTTTTCAGAGTCCTAAGCTACCTCCACCTTGAAATGCTGCAGCAATATTCACTCTGGTTTTGGAGCAGCTTCGTTAATGCGGGCTTTGTCAGGCTTTTTAAGCTTGTTGCAGTTCGCTCTGCCATGGTTGCACAAATGAAACTGAAAGAAGTCCCAAACACAAGGGGGGTGTGGATCATGTCCACCATAACAGAGAGTACGGACTGCACTGCTTGTTTAGGTAACGTTGAGGTAACAGTGGAGTGACTGGTTGATTGGCAACACTTGCAAACCCCCGCTGATACATTATAGTTATTTTGTGCAATGAGCCAGTAAACTATTACTGATTATTGCTTAAATGATAAAGAAAATATTTAAGACCTCTGGGAATCAAATTTCAGACTTTTTAATGCAATTTAAGGCCTTCGTTTTTGCTAAATTGATTTAAACCTGCAATAAGTGATTTCAGACCCTGTAACTAATCCTGAAAATAACGTGTGCTATGGGGAGATTTCCGTGAGACGTAATGATATAAACAAATAGCCAGCTGTGTTGTTGTTTTAACCTCTTTATTAAAGCTTGTTGTCAGGTTCGGCCCGAGTCGTAGCTTTTCCTTTTTTTTAAAAACTACCTAGTCTCCTCCCTTGTCATTGTGGGACATGTGACCTTCAGCGGGAGAAAAATCTGGCAAAGCGAGACTGGTAACCGGAGATATTTCTCCGTAGGTATGTTTATTTTAGCCATTAACCTTTATGCACGGTTTGTCCTTAAGGGCTTCCGTCTCCCAGTAGCTTTGCTGTGTGTGTTTACAAAATGTGTTGTGGTTTCTGTCACCCTCTAGTGGTCAGAAAAAATCGCTTAGTGTAGGTTTAATGCTTTTTCATACTTTTTAATGACCCGCGGATACCCTGTTAACGTGACCCGGCTTCCCGGTTGGGTGGAGGTTTCCATTTTTAAGCATTGTGATCGGCCAGAAGGTCCAAACATGAAAACAAAAGATAAACTGTCACTCACGTCATGTCAAGAGCAAGACGGGGGTGATTGAGCCTGGATCAAGATTTGAGCTTCGCGCTTTCCCCCGGTCTCGCGCCTGTGAGCCATGCTTCTCCCAAGTTCCCAAGTCTGTTGATCAGACAAGATCAGGGGGTTGGGTGACATTATGTCATCATGGTGGTATCTGTCTGTCTGTGTCACACATTCTTGTGAACACAATAGTTTAAGAACAATACATGATAGAAACTTCATACTTACACCACAGTTACCCCCTACAGAGCAAAGCATCTGATTACATTTTGGAGCACCATAAATTTGCATATTAATGACGGAAATAGCAGGAGCTCAAGTGTATCTAGTTTTATTTTGCCTCCATCTTTGGTGTTAAACGGTCATCACCGTGGTGTTCCCACGGCGCAACCGAGGGCATCCCAAGGCAAATTCTGGTCAGTCAGTCATCTGACACTTCTTGAGATGATACTCTTCGTGAGATGGCCTCTAGACGGTGTCTTTGACTGCGAGATGCAGTGTTTCCCATATATAGGCACAGAGTCAAAAGTTGGTTAATGTATAGAAATTAATCTAATCTAATTAATTAATCTTATTAATAGCACTGTGTTTATAACCTCTGGGAGCACAGCTTGGCGAAGAAGTGGCTCCAAAGGTGTGAACCACCATCTTGTACTCTTCAAATCTCAGTAGATCATAATTCTCTTTTGGGACTTACACCTGAACATAGCTTCTATATCAGCCACAAAGTCAACCTTCTCTCTCTCTCCCGCTCCTTCCCCATATCCCTTTAATAAACATCCCCTATGGAGGTAAGAATCTGCAACCAGGGCTGTTGTGTGCTCTGTTCTGCCTCTCGGCACTTCCCCGTGCAACAGTGATGGCGAATGCTTATAACCAATCCTAAAACTAACATGTAATATTTGGAGATTTCCTTGAGACATAATGATATAAACCAATATCCACACACACGCGGGCCAGCTGTGTTGCTGTTTTCACATCTTTTCTCTCTTGTTGTCAAAAGCAGTAAAACTTGTTAAACTAGTAAACTTGCTACCTACCTCTTCACTTGTCATTATGGGACATGCAACCTTCAGTGCAAGAAAGCGAGACTAGTAACTGGTGACACTTCTCTGTAGGTATGTTTAGCTTAGCTATTAGCCTGTTTTTGTTTAGACCTTGTATAGCTTGTTATTTGACCATGTATAAATGCTTTGAATACCTCCCATCTTATGCTGGCTGATGTCTCATTAGTGTTTAAAGAAAAAGATTTAATAGATTTAATTCAGTAGTAACGATGAATTAGCTTTTGTCTACTTCTAGGATGAGAAGTGTTTATACCTGAAGATTGATCAAATAAATCTAAGGTGCAGTTAAAATCTCCGGCCATAATGGTTTTACCAGAAAGAGATGAGATTAATAGGAAAAAGCTTTCAAAATTTTTTGGGTTGTCCTCATTAGGGTCATATATATGTTAGCTAATATTAGATGTTCATTAAATTGTGCGCCCTGTAATATTAAATATCTTCCTGCTGCATTGGAGATGACTTTATCAGCTCTAAATGGAATGGATTTATGTATTAGTGTAAAGAGGCAGACCATACTTGACAAAACAATAGAAAAACAATAGAGGAATTAAGTTGTTTAACCCTTTAAACACGGATCGGCCGCCTGCGACCTAATTTGCATCATGCTGTTTAGATGGCTCTAAAATTGAAACCATAATAGCTAGCATCATAATTCTTTTTCATCTGAAAGCTAAGGCTTCTGTCTTCACTGCAAGCCCAAACACACACGTGTTTTTTTCACTGTCTAAACGAACTGTGTAAAGTTGAAAAATTGTACGTCAAGTTACAAGAGGTAAAATCTATTGAGTTGTGGATTAGGTATGTTCTAGAGATCTAATGTTGCATCCATATCCGTATATGTCATTGATGACGTCATCTCGTTGTACCACGCCCGTGTCACGATTTGATGATGTCATTGTGCGACGCTCTAGATTCCCAAAACACTAGTCAACACGTGTTACCGGAGCAGGAATGAGAGCAGAGAAGCAGATACAAATTGGATGGTAGTGGTCAATTATTCACGTTTATTAGAAAAGCAGAAAACTAAAACCAGAAAACAACTCTTATTTCTGCTGGTGAAAAGGTCCGACAGCCGGCTGCCTGACCGAGGAGCAAGCCCGACCTGCCGGCGAGGTCTGCTCCCAGCTGGGCCAACTGCTAATGTTTCTCTCTCAGGCAGAGATGAAACAGAGAGCGGGTGTTGTCGGGGTGGGAGGGCCGGCGCTTTATGAAGACTGATATAGAAATACGCTTTTAATAAGGAGGAAAGGAAAGAGAGAAAAAAAAGAAAAAACAAGATCACTATTGTAGCAAGTTAACAGAATCTAAAAGTATTCGTTCCATCCATATATCTGTGCATATTAACTAATCTGGGCAGTGGATTCAAAGGAGCAGCACCGCCCCAGTCATGTTTGTAGGTTGTGAAATAAAATCTATAGTCCATAGTAATATCTGGTCAATATCAGCAAGGAACTAAATAATAATAATGATAGTGCCAACAGGATCTCCTAAATTCCACAAAAAAGGGGCACTTTGTGACGAGGAGATAAAGTAAATTAATAAAGGAAAGATAGCATGTAGTCCATTATTGTGGAGGTATGTGTTCTGTCATTTCTGTGTGTGTGTGTGTGTGTGTGTGTGTGTGTGGGTGTATTGTGAATAGTTCCTTTGATAGTCCATGTCTTGGGGGGTCAAAGATGAATCTATTTATACCAAAGACACAACCCAGAAATAGACCACACTACATAGTCATTAAGGAGGAAGGTGTGTATGTGTGTGTGTGTGTGTGTGTGTGTGTGTGTGTGTGTGTGTGTGTGTGTGTGTGTGTGTGCTCAATAGGAAAGATCTATGCTGTTTAACCTAGGCACAAGCCAGGATCAAAGATCACAACCTTTCTGTCTGTCTGTTTTTACACTCTGAACCCAAATGACCTTTGTGAACCCCGACTCTAAACACACACACACACACACACACACACACACACAGTCCCATACAAATGTAAAAAAATAATAATAATAATGTGGTCAGGGAGTTATTTCCTATTAAAGGTTATTTTATTATTATTAGGGGGTCACTACGAGGTAGTGAAACCCTATTGTTATTGTTGGAAATCTTATTAGCATTTTTTAAAGATATTTGGCCATACATTGGTTAACTTTTTTTCTAATTTGGCACATAGATAGTCCTGGTCACTCGTTACTTGGCCACAAAGAATAGTACTGATTGGCCCATAAGGGGCACTATAGTAAGCCCTCAAAGTCTAAGGCTCAGCCCTGCCGCGCTGTTACGTAATCGTAGATATGTGAAACTTGGTACAGATATGCATCTGGAGAGATATACAGATGAACAGATTATTAATCAATACTTAGTATGTCAACATTCATCTCACACTTAATCTGTGAGTTTGAGTAAAACTGCTCTGCATAACTGTAACTCCATATGCTCCAAACATTTCCAAACAGCGACCAGGTCATTCGCAATAGCTGTAAAATGGCACTTTAAAAAAACAAGTGTTGTTTGGAAATATATTTGATCATGCTTGTCACAAGCTATGTTTCCATTCAGGATTTGCGCAAATTCTAAGTGAACTTTTGAAAAGCAACAATCTTAAAATGCTAATCTGGTGCGTTTCTATTAACAGCTCTTGAGCAAATAAGTAGGTTTGTGTGTTGTAACAGTCAGAAATAAGCCTACAATGCTTTCGGAACATTGTTTAGTTGCAGTAACAGATTACGTCACTGGGTGGTGCTCCTTGTTTTACTGAGACTGAGTCACAGCTAGGGTGACCGAACGTCATGATTTGTGTGGGACAGTCCTGCATTTTGACCTATTGTCCCGCATCCCACAACCAGATGGAAATGTCCCGCATTGAAGCGTGAAAATTTAAATCTATAAATTTCGATCATATTGTCATTTATTACCATGCATGCGGCACAAAGAGTCGGTGCAGCAAAGTCTCCCCTCCTCCTGTGCTGTCAGGACACGAGTGAGAGTGGGAGTTGCTATGGTTACGGTGATGCGCTGTCTCTCTTCGCCGCTCTGAAACTATCACACACTTCGAACAGTTCCACAGAGATCAATAGCGGACAACAGGAGAGAGAGAGAAAGAGATAGAGGGGTTTTGGAAGGGAACAGTGCAAAAAAAAACAAAAAAAAAAACTAACATGTAGCTACAACAAGGTATGGGAGTCCACGTTCAACGGTGAAATTTGTTGCCAGCGATGCTGAGAATGTTTTGGGGATGAGAGGGAGGCAGCAGTCAGGGTTAGTGGCAGGTTGAATGTTGTGTGTTGGGGTCTGCTTACACACAGTTCAATAGGGATGTGGTGGTGTTGGCTAGCTGGCGCGCGTGTGTGTGTGTGTGTGTGTGTGTGTGAGTGAGAGAGAGAGGAGAATGTGGTGGAGGTAGGAAGAAAATGAGGAGGGAAAAAAATGGCATAAGGTTAATGAATGTTATTTTTAATGTTTTACGGTAAATGATTCTGATTCAGAGTTCTATAACCAAGCTATTGTAGAATTTAGTTATGACTCAGCTATGAAGGCACTGCAAAATAGTTTGCCCTTTGACAGGCCAAGTTCAGAAGATCCTGGGGTTATACATCATGTTGAGACATTATCTAGTGTGTACACTAGATACAGGAAGTAGGTACAGGAATAAACCATACATTCTTGTCCGAACTGAAAGACATGGCAAAGTTGAGTGGTAAGTCATTCGAAGATGTCCTGAGATGATGTCCGAGAAGAGTTGGTTAGGATAACAGAGACTATTGAGGAACAACAGTCAGTGAAAGAGTCCAATTTAGGTCCAGAATCGGCTCATATCTCACAACCTAGTGAGAGGTTGGTGACATCGTTGTCTGCTGAAGCTCAAACCCATCCAGAACCTCACCCCATCTTTAATGACTTGAATCCAACATCTGATGGATGCCCACTTTCTGTAAAGGCTACAGCTCCAGTCACATCTGATGTAACACCCATACACTCTTTTGAGTTTTCCCCGGATCACTTGAGCACACCTGAAGTTCAGCGTGTCGTCGTAGAGCACATTGTCAAGAGCTCAGAAATCGCTTCTCAGATTCACTCAACTATAAAACTGAGACCCTTCTCGGGTAAAGTTCCTTGCCCCAACTACGACACTTGGAGGAACAGTGTTGAATTCCACTTGACTGATTCCACTGTATCCAGCTCTCAGCTAGTAAGGAAAATTGTTGACAGTCTCTTACCACCTGCTGCCTCTGTGGTTAAATCATTAGGCCCACATTCTTCTCCAAGAGCATACTTGGATGGATTTACTTGACGCAGCTTATGCAACTGTAGAGGATGGTGACGAGTGACGACCCTAGCTCTAATAGTGCCCAATGTCCGTTCTAATGACAGAGTTCCTATACTTGTAGGAAAAATACTCTTGACCCTCTCTCTCAAGCCACTTCCTTCTGCGGGTATGCTCAAGTCTTGAAAATCCTGCAGTTGAGACCTATCGTCATTGTCAAAAAGAAGAATGGTGATGTCAGATTGTGCGTAGATTACAGGAAATCTACAAACTGTCAAAGATGCTTATGCATTACCTAACCTGGAGGAGTCTTTCTCTGCACTCAGTGGATCTCAATGGTTCTCAGTGATGGATCTAAAATCCAGATACTACCAAACAGAAATGGAAGAGAGTGACAAACAGAAAACAGCCTTTGTATGTCCCTTAGGCTTTTGGGAATGGAACAGGATGCCACAAAGAATAACAAATGCACCGAGCACATTCCAGCATTTAATGGAGAAAATTATAGTATATTATAGTATAGTATCCATACAGACACCAGCACTACTGGATTAGGCGTAGCCCTATATCAGAAAAAAGATGGACAAGATTGCGTTAGCTTACACAAGCAGAGGATTGCTGCACAGTGAAGCCCGATATCAGCACATAAATTTGAGTTTTTAGCCTTAAAGTGGGCCATCACAGAAAAATTCCACGACTACTTGTATGGAAACACCTTTACAGTAGTGACCGATAACAATCCCCTTAGGTATATTCTTACTACTGCAAAGTTGGATGCTGCCAGTTATCGTTGGTTAGTTGCACTCTCCACTTTCACTTTTGACATCCAATACTGAGCTGGAAAGCAAAATCAAGATGCCGACAGTCTGTCACGTAGGCCGAGTGAGAGAGTCCACACTTGAGATAGGAGACAGAGTCCTAGTGCGTAATCTCCGCCTTCGCAACAAGCATAAACTTGCTGATCGATGGGAGTCCAAAGTTTACATTGTTGAGAGCAGGAGACCTACCTGTCTATATAGTGTGCCCTGAAGGTCAGGATGGACCCATGTGCACACTACATAGGGATCTACTACTCCCATGTGGGTTCCTCTCTGAAGCAGAGGAAGAAGTAGTGAGGCCAACACCAGCCTGTAGGCCCAGAACGAGGCAGAACCCCATCCAGCCAGATGATTTTTCAGAGGAATGTATTCAGAGGAAGAAGATGATGGTCCATGGTTCTATCCCATGAAAATCTCTGAGACAGAGACAAGATTCACTGAAGTCTCAAGTGTGCCTAAGATGAAGAGGAAGATCACAACTGGAAGTGGAACACCTATCCAAGCTGAATGCTTACCTGAGGTGGAACCTGAGACCTTACCTGTAAATTTACCTGGATTCTGAAGATAACGTATCTGTCATCGATGAACCTGAGAAAAGTACAGAAAAGACTGTGGATCAAACTGAAACAGGAACAGCAAATCAGACAACTGAAGCTGAAATGGAGACAGAGAAAGAAACAGCAGAAACAGAAGCAGACTTACCTGATTTATCATTAGTTGATACAGGAAAAGATGAACAACAATCTGGAAGAGAAGAGAAACAGCTGGAACCCTCAAACAAATCTCTACATGATGGCAGCAGAAGGAGAAACACTAGAAATGCCCAATTTACTAATTGAAGGAGCAGAGGATTGTATTCCTCTGTCAAGTTTGTCTGGTCCACAGGATGACTCTCAGAGGGATGAGAATCAACCAGCCACAGCTAGTGGTGAAGCTCCTGAAGAAGGAATATGTTCTGAGGTCTAATTGTTTGCCACAGGCTACCGTAGGTGCATGTTGATGACGACACAGCAGGTGCGTCTGGGTATGCAAGACATGTGACATGAGGCAGCACTTGACTACTTGTTTTGTCCGATGTGAATAAAAGTAACCCAGAAGAAATAAACATTGTGTTATCACTCATCATCATGACATGGTGTCAGAATTAAGGACTCAACGCCGATATCGATGACAGATGGCTAAGTTTGGACCACCAGAACTGTTCGATTTCACCCAGCCAGCGGAGTGGCCGGTATGGCGGCAGAGGTTTTCCCATTTTCAAGTGGCGTCAAAACTCGATAAGGAGAGCGGGTAGGTACAAGTCAATTCCCTACTTTATGCAATGGGGAGAGATGCTGAGCCAATCTACAATTCCTTCGTGTATGATGGGGTGGACGGACATCCCGAGTTTGACTATGAAACGGTCATTGGAAAATTCAATGACCACTTCGTACCAAAACGGAACGTGATCCACAACCGCACTTGTTTCCACAAGCGGGTTCAGAAGGCCGGGGAGACGGTTAAAGCTTTTGTTCAGAGCCTGTATGAGCTCGCGCAGCATTGTGAGTTTGGCATCACTAAAGATGAGCAAATTAGGGACAGGAGTGTCATAGGCATTATTGACAGCGAGGTCTCACGAAAGCTACAACTTGAGCCAGATTTGACGCTGGAAAGGGCTATCCAGCTAGCACGCCAGAGCGAGCAGATCAAAAAGCAGAGCGCGGACATGTGCGCGGACTGTGAGGTGAATGAAGTGAGACGCAAGCCGCACGGGAACAGAAAGCGGAGCTACAACAGACAGCGGCAGTTTAATGGACATAAACACAGTGAGTCTAAACAGAGTGCTTGCTCACGCTGCATCAGGATGCATGACACAAGAGAAATCTGCCCTGCCCGTAATAAAAGATGCAGAAAGTGCAACAAGATGGGTCATTTTGAGGTAGTGTGCAAAACTAAGATGCTAAAAGCAGTTATGGCGGGGGCAGATGCTGATACGGACAATGAGGATTCATTTTTCCTGGGAGCTGTGACTGAGTCAAAGTCATTTGTAATAGAGCAGCCAGATTCGGACAAGCAGCCCAGTTGAATTTAAAATAGATACTGGAGCGGACATTACAGTTATGTCACAGAGAACATTCAGTGGTCTGCTATGGAGACCCTGGCTGATCAGAACCAGGCCGACCGTTTCCAGCCCAGGAGGTAAAGTAATATGTGTAGGCAAATTCCTTACCACTAGTCTGTATAAGGGACAGAAGTATACATATTGGATCACAGTCATAAAAGGGCCGTTTGCGAACAACTTGCTGGGCAGAAGTGTCGCAAAGCACATGGGACTGGTCGTGAGAATTAATAAAATTAACAGTGACACAATTGGAGATGTGTTTGGAGACATAGGGCTACTGAACTGTGAACCTGTTAAGATAGAGCTGACGCCTGATGCCGAGCCCTACAATGTAACTACGCCACGCCGAGTGCCCTTTCCCCTCCTTCCGAAGGTGGAAGCAGAGCTGAAACGCATGCTAACTCGGGGTATTATAGAGGAAGTCACGGAACCCACAGACTGGTGCGCACCAATGGTGCCAACTGAGAATAGGAATAAAGAACAGGTCAGGGTGTGTGTCGACCTAAAACGAGTAAACAAGGCAGTGAAGTGGGAGAGATATATCCTGCCTACATTGGAAGACATAACTCCCAAGTTGGCCGGAGCCAAAGTCTTCTCTACATTGGATGCTTCAAGCGGCTTTTGGCACATTCCACTGGACCCCAGCTGCCAGAAGCTGACCACATTCATTACACCTATGGGTAGGTTCTGTTTCAGACGCCTACCATTCGGGATTACATCAGCTCCTGAAATTTTCCAAAGGCTGATGAGCTCACTGCTTAAGGACCTGGAAGGAACAGTTGTCGTGATGGATGACATTCTAGTCTATGGGTCATGCGAGGAGGAGCACAACCGCCGCCTGAACGTGGTAATACAGACTATCAAGGCGTCAGGCCTAAAGCTCAACAAGGCTAAGTGCCACTTTGGCAAATCGGAGATACAGTACTTCGGACACATCATCAGTGCCGATGGTGTGAAGCCAGACAACAGCAAGGTGGTGTCAGATGCCCAGTCCCACCAACGTTGAGGAACTTCGCCAGGTGCTTGGACTAATTAACTACTTGGGCAAGTTCCTACCTGGCCTGTCAACCACGCTGCACCCGATCACTGACCTGCTCAAAAAGGAGAGTGGCTGGATCTGGGGCGAGCCTCAAGAACAAGCGTTCTGCAGGGTTAAAGCCATGCTTGTGTCAGCGCCGGCACTCACCTACTATGATGCAGACCGGAGGACTGTAGTCAGTGCAGATGCAAGCAGCTACTGCCTAGGTGCTGCACTGTTACAGGACCACAATGGTGAGTCGCGGCCCATTGCCTTCTGTTCACACACTCTAATAGACACAGAGAAGAGATATTCCCAGATGGAGAAAGAGTGCTTGGCGGGGGTGTGGGCCTGCGAGCGTTTTGCCCGCTACGTTCAGGGTATGGGCAGCTTCCGTCTCCAGACGGACCATAAACCCTTGGTACCACTAATTAACACATATGACCTTGACAAGGCACCGGTGAGGTGTCTAAGACTGCTTATGCGCCTCATGAGGTTCAACGTCATCGCTGAGCATGTCCCCGGGAAACAGCTTGTGGTGGCTGACACGCTCTCGAGGCGCCCCCTGAGTGGAGAGGACGTGTCGGACACAGACGAAGATGTCAAAGTATACGTGGAAGCTGTAGTGGCAAGCAAACCAATCACGTCACACAAGCTCGAGGACATCCGCAGAGCCACACAGAGAGCGACGCTGACCTCCAGAAGGTAATTGCCTTCATCAGAAAAGGGTGGCCACTGAGAATGTCTAAGTTTTCATCCCTGCAGGGATTCTACATAGCCAGGGCTCACCTTTCTGAGGTCTTGTGCTGTACCAAGACTGCATAGTTATCCCTACATCACTGAGATCTGATGTTCTACAGCAGATACACGAAGGCCACCAGGGGCTGACGAAGTGTCACGAGAGAGCCAAGACGACTGGACGTCTGGTGGCCTGGCGTTGGTGCTGAAATCACAACAAAGGTGATGTCCTGTGAATTCTGCACAGAGAACAAACCTACACAGAGATGTGAACCACTCGTAAATACTCCCCTGCCCAGCGGTCCTTGGCAAAGGATTGCAGCTGATTTGTGTGAGCTCGAGGGTAAGAAATACCTCATAGTTGTAGATTACTATTCAAGAGATATTGAAATAGCTCACCTACCCACTACTACAAGCCATCAGGTTATCAGCCGGCTCAAGCACATGTTTGTGAGATGGGGGATACCACTAGAACTTGTCAGCGACAACGCTATGCAGTTTACATCAGCTGAGTTCCAGGACTTCAAACAGAGGTATGGTTTCACTCACATAACCTCCAGTCCTCATTACCCACAGGCTAATGGGGCTGCCGAGAGAGCTGTCCAAACAGCTAAGCGCATTCTCAAACGACCCCTGCCTGGCCTTGATGTGTTACCGTGCAACACCAATTGCCGCAATTGGAGCTAGCCCTGCACCGCTAATGACAGGACGACAAATCCGTACCATCGTCCCAGTGCTGGAGAAGAAATGACAGCCTCGCCCGGTTAACCATGACCTTGTACAACAGAAGGACTCCAAAGCTAAGGAAGCTTACCGATTCTTCTACAACCGCAGACATTCAGCTCATCCACTCCCTGAGCTACGCCCTGACCAAGATGTTAGAGTAAAGCTCGATGGAGACAAAGGCTGGAAAATGCCTGCCAGTGTCATCAGCAAGTCTGAGGAGCCGAGGTCTTACCTGGTTAGAATGGACAATGGCACAGTGACCCGTCGCAATAGGAGACACCTCCAGGCTGTTCCAGAGACAGTCGACCCAGTGGAGCAACAGCAGCGAGCCGACCGAGCTCTGCTCCAGCAGGACAGCAGTCCCCTGTCTACCATGGGGTCCGGCCCGCAGGAGCCGCCACTGAACCAGTCATCCTCAGATCCCACCCTGGAGTCTCCTCTCCAGCTTGCAACTCCTCAAGGAGCTGTGCGACTGACTTCGAGGGGCCATGAGGTTAGGCTGCCTCTCAGATTTAGAGACTGAAAAGTGATGCTTAACCTCTACTGGGTTCATTGAGATGATTTTAGTTTAAGGTAGTTCTTTCTTTGTTTGGGGTGGGACAGGAAACACGGACTGAAAGAGACTTTTGAGCGTTCTTTAATAGGGACAGCAACTGTTCAAGGGCAGAATAATCCCTATGTTGCTGTGGACTGAGGGCAGTCTACCCCAATATCGTAGTGTTCACTTCAGCGTTTGTGTTCAGGTTGCATGCTGAAAGAAATAAAAATGTTATCTAAGAGAGGGCGTTCTTATAGCCCAGACAGAATGAGTGCCTTATAGAATGATTTAATTTATGCCTTACAGTTTTCTTTTAATTAAAAAAAAAAAAGGGAGATGTTGTGAGGTCTAATTGTTTGCCACAGGCTACCGTAGGTGCATGTTGATGACGACACAGCAGGTGCGTCTGGGTATGCAATAGGGGTGGAGCCGAATCCGAATCCGGTATTCGGACAAGCACAAATAGTGGGTTTTTACGAATATTTATTTCGTACAAATATTTTAAAAATTATTTGTATTCGGGAAGAAAAAAAAAAACATGTCAAATAACAGCGCGCAGGTCGGGACTTGTAGCTCTGTTCCGCTTTGCTGTCTGTCTATGTGTCATGAATGTATAAATAGCTACAGGTCTGAGTGTCTGGCAGAGTTGATCTTTGGCTGAGTGGTCAGCGTAGTCGTCCGTGGTCTGGGAAACCGGGGTTCAAGACCCGCTGTGGGGACCCTCCTTTGTAAAATAGTTTATTGAAGAACACTAAATTTAACACTTTAATATCCTAAAATTAGAAGTGTAATAAAAACAAAAACAAGATTGTTATGCCTATTTCCACTTTTATTCTAATACAAATACAAATACAAATAATTTTGCTGCCTCAACAAATACAGATACAAATACAAATACTGGGCTCTCTGCACATCCCTAGTATGCAAGACATGTGACATGAGGCAGCACTTGACTACTTGTTTTGTCCGACGTGAATAAAAGTAACCCAGAAGAAATAAACATTGTGTTCTCACTCATCATCATGACAGAATAGACACAGCTATCAGTGAGGAAGCCAATGACAATCCTCGAAGGTCCAAGCGTTCAAGAACAGCTGGGGGGGGGGGGCAATTTTTACCACCCACTTCAACCAGAAAGAAGGTAAGTACACGTCTCAGATTCTAGGTTTGTTTAAGCTAGGATGACAACTGACCACACATGAATGACACCTGACTCAAGAAGGGCCATTCAACTGTGTTGAATGGTCATCCTATGTGTATGTCTGTTCAGTGTTGTGACATTGAAGGAATTTTCAGAAGAATCGTCGCGTCTAGAAACACACCAACAGGTTTAAAACTTCCAGAGACTGTTTTCCACACACTATAATATGTACAATGCATCAGTATTCAACAACTACATTTTTAGTCACGACCAAACACGTTACAGTGTGTGTGGGGTGAGACAAGATCACAATGGAGAGAGCTTTCCAAGAGTTACTTGCCATAGGAGAAGTAATAATTATTCTGTCATGTAATCTGCTGGGTGGGCGTATTTCTTTCTTCCCGGCGGCAACGACTACATATTATGGGCAATGTCATAGGAGAAATGCCCATTTAACGATATATCTGGGAAAGGAGACACACAAAACAATTCAGGGAGGTCATTGTGCAAAGGCATTTTACGGAGGAGTCTTTGGGTGCAACACTTTATGTCCAGAACATTTGATCTGCTGTGCAGGATTATCGGGCCGCTCATTGGCCTTGTCTGGCCACCAGTTCTGCCAGAATAACACATTGCGACAGCGACCGAGACCAAGAGCTAAGAACCTCCAGTATAGCTGCCATGTCCCCTGAAAGCCTCTATCAACTGTAAATGAGAAATGCTCCGAAATACAAGAGGTTGACAGGAGAAGAGTTAAGATGTGGGAGAAAACCATAGACTGTAAAACAGATGGATGTAGTGAGTGTGACATCATCCATAGGTTTCTGAGGGGCCGTTTTGAAGCCTAAAGATTGGGTTTACGATTGCCACCATGTTGACATTCTTTTGGAGCCAGTGCAGCCAAAGCGAGCGAGGGTTGTCCACAGAGCTGCAGCGCCGCCTACTATTAGTCTGTCACTGGACAGGCGTCCTGTCAATCACTAGGAAAAAAAACCCATTTTATATCCGTTATATCCCGTTAATGACACAATTATTTTGAAAATCGCCACAAGGACACACATTAGAAGAAGTGAAATTAGCTACTGAGTGTGTGTGTGTGTGTGTGTGTGTGTAGGTGTGTGTGTGATATTTATTGTGGATAAGCAAGCAAGGTGAATTGGCCAGACGTGGTATGATCAATTCACCTTCCAGTTAAAGTGAGGAATGGATGACCGCACACAAAACACACATACACAGACAAACAGACAGACAGACAGACAGAGACTGTGCAGCTGTAGTGACCAGCTCTTTGATGTGGTATTGATTTAGTGAGTGACCTGCTAGCAAAGGTTTAACAACCTATCCATCTTTTAGATTATTGATTAGGGAGTGTAAAACCTCTCTCGCTCTGTGTGTGTATCTATGTCTCACTCTGTCTTATCTCTAACCAAATGATGTATTTGCTCTGGGAATCTAAAATGGACTCCCAGTTTTGGGCAGTGACAGAAATAACTGGTTTACCAGGCTTTCACACCAAACGCGCAATCGTGGCATTGCGCAGAGCAAGGCCATTGTTTTCAATGAAGGATGCGGCAGCGCTCTCCTAAACAGCTGCGCAGCTGAAAGCAGTGCGAACCACCTTGATCTTTCGGGCAGGTTTTGCGCCCAAAGTTAAACTATATTTAACTTTGACCTCCAAATACGCTGACCACTACGAGGCGTGTCCAATGGCATTCCGGCATTTACAGGAGGCGGAAGTTTTGTAGACGCCGGAGCACCAAGGAGTTATATAACTATACAATGTTAAGACCTGAAAGCATTAACTTACATTATTCATGTCATTCTGTGGCACTTTGACGTCACGTCACCGCTGCTGCCGGCACCCGGGTCCTGCTGCCGCTTCAAGTCGCTTCAACCTAAGCTTGAGTATTTAACGTTTGATATTGGATATTAGCAGTGTAAGACGTCTGAATAGTTGGACGTCCAGGCTAAAATGAAGCTACATAGGTTAAAGCAAAGTTGTTTTTTATCTCGTGCATATGGACTAGGTGCATATTTGATATTACAGCCATTCATGCATTGTTATTATGCTTTATGTTATGTATTGCATGGTCAAAACTGGGGTACAGATGGCCGGGATCCCAGGCTATATGAGAGCTAAGCATAGACAATGTTGATGACGTCTAGTGCTCTGTGGGTATTTTGGCATATGCATGAAATGCTGTCATGCTGCTGGCTGCAACTCAGTGAAAGCATGCCTTCGGGCTAGGTCATTATGTGTCGTAGATATTTCCCTTATTCAAGATACTGCAAGCGATTGCAGTATGTCATATCTATGGATAACGGTTGTATTACTTTACATGGTGTCCAGCCCACACATTGGAAGTTCACTAGATAGTGTATTGCCCTCGATGGTCAATGGTGCCTAGTAGGGGAATGGCCACATGGTTGCTGGTGCGCGACCCACACATTGAAGGTTCCACATAATGTTAGAATGACCTTGCTTGATCCTAAGATGCATAGCTTGCATCCGGGATATCGGCGAGGCCACATGGTGGGTGCTCCACCGGAAATTACTAGCTGGTGTCTGGCTCTGTATCTGACGTGGCTTTGGGGGGGAAGTTCCCTATTGTCACTCTCTGCTCTCTTTGGCTAGCTAGGTGTATGCTCGCAGGGAGTGACAGGATCAGAACCTAGACGCCATACTAAACTCTGTATATACTGTATATTTGCATTCATTCTCAATAATCTGTTTACATGAGTTGGCAGACTGAACTAAATTTACTAACAAAATTACTACTAATTTTGCTTTAGTGAGGCCAATTTTTAAATTTTTCTTGTCCCGGCGGGTATGCTCCTCTGCTCTGCTGACAGACTAAACGTTCTGTTCAGTACAGCAGGGATGTTGTGTCTCCCCATAACTCCACACTACTTGTCTTGGGTTGGGTAAGGTAGTTCATAGCATAGGAAGGTAGTTTTAATAAAGATGTTTATAATTGACTGTCAAGTGTCTCCCAGTTAGGAATGAGATAGATAGCTCAGCCTTTGCTTAAAAGGTAGGCCTGAGTTGGTATGATGATGTTGGACTGGGCTGCAATCTGGCCAGTAATGGGAAAGGATGACTGAGGTGAGGGACTCCTTTATGCGGGTTATTTGACAGGTCAACACAAGTGCATCTCTAAACTACCATTTATTTCCAAAATTTTGGAGAAAGTGACCTCAAAGCAGCTCCTTGATGTGGTCGAAAGAAATAATGTCTTTGAGAAGTTTCAGTCAGATTTTCGTTAGCATCATAGCACCAAAACTGCCCTTCTCCATGTCACAAATGACATGCTGATGAGTGCTGATACTGGTCAGTGCTCTGTGCTGGTGTTACTTGACCTAAGTGTCGCTTTCGACACCATTGACCATACTATTCTAATAAGCAGATTGAGGCAATGTGCTGGTGTCTCTGGGATGGCCCTAAACTGGTTTACATCCTACCTTTGCAACAGGAAATTAACAGTTTCTGTTGGTAACTTTACATCATCGGCCTCTGAAATGACATGTGGGGTGCCTCAGGGCTCAATTCTTGGTCCAATATTGTTTTCCATTTATATGATACCTTTGGGACAAATTATCCGCCAGCATGACATTGCTTTTCACTTTTACGCAGATGACATGCAATTGTATGTTTCAATTCATCCCAACGATTTCAGTAGGCTGACCATTTTACGTGATTGTTTGGCTAATATCAAGGATTGGATGGCTCATAACTTTCTCCAGCTAAATTCAGATAAAACTGAAGTTCTTATTATTGGTCCTGAATGCTTTTCTAAACAAATTCAGCAGTACCTAGGCTCTTTTACAAGCAATGTTAAGCCTGTGTCAAAAAATCTAGGGGTCATCTTTGACCCAAACTTAAATTTTGAACATCATGTTAAGAAACTGGTACAGTCATGCTTTTTTCAATTAAGGAACATTGCCAAAATCAGTATTTTCTCTCTTTTCATAACACTGAACAGGTTATTAATGCCTTTGTGACATCACGTTTAGACTATTGCAATGCATTGTTTACCTGCCTGAATCAGTCTGCCTTGGGACGACTCCAACTAGTTCAAAACTCTGCAGCACGATTGTTGACCAAAACTAAACGTACGTCACACATTACACCTGTCTTAGCCTCTTTACACTGGCTTCCAATAGAGTTCAGAATTAAGTTTAAAATTCTTCTAATTACATATAAGGCCATGCATGACCAGGCACCTGAGTATATCACTGAGTTGCTTCATCCATACCAGACCACAAGGTCCCTTAGGTCTTCAAACCAAGGTCTCTTGGCTGTTCCAACATGCAGACTGAAGTCAAAAGGTGATAAAGCATTTGCAGCAATGGCACCTAGACTGTGGAACAGTCTGCCTCCCATCGTAAGATTGTCTGAATCCGTTACTACTTTTAAATCACGTCTCAAGACACATTTTTATGGTTTGGCTTTTAACTGATTGTACTTTTGTCTTTCTGTCTGTTTCTATTTTCTCTGTAAAGCACTTTGTAAACTCTGTTTTTTGAAAAGTGCTATATAAATAAAGTTTATTATTATTATTATTATTATATGACAATGAGAAAATGAAATAATGAAGTTTTAATTAACAGGTTGGATGATGAATGAGGTTCTGCTAATAAGAAAACTAAGAGAAGTCACACAAAAGTAAAAGTGAATTAATCACAAGTGATTACTGAAGGTGGGAATAAGGGCTGAATAGCACACATGCATTCAAAGAATGATAGTTACAGTATGTTCCCTAATATGCCAGGTCCTCCATGGCTATTGTGAATTGTGAATGGTTACCAAATGCCGTTTGTGACGTTGTGGGTCCAAACGCGAACCATCTCTGTAGGCGTCTGATATTGAGCAGCCCCGACAGAACCACGGGGTGGGCCGCCGCCATGAGACCCAGGAGACGCATGACAGTTTAAGCCGTCACCATTCTGCTCTGTCTCACCCGCCGAACTGCCTCCACCACAGCCGCGTGTTTGAGTTCCAACAGACACACTCGCAGTGTGGCCAATTCGAGCTGCACTGCCAGATACACTGCCTGTTGGCATGGAACGGGTGGGCTCTTATTCCAATTGATGGCAAAACCTAACTTGATTAGGTGCTGCACCAATTGTACTGTGTGGAACATAGCCTATTCTTTCGAATGGGCCATCAGGATCAGGTCCTCCAGATAAAAGAAGACCCACATTCCCTGTTGGCGCAAAGGTTTGAGCGCTGTGTCCACTTCACACACTACGAGAAGCTGCGGGGAGCCAGAGAGTAGCTGAACGGTAGTCTGTTGTTACTCGTAAGCTACTCCCTGAAAGGCAAAATGCAGAAATTTCCTGTGAATCGGCACAGGTGCCCTCCTGAGAAGTCATCGACTTGAAGTCATCGACTCTCAGGGGCAGCGCACACACTGAAACTTGAGTGAATAACCCAATCGTAGTGTCCTGTCCATCCATTCCGTCAACACAATAGCTCCGCCACTCCTGATAAAATTCTGTCAGGGGGCAAGCAGTCAGGTGTGGGGCAGAGGCCACATATTCTCCATATGCCGTCTTGGCCCTCACCACTGGTGAGCTGCCCAATACAGGCAGAACGGTCCATGGGCAAAAGGGCTTGGAAGACCCGACAGCCAATGAATGCCCTGCCGGCGTCTGCAGCCCCGCCTCCGCTCTCACATAGCTGTTGTCTGATACCGCCTTAATCCACTCTGTAGAGGTACTGCCGTTAGTAACAGAGAATGGCGGTCTCGCCATTGTCTGCAATAGACAGTCCCCTCCTACGTCTGCCTTTCGCTCCATAGTGGAGGCCGCGTCAGTAAGAGAGGACGGCGTTCTCACCGCCGCCTGAGATAGACTGTCCCCGCCTACCTGTGAGGAGGCAGCGATGAAGTCATCAGGACGGCCCAATGAACGAGGGAGCGGAGTTATTTGAAAACTTGCTCGCTCTCGTTTCGCAGACTGTAACCGACCTCTCGGAGAAATCAAGCCCACCATCAGTGCCTCACTGCTTCCTCCACCTCCGGGTCTAAGGAGCAAGCATTCCGCTTCACTGTCGTCACACCGGAGCTCAATTTCCGGGTAATGCGCCTAGCGCTGTCTATAGCACCTTACCATAGTCAGTGACCTGCAGTTGATGCAGTCCGGCGATCGCTGATGCCTTCAGCCGCGTGGTCGGGGCCGAGGCACTTGAAGCATGTCTCGTGCAGATCCACCATGAAGATCAGGCCAGGGCGGGTCGGGCAGTACTTTGCGATCGCTGAATCTGACGATGCCATCCTTGGCAGAGTTGTTTGTCTCAGAGCACTGAAGAAAAGTGGATGCAGAATGAGGGGCCGCTCGCTATTTATAGAGTGACGCCTCGTAGGGTTGTATAGGCTCATCCTGATTGGCTGAGCACGTGCATGCACATTTCAGTGCACTGAGGCGACTAGATGAGTGGTTAAGCCAATAGAGCCCCGTTAAAGGGTGAAGCCTGTGTGAAATAGAACAAACAATGGCAATGGCAAGTAGTGTCAGCTAGCTAGGCCCAGGGGACTGAGCAAGCTTAGGCCCAAGAGTTAGGGCTGGGCAGTAGGATAGAAGCTAACAACAGCTTTAGCATTTTAAGTCATATATAATAAGACATAATAAAGACAATCCTACATCACTTATAGCAATCATTTAATAAGCAAACAAACAGGCTTAGGTAAACTTAATTTGTACTTACTTGAGTGTACATAACTTTCTTCCAAAAAAAGGCAAAAATAAACCCCTTAACAATAGGGAAAGGGAGAAGTGCAAAGCCTAGCCATGCCAAACAATATAGAATTTAAAGGCCCTCTGTTACATGTGGCCCTGTGTCCATGAGACCCACCAACTGCTTATCTTAAAGTGACAGAACCTAGTGACAGCTGCTTCTTAAGAGCAACCCAGCAAATAACAAATACATAGAAATAAACTATTACTCATGTGGGGGGTTTCTACATACAGAAATACAGATAGATAATTATTGGCTGGTTGGGGTCCTTGGCTATTAAGAGTGAAGAGAGTTTAGCTGTAGACAGATTACTGCTGAGAAGGCTATTATGGCTAAACACTGCTGTGTGTGTGTGTGTGTGTGTAACATGTGGTCTCTGATGACAGCCATTTAAAGGTGTCAGACTGGAGCCACAGCAAATTAACAAAGGTGCACACACACACTCACACACACACACACACACACACACACACACATGCACACACTTACCTACCCATTCTCTTCCTCCATCTCTCTATGTCTCTTTCTCTCTGTAGTCTAAACAAGTCTGTTATCTCGACTGTGATTGGATAATGGATGACAGCAGGTCACATGACACACCCTAACGAGGTGGTTGCTAAGAGTGACATGTTAATAGCACCTTAAAACACTGACTACAGATATTGTGCATAGAGATGAGTACATATTAACCTACACAGTAAAACATGTTATTTTTCTTTTACAAACACACAGCACTATGATGCTAGTGGATGTTATTACTCTATATTTAAGTATTTTCCTTACCCCTGAAATCATTTTCAGTATATGAGGGATGATCCTACACCCTGAACACCAGGGGTGTAGTCGAGGCTAAACCCACCTAAACTGAGCTTACCCACCACTTTATTTGGAGATTTTAGAGTTTACCACCTCTGACAGAAATTTTTGTGACATAAATTCATAGTTTACATCATAATGAGTTATATAACTGAGAGATGTTACATAGTGTCATTTAAAGGGAAAAGCATAAATTAATGCTTTTCTGAAATTGATTTCTGTTTTTGTTGGTCATTTCCTGTTTGGTTATTGATTATTTGTTGTTTGCTAACTGGAAGTCTTGATTTCTACTACATCACTGGTTACCATCAAACCACTTGTATTATGAACTTTACCCTTTTTAACAGAAGCAGTAACGTCGACTGCTTGCCTCTCCTCAACCAAACCCAACAACTCTGAGACCAACTCTAACCCATTAGACGGACCTACTGTATATGAAGTATAACTACTTCTCTATATATACTTACAATATGCCCTTACACCCTAAAACATCTTGCAACCCTTGGCTGTGGAAATCTAGTGTCACACACACACACGCACACACGGACGCACGCACACACACACACACACACACACACACACACACACACACACACCCTCAGTGCCATGTCTGGCGCCAGTGATTGGGCTGTTGAACCAAATCAGTTTCCTGTGTTTGGTTTGATGGATGCTATCGTCTTCATGGATCTAAAGAAGGTAAATGCGTCCCCCGCCCCCCACCCCAAGACACACATACACACACACACACACACACACACACTAAAAAAGTGTGGTCCCCAAACCCCCTAAAGAGATGGATATATACAGATGGTTAAAATATATAGTGCAATATTCTTGATTTGGCTAAAAAAAATGCACTGTGAATATCTGAAGAGTGATTTTGATGATCCACAGTAATTGCTTTCAGTGATGTATATCAACAAGCATCTTGAGAATGATTAAGAACCTGTAAACTCACCTTTTCATTTGCAAGATTACCACCTTTTTAGACTGGCGTGAATCTTTAGAACCTAATTTCATAGTAGCCTATGCTGTACATACTCCCACTAATACAATCAACCGTACCTAAGAATATCTGCTGTAGTTTGTTTATGGGTTTTTGGCATTTCCACCTTTTCCACCAGTTTAAAGTATAGAGAGACACAGGAAAGATTGGGAGAGAGAGAGGGGGACAACAAAGATGGTGGGCTGGATTCGAACCATGACATTGCATTTTACATGGTTTGCACCTTAGCCCACTGAGCCACCAGGATGTCCCGAGAGAAGTTGCGGTTGATTTTAAATTCATAAATACAAATGATTGTGGAGGTGGGTGTTTCAATGAGTAAAACGCGTAAAGAGCACTTCCAAGCTGAACCAATGAAATCCTCTTCTTCCACTTCTTCTGATATGACCTGAACACAGCAGAAAACCAGCAGCCAGCAAAGTAAACAATGAAATGTCAGCAAAGCTAAAAAAAAAAAAGTATCAAATGGGTAGTTATAACTAAGATGTAATTTTTGTTTTTAAGATGTACTGTCAATAATATAAATGAAGCTATGGTCCCCATTAAATTCTCCTATATAGTACTACAAGAATGGCCACCATAAATATGGAATGTAAAAGGCCTCAAAAGTTCTAACAAACTTATTACTTTACTTATTACTTATTACTTTTAAACCAATTACTTTGTATTTAATTGTCAAATTCAATAAGTGAGCACCCATATTAATGTTTGATGTCATAATAATAATGAAAAATGCCAAGGCTAAAAGGCCAAACCGGAAGTCTTGTTTCTGGTAATTCAAGCTACACTTACCTATCTAGTTTCCAAGGCCGGGATGCGCGCAAACGTGACGTATTTTGAAAACAACAGCTAGAGTGGCGATTTCAGCTAAATAATGGTGTAAATGTCGGTCTTTTCAAGTCACTTTGGGACAAGTCACGTGGGATCGTGGCTTCAAGAGACTTGGATTATGCTGGAAGAGATGCATGGAGCCATTTTATGGTTATTTACTGTTATTTTTTGAACTGTGAAGACAGGACCCCAGCAACTTCAGTTGTTTTGGAGACCGACGCAACATACTTCAGCTGGGAAGCTTCAGGACTACCAAACTTTATCCGATTTTATACTGGTATGGGGGTGAGTAGATAATGACTGAATTTCCATTTTTGGCTGAACTATTCCTTTAAGCTGTGGTGGCAATCAAGAGAGCAGAGTTGTGTATATTAAATGTATTCTATTTGGTAAAAGATTGCATTCTCTTTTGATCCCAATTTCTTTAGATATCCAAATGACTTACTTATACTATATTACTCAAACTACACTCACTTCATTAGGTACACCTGTTGAACTGTTCGTTAACACAAATATCTAATCAGTCAATCACATGGCAGCAACTCAATGCATTTAGGCATGTAGACATGGTCAAGACGATCTGCTGAAGTTCAAACCAAGCATCAGAATGGGGAAGAAAGGTGATTTAAGTGACTTTGAACTTTTTGGTTGTTGGTGCCAGACGGGCTGGTTTGAGTATTTCAGAAACTGCTGATCTGCACGCATAACCATCTCTAGGGTTTACAGAGAATGGTCCAAAAAAGAGAAAATATCCAGTGAGCGGCTGTTCTCTGGGCGAAAATGCCTTGTTGATGGCAGAGGTCAGAGGAGAATGGCCAGACTGGTTTGAGCTGATAGAAAGGCAACAGTAACTCAAATAACCACTCGTTACAACCGAGGTATGCAGAACAGCATCTCTGAATGCACAACACGTCGAACCTTGAAGCAGATGGGCTACAGCAGCAGAAGACCACACCGGGTGCCACTCCTGTCAGCTAAGAACAGGAAACTGAGGCTACAATTCGCACAGGCTCACCACAACTGGACAATAGAAGATTGGAAAAACGTTGCCTGGTCTGATGAGTCTTGATTTCTGCTGTGACATTCAGATGGTAGGGTCAGAATTTGGCGTAAACAACATGAAAGCATGGATCCATCCTGCCTTGTATCAACGGTTCAGGCTGGTGGTGGTGGTGTAATGGTGTGGGGGATATTTTCTTGGCACACTTTGGGCCCCTTAGTACCAATTGAGCATTGTTTAAACGCCACAGCCTACCTGAGTATTGTTGCTGACCATGTCCATCCCTTTATGACCACAGTGTACCCATCTTCTAATGGCTACTTCCAGCAGGATAACGCGCCATGTCACAAAGCTCAAATCATCTCAAACTGGTTTCTTGAACATGACAATGAGTTCACTGTACTCAAATGGCCTCCACAGTCACCAGATCTCAATCCAATAGAGCACCTTTGGGATGTGGTGGAACGGGAGATTCGCATCATGGATGTGCAGCCGACAAATCTGCAGCATCTGGGGGTGCCCCAGTGGCTCACCGAGTAGAGCCCGTACCATATAAGGCTCAGTCCTTCCCGCAGCGACCCAGGTTCAAATCCAGCCCGCGGTCATTTGCTGCATGTCCTCCCCTCTCTCTCTCTCCCATACCTTCCTGTCTCTCTCTCACACTATCTCTGTCAAATAAAGCATAAAAATGCCTAAAATAAATCTTTAAAAAAAAAAAATCTGCAGCAACTGCATGATGCTATCATGTCAATATGGACCAAAATCTCTGAGGAATGTTTCCAGCACCTTGTTGAATCTATGCCACGAAGAATTAAGGCAGTTTTGAAGGCAAAAGTGGGTCCAACCCGGTACTAGCAAGGTGTACTGTATTAGTCCTGTTTAGCTTTAGGCTACGAGTTGTAAATTGTTTGCCTGAGGGTGATAGATCAAACTCTGAATACAGAGGCTGATCACAGCAGTTCAGAATGCTGTTTGGTTTCCTAGTAACTGATTTTTTATATTGCTCATAAAGTACGTAACCCCCTACTTTTGGCAAATAGTGTTTACTATAGCATACTGTGGTAATAATTATCATGCACTCACAATGTGCTTATGCACATATGTTCACTCCATAGATAGTTCATCTCAAAATGAAAATGAACTCTATCTACACACCCTCATGTCAGTCAAAACACCAGTGAGTTAGCTAGTGCAACCCCATGTCAGCCTTCTCCAAAACAACTTAAGCGGTCTGGAACTAGATTATTTTTTGGGCATTTTCGCCTTTACTCGACAGTTCAAAGTAGAGATAGACAGCAAAGATTGGGAGAGAGAAGGGGATGACATGCGACAAAGGCCCCGGCTGGATTTGAGCCCAGGTCATTGCGTCCACATGGCACATGCCCTAGACCACTTAGCCACCAGGACACCCTTGGAACTGGTTCTTTAGAGTTCCAAAAAATTACCATAAAATTATTCCAAACAAGTGTACATTGCTCGACGCTCAGGTTTTAGTGCAGGTATAGCTGTATTCATTTTCTGAATACAGCTATACCTGCGCTAAAATTGCAAGGTCACTTTTCATCCGCCGTTGGTTCTGCTGGATAGGCTTCATGCTGACTGATTACGCCATCATCTAAGACCCTGCCCACAAGTTGAATAATGCAATCAAAATACCAGAACATCCCAGTTATCTGACTGCCCCCTTCGACGAGGAAGTGAGCAGACCTACAAAGCACCATAAAATTCAACAAAAGTAGGTATGGTTAATAAGGGTGAACTGACTAGTCGGACAAAATGAGTATCTTATATTCTATATCTGATATTGTGTTTTTTCTGACTACAACTGTCATCTGATCATTTTGGGCTTACATCTGTGATCAGAAAAATCATTGTTTCTGGATGGAACAAGGTGGCGTGAGCTCACTGTACCCCACTGAGAAAGCATTTGGTGGGAGATGGATCCATTTTACTAGTAGGCTATAAGCTACGAGCGACAGCACAGTCAACATTTCAAAAAGCCATGATCAAGTTATGACAGTTTTAGCATCAAACTAAATCTATGTATCATGATCTGGTTTTGTAACTTTACCTGTGATAAAGATAAGTGCTGTAAACGGTTTCTGATTTCCCATCCCTTTCTCTTCAGTGCATTGATCCATGCACTGCGCCTTTATCCATGCACTGCGCCTTTCCTCGTCTTTGGGGAATGTAAACGTTCCTGTTTTTGAGAATGTTTGTCCCATAGACTGTAAAAAAGATGGATGTAGTGAGTTTGATGTCACCCATAGGTTTCTGAAGGGCCGTTTTGAAGCCAAAATATTGGGTTTACGATCGCTACCATGTTGACATTTTTTGGAGCCAGCGCAGCCAAAGCGAGGCCAAGGGTTGTCCGCAGAGCCGCATACTATTGGTCCATAATCGGCAACCTGCCGATCACTGGATAGGCGACCTGTCAATCACTAGGAAACAACCTTGTTTTATATCAATTGTATCCCGTTAATGACACAAATATTTTGAAAATCGCCATAAGGACATACATTAGAAGAAGTTAAATTATCTACTGAGACCATAACCTCTTGTCGAAAAAATGTATTGACTTTATATTTTGAGTGAGAAGTTGGGTTGTGGTCCCATTGACTTGCATGGAGTTGGGCCAGGTTTGGAGTCTTTTTGGAGCCAGCTTCTAGCAGACGTTAGAAGAAGTGTCACCTGCCGCCACTTCCTTATTGGCTTCAAAATTCATTGGTTTTGGCCGCTTGGTTCGTCCCAGTCCTTAGAGAACATCTGACCACCAACAACACGAGCCAAAGGTTTTTTTTTTATCCATCATCTGCAGCAATTTCAAGTTGTTTTCAACTTAAAAACAGCTTTCTAGTGTAATGTTTACACCCGTCTACTACGGCCTATACCAAACCAATAAATACAATGTAAAATGATTTACTATAATTTAAAGCAGTCGCATCCATACTAAACTAACTTTTAGGTCTACGTATTGCTGTCAATACACACAGGTAGATTCAGTCAGCAGCAGGAAGTTTCCTATTTCCACAACTTTTATGGATCCATATTCAATTCAGACTATGACGTGATTGGCTCACCCCTAGTGGTTAACATGCAGAAACAAATGCACGATTCAGAGGAAAAGGAGTTTCAGCCTTTTTCAGCCAGTTTTCAGCCAGTCCAGACCCTATGTTTCAATTAAAAAAAAAAGTTTAAAGTAATTATTAAAAATGCTCAGAAAGTTGTTATGAACATGATTTTAACAGGCCTCGAGCATAATTGAACAGAAAATATAAAACTATGGCACTATGGCATTAAAAGTGACCACACACTGTCACTTCAAATGTCATAGTGCCATAGTGTTAGTGATCTGAGACAGCTACATTTAGAAATACAGGTTTTCTGTGTGAAGCCACGCCACATGCACCCAAAGCTTCAATTCCACTTTCGTGTGTGTGTGTGTGTGTGTGTGTGTGTGTGTGTGTGTGTGTGTGTGTGTGTGTGTGTGTGTGTGCGTGCGTGCGTGTGTGTGTGTGTGTGTGTGTGAGAGAGAGAGACAGAGAGAGAGAGAGAGAGAGCAAGAGAGAGAGAGAGACAGCTGGACAGTGTCAGGACGGACTAGAGACATTCCTGTTAGTGTAGCATAACCTTCCTACTGCTCTACTGATAACACTGGCACCTCTCTCACAGTCACACACAAACACAGACACACACACACACACACACACACGGTCATATCTCTTACACCACTACTACTAATACCATGGGAAACAGACTGTGGGTCCAACTGTGTGTTAAATTATTCCATCACACACACACTCACACACACACACACACACACACACACATACACAAGACTCAATGGTTTCAGTGACCTCATTGTGGAATGAGTGTGTTAAGATAGTGTTTCTTATCTGTTGTGCAGACACACATACAAACATACACACACATAGACACACAAACACACAGACACAATTCTCTACGGTTTCTAACAATCACAGCACTGAATGACATCAAGTTTACTTTTTAGGATAACTCACTGACTCACTGGTTCACTGCTCACGTGTGTGTGTGTGTGTGTGTGTGTGTGTGTGTGTGCGTGTGTGTGTGTTGCCTTATACTCAAAGGAAGTCAGCTAATAATGTTTGTGAATAATGAATGTCTGAATGTTCTTAATTTCAATCAAGCTTACTGAATGACTGAATTATCGGTATTATCAGGAAGAGTGAGGATAATTGAGGATGAGGATTTGAAGATATATGAGACATCTTGTTAAGGCACAAAATTAGTGCAACTGGGCAACAGGCCATTTTCATTTCATTTGGGCTTGGAAAATGACTGAAACTCTTAATTTAAAGGGCGTACTTATTTCCCCTCTGCAATATGTTTTTATTAGACTTGTGCTGCAGAGAATTCTATTCCTGCATGCAAGAAAGTGTTTTACCATGCTATCGGTTATAGGGCTGCTGAGGGTTTTACCATGCTACAGGCTATATAGGGTTCTGGATGAGTGTTTTACCATAGCACAGGTTATACAGGGCTCTGGAGGACAGTGTTTTACCATGCTACAGGTTATATAGGGCTCTGGATGAGTATTTTACCATACTAAAGGTTATATACGGCTCTAGAAGAGTGCTTTACCATGCTACAGGTTATATTGGGCTGTGGGTGAGTGTTTTACCATGTAAACAGGTTATATGGGGCTCTGAGTGACAGTGTTTTAACGTACTGCAGGTTGTATAGGACTCTGCATTACAGGGTTTCACCCTGCTGCAGGTTGTATAGGGATTGTATAGGACTCTAGATTACAGTGTTTTACGATGCTACAGGTTATAAAGGGCTCCAGATGAGAGTGTTTTGCCATGCATAAGGTAAAAGATTTGCATTTATGCTGTTGTTGATTACTACCACCACAAAATGCCACCAAAACAAAAGCACACACAGCACGCACTTTGAGATGGGGGATACCAATTTTGTCTCAACACCCAGTCTTTGTTTGGGGCATGGAAGTTTGGAGCTTTTGGACAGTGAATTGCCTGGATTGCTAGTGAGATCAAATGAAGAGTGGTGTTAATTAGAATACCTAAAAGATAAAAAAAAGAAAATTATGCTTGTCATTATGCTCATCATGCTTGATTGCATCCTATTTACATTAGTTGCAACCATGGATCTTACGGATAATAATTAACAGCCATTGATGCTACTGATCCTAATGGTTAATTCATTTATTTATTCTTAATCAATGTGACTCCATCAGCTCTCCGGTGAGTTTAGGAATTTGTGGTGAGATGAATAATATAAACATGTCAATATCGTGCCTTTCCCTATCATCTATCAACTCCCAAAATCGTCTAGCTAATATTAGTTGGCTATAAGTATTAGTAAGATAGTTAGGCCTACTTAAGTAATTCAAATTCAGAAAATCAGAATGGGGTTATAGCTATCCTCCATATGACCAGGATCCTTAACTGAACACACTCATGTTTATGCTTATGCTCATGCTTTTCAACCCTGATTCTAGTTTTTATTTTATTTTATTTAGTATGAATTAGTTCTCAATTCTCAATTTAATCTAGTTCTCTATTTTCAAAGCTTGTAACCACTTGTATTTTCTAATGATGTGGAAATCTATCTTAGTAAATTCACTTAATATTTGAGACATTCAGACTGTCCAGCTAGCACAGTCCAGCAGTCAACGAGAGCAGTTAAAAATGGTGGAAGGAACTGCAGACTGGAAGGACTTTGGAATGCAATGCGTGTTTCATACACACCCATTAGAAACTACAAAATGTGCTCAGTAGAGCACAGACCTCCGCCATGTCTGACAACACCCCACAAGGAAGTTATGTACCTTTTCGTGATATGCCACGCCCACCAAAATTTATGTCTGAATAAAAAATAACACCAACGTTTTTTACATGATGATATGGGTTTAATGCCAGTGACTGCAGCTTTGTGGCCAGTTTCTCTCTCTGAGCCTCAGGACCAATAACCAAAACTTCAGTTTTGTCCTGGTTGAGCTGTAGAAAATTCTGGGCCATTCAGGGCAATGTAGAGCTGTGTGTCATCAGAATAGCTGTTAAAATTTATGCCGTGCTTCCTGATGATGCTCCCAAGCGGAAGCATGTAAAGATTAAAAAGTAAAGGACCTAAACTTGAACCTTGAGGGACACCACATGTCATTTTGTACCTCTTAGGTGAGTGTTCATTAATAGTCACAAAAAATTCTCTGTCGGTGAGGTAACATCTAAACCAGTTAAAAACAGTACCAGAGAGGCCAACCAAACTACAGTCTTTCTAAAAGAATTGAGTGATCGGCTGTGTCAAAGGCTGCACTTAAATCAAGAAGAACTAGTACAGAGAGTTTTTTAGCATCCAGGTTGGACCTTAGGTCGTTAGAGTTAATCAGTTCTTCCTTAGCCCATAACCAACCTTCATACCAAGTTTTGTGCAAATCTGTGCCCAACTTTTTGAGATATCCTGCTAACAGATGGACGGACAAACACTCAGACGCATCAAAACATTACCTCCTTGGCGGAGGTAACAAATGAGGTGACATCACTTAAGAGTTCGTTCACTGTCCATTAGTTTTTACGGTCTATGGTTTTACCATGCTACAAGTTACATAGTGCTCAGGATGAGTATTTTACCATGCTACAGGTTATATAGGGCTCTGAAAAAGTGTTTTGCCATGGTTTTACCATGCTTTAGCTCATATACTGTTATATAATTTTACCATTATACAGGTTATATACGTATCTGGAAGAGTGTTTTGCCATGCTACACGTTATAGAATTAGAATAAACATTAATATGGGTGCTCACTTATTGAATTTGACAATTAAATACAAAGTAATTGGTTTAAAACAGTATTTCTCCCCTTTTTTCAAATCTTGCGCTTTTATTTTAAAAGCTAAACAGCCAAACCAGAAGTCTTGTTTCTTACCTATCGAGGCCGGAGTGCGCACAAACGTGGCGTATTTTGAAATCAACAGCTAGAGTGGCGATTTCAGCTAAATAATGGTGTAAATGTCGGACTTTTCGAGTCACTTTGGGGCCTATTGGCTTCAAGAGACTTGGAGTATGCTGTAAGAGCTGCATGGAGCCATTTTATGGTTATTTTCCGTTATTTTTTGAAGACTGAAGACAGGTCTCCAGCAACTTCAGTTGTTTTGGAGAAAGCTGCAATGTAATTCTTCCGGGGATCTCCGGGACTGTTGTATGGACTAACAAACTTTACCCGATTTTCTACTGGCATGGGGATGAGTAGATTATGACTGAATTAAAATTTTTGAGTGAACTATTCCTTTAACCTGCTGTTGGATGAAAGTGCAAAATCGAACATGTTTTGTCAATTGTCAAGAAGCTATCAGACACTCGGTGGGCCTGCAGAGAAACTGCCCTAAAGACTTTGAGGAAGGTCCTCCCAGCAGTAATGCAGTTCCTTGAGGAAATGACCCAGCAAGATCCCCCAGACCCCTCAGCGGGTGACACAATGATTCTTCTCAAGAGCATCAATTTTGAGTTCTTCTTGTGTCTGGAGATCAGCTGTCCAATCTTCCAGGTGATGCAATTGCTTTGGATACATTTCAGGAGAAAGACATGGACCTGGCTGCAGCCTACAAAGTTGTAGATGGAGTTTTACAGAGGCTGGCCCACAGCAGAACAGAGGAAGAGTTTGAGGACATTTTCAAACAGGCAACAGAGAAGGCAGCATCAGTGGGCCTGGACCCCCCATCTGAAGTCCCTGGACAAGGTAGGAGGAGAAAAGTGCCAGCAAAGTTGAAGTTCGATGTCAAATCAGTTACCGCTAACCATGCTTTCCCAACTTTGCAAGAGTACTACCGAGCTAAAGTGTACTATGTTTTTTTGGACACAATGACACAAGAGCTTCAGAGACGCTTTAAAGGAGGGGATAATTCCACATGGGAAAATGGGGAATGCCCTCCATTCCCTGACGGTCCCAGACAACTGGAAAGCAGCAAGAATTCCAGCACTACAAAGAAGCTCTGCAAATTCTATGACATCAAAGAGGAGGACCAATTGCAGACAGAACGTAAGGTCTTTCACACCTCATACGCATGCCCTCCACCAGTCAATGTGTCATCTATACTTTCAGTGGTCAAAGAAAACAATGCACATTTGGTTTTCCCTAACATGTCTGAGCTGCTAAAGGACAGTGGACACCGGAAGCGTGCCATATGCACGCTTCCGGTGTCCATTGCAACTGTGGAACGTTCTTTCTCAAAATTAAAGCTTGTGAAAAACGAACTTCTTTTATTGGCAATTGAGAAGGACGTTCCAATCAACCCTATCAAATAACCCTATCAACAACAATGACGTCATCAACATTTTCCAGGGCATGCCAAACAGGAAGATTCTGTTGTGAATGCAACCAGGAGGAGAGGATCTATCGGTATTTGAATGGGCACCAATGATTTTATTACGCATTAGTTCACAATACTGTACCATTACACAATACAATACATTAAAACATTCTTTATCTCCTGTGTGTGTGTGTGTGTGTGTGTGTATGTGTGTGTGCGTGCATGTGTGTGTGGTGTGTGTGTGTGTGTGTTTAGGAAGGCAGGCATGGGGACTGTCTGCAGGTGACCGTATCAGCTGAGAAATTGGCGAGTGGTAGACTATTTTTTTTAGTGTTTTAAGTTGTTTAGTGTTTCAGTGTTAATGTTAAGATTTTTTTATTATTATGATTATTTGTTATAATTACTGTTTAAATAATAAACTACAGCTAAAATATATTATTGTTTTGTATGTGCTTCATTATATAGGCTATTACTCAGTGTTTCCCACAGAAATGTAGGTAAACTGATGGATGGCAGGCAGACGGTACATGGACGAGCTACCACCACCACTGCAGCTACTTTTGTGAGGTTTAAGATACTGTTTAATGAAAACATTTTCATACAAAAAGGAGTACAGAGGGACCTTAAGGCACACACATTACTTGCAAAGGTTGCTTTCTCTCTTAATTGTTTTAAATTGCCTTAATTTTCCTTCTGAAACTGTGATGGGAGAAACTGAGGCTGTGGTGAGAAGGATTATAGCTGTGGTAGGCCACCACAGCTAACTATGTATGGGCATATAGAGTACAGTGATAGATATTCAACTGAACAGCCTTAGCCTACTCATTCCCAGCCTTACTAGATTTATCTGGGACTGATCTGTGCACAGCAGTGCTTTCTTATATGCGTTCTTGTCTGCTTAATGCCCCAGCAGAAACTGACAAGGAACAGTAATGTCCAGGTACACCAGCTGATCATGTCAGATAAGATAAGATAAGATATCACTTTATTAATCCCCGTGGGGAAATTTGAGATGTCCTCTAACAACCTATGAGTAGTTTGCAACTGAAACTCAAATAATAATTATAATACCGGTAATACATTTTGATAAATGCCAAATTATTCTAAGGTGTAATCATAGTATTATGCGGTTTGTTATGAGTTATTGAATATTGGTTGCTATAAATTGACAGGTTACCTTGTAGTTGGTGTTCTAACATCATGATCCATGTGCCTCTTTTTAAATTTGGGCACCTGCCCCTCTAAAGGTCTCTGCATAGCCCTAATTTAGCCCATAGTTGAGAGGCCATCTCTTGGCCAAAGACACCCTCTAGAGGCCATCTCACAAAGCAACATCTCACTAAGCGTTACCCAACTGACTGACTGCCTGACTGCCTGACTGCCTGACCCAAACTTGTCTTGTGATGCCCTCGGCTGCGCGTTGGGAAAAATAACCTTTATTGCAACAATTTCATCTCCAAAACTTGATATGAACAAAACCATTGCATTCCATTGAAAGAGCAAGCAATAAAAATAATGTACAGGGGGAAACTATTGAATTGTTTTCAATGAGGAATTATTATTTCAGAGATATAATAAAGGCTTGTAATGTTTCAAGGCCATTTGCCCACTCTCTGACTAAAAGATGGCTTCTATCAAATAGCAGGTAGCTTTCATTTGATTGTAGTTATCAATGATGAAATAAATTTACTGTTACATATTAAGTGTGCTGAAGATTCCCAAGACTAATTGATTGATGGGTATTGATTGATGGCCTCATGTTGCCCTGGGCAACAGGCCAACTTCATGAATAGAAAATACTGTATTTTCACAGCATCAGTGTGGCAACACAGTACAACATATAATTGAGAAATGCCAGACAATCTTTTTTTTTTCCAAGATCATTAGTGAAAATACAAACAATGAATGTATACTTTTTACTATTGTTGATAGACTGATAAATCCCCCAACATCAATTGGCCCTGAGCTTATTTCTAGTGCTTCCATGTCTAGCAGGAAAGTTATGCCTCCATTTCCAAAAATAATTTAGGTTATATGGCACATTTTATTGTTATTGACTACACAACTCTTGAGAAAACATTGTACTTGATTTCTTCATTGTTAGGGTGTTTCTAGATGGTTGCCAGGGTGTATGAGGTGGTTGCTATGGTGTTTTTAGGTGGTTGCTAGGGTGTATTAAGTGGTTGCTAGGGTGTACTAGATGGTTGCTGGGGGGTAACATGTGGTTGCTATGGTATTTCTAGGTGGTTGCTAGGGTGTACTAGATGGTTGCTAGGTTGTATTAGGTGGTTGCTAGGGTGTACTAGGTGGTTGAAGTATTAGTAGTGGTAGTAGTAGCAGTAGGCAGTAGTCATAGTACTCATAGAAGTACTTAGCACTAATAGAAATAGTAATAGAAATCACATCAGTAGTGGTAGTAGAAGTAGAAGAAACAGTAGCAGTAGCAGTAGTAGTAGTAGTAGTAGTAGTAGTAGAGAGTATTAGTAGAGGCAGCAGTAGTGGCAGTGTGACCGTGTATGTGAGCAGCACATCTGAAAGACAGAAAGTCTTTCACCCTATACCAGCCAAAGCGTGTGTGCCTAAGCACAATCCAGGCCCACATCCAGTGTCTGCCTTGAACCATGGGGTGAGCTAGGGTAAGAGCCTTGAGGAGAGCCAAGGTGAGAGCCACAAGGAGAGCCAAGAGGAGAGCCATGAGGAGAGCCAGGGTGAGAGCCTTTCTCACAGCCAGGGTGAGAGCCATGTGGAGAGCCAAGGTGAGAGCCACAAGGAGGGCCAAGAGGAGAGCCATGAGGAGAGCCAGGGTGAGAGCCTTTCTCATAGCCAGGGTGAGAGCCATGTGGAGAGCCAAGGTGAGAGCCACAAAGAGAGCCAAAGGGAGAGTTAGGGGGATAGACTATGGCAGAGGTTGTGTTTGAGTGAAAAGCAATCTGAGATGATGTGAAAGTGAGCCTTTCATTCTCTGCATCGCATGAACTTGACACTTTTGCAACATTTGGGCCAGCCCAAGACCGCAGAACTGGTAGAAGCAATCCCAATGTCGAGGAAACAGGCTGGATAAAAAATTTAAGAATGTCTCACAACACTTACCTCCGTCTCTTTCAAGTTAACAATGATAATGTTACGTAACTAACGAGTGTTGCGCCTTACAACAACCAGTTGTCCAGTCCGGTTCTGGTACACGCTACTTGGACTAACCGAAACCGCTCTCAAATTAGGTAGTCAATACCTGAATTTTCAGGTAGTGAGTTTGGTTGTAGAATGCGGTTCTCACTCTCCTTAATAACTGAACTGTGTGTGAATTTAACAGGAGTAAGCACTCCAATTAAGAGTGACAACTGTATTTACTTGCAGTGTGTATGTAGCCCATATGTCCCATGCTGTGCTATACTTTGTAAATAGTCACTCTATGTCCCTTCAATATAATGAGAAAGTGATGTTCCATCTGCTGTATGTAGGTGACATGCTACATCAGCCACACTTTCTTGCTCCTTGGATGTTGCAGAATGAATTCGAAGGGCCACCAATTGAAGCATTATAAGTCACTTTCAGCAGAGTTTTTTAGTTTGTGTGACTAGGAGTGTAAACACGGAAGTGGATGAGTATGAGCTCAATAAAGGGTCAAAAAGAATTTTGATGGTAGCCTATGGATTCCAGTGAATTAGGCAATTTGGAACTAGGACGAAATTGGAACTGGTTGTCGATACCCAGCCCTAGTGCTTATCATGCAATTGCTCTGGATGACAATGTAACATGAAACAGGTTGTGTAGGTTCTCTGGTTGAGAGTGTTTCACCATGCTACAGGTTATATAAGGCTCTGGATGCCAGCTGCTTTGTCTCTCTAATGGAAGGAAACTGGCACTGAGACAAATACACACTTTAACACCTTTAGGTGCCATTGGGCATACCATGTGTGTGTGTGCACGTGCATACACTTACCATGGCACCATCATTTGGCAGTAACCCCCCACACACCCCACTGATCGACAATAAAATCCACTAACAGAATCCATCTCTTCTCTCTCTCTCTCTCTCTCTCTCTCTCTCTCTCTCTCTCTCTCTCTCTCTCTCTCTCTCTCTCTCACACAGAGTGTTTTTCCATATTAAGCCTTATAGTTAATGTGTAAATATTACAGCTAGCTAGTGGCCCCAGACTATAACTTCTCCATATTTAGCTCTATCATATTCAGAACTCATACACTATATTTATATAACCATCAAACATTTATCTAAGCATCAATGGAAACACTATCTTAGTATTTTCTGGACAGCTTGGTGCCTCAGTGGGCTGTAGCAGATATGATTAATGTTGTATGTCATATTTCTCTATACTGTCTAGTGAACCAGAATGACATAACAATAATAATAATAATAATAATAATAATTGTCCACTGTCCATAGCTCACTCTATAACATACAGTACAACCTACTGTTCCTACTGCCTCAATTTCGCGTTGGTTTCAGTGCCTTTTATTAGCAATATGACCCACCCATATTTTGTATATGGATATAAGTAAAGTCACAGAATGCACCAACATAATCGCTGGGCCTGTCGGTCACTTAGTTCATGTCATTTTATTTTATAGCTACTAGGTGGTGCTGTTTCTTCGTACAGTTTACAGTTTGTTCACTCAGTCACCTTTGACCTTTGAGGCGGCCATATTGTTTGTGAACACTGAGGAAAGCATATGTTTGGAGGAAGAGGAAAGAACTGCCATGAAGGCTTCAAGAGAGCGACATGACATTGTGTACATTCGCTATGACAAGCACTTAGTTCATCCTTCCTCTGAAAGACCTAGGAGGGGAAAGGGACTGTGCAGCACAATGGCAGGTCTCCTCAGCAATGTCAAATCCATTCTGGTTTTTATCTTTGCTGATTGTGCCTTATAATGGGCCATAATAGCTTGCATCTGTCAAAAAAAAAGGTTTATTGATTGCACATATCAATATATGTAGTATAAAAATAAGGTGCATGAATTAAAGTCTCACATATTCTGGCTATCTCTGAAACGCATTTAGACTTTGATTTTGATGACTCTGTTATGTTCTTTGATGGTTTGCCCCACTTGACCCATATTGGTGGGAGGTTGCTATAGACCCCACAGCGTTCAAGTACAATATCCGAATGTGATGTGTGAAAAGTTGGATCAAGAGGCTGATGAGAACAAAGAGATTTACTTACTTGGTGATATTAACATTGATTGGAGTGATAAGAATTGTGCAGTGAGGAAAACATTGTTTTCTGTGTCTAGTGCATGCAATCTATCTGAAATGGTGTCATCTCTCACCAGACTATTCACGAATAGGGCTGGAAAAAAATCTTTTAGTTGCTTAGATCATGTTTATACCAATATGCTTTAACACTGTTCTTAAGCAGTGTCGGTGTCTTTTAGGTTTACTGACCATAACATGGTTGCCATCACTAGGAAGTCCAAAATACCAGAGGCTGGAGCCAAGAAATTCAGACAAGATGTTTTCTTGGATGAAATATGTAGGATAGACTAGTCTGTTGTAATAGATGATGATCCAGAAGTTGCTCTTGACATTTTTATGAAAGTTTTGATGGCAATAGCAGAGTTGTTAGATAACGCCCTAAGAAGCCTGATGGCCCAGAGAGATGAAGCTAAGAAAGTGGCTAATCAGTCTGGTCTAGTGAGATAGTGATAGTGATAGTGATAGAATGGTTTACTGCGGTGATAGAATGGTTTACTGCAAATTAAGAAATCAGGTAACTAGGTTAAATAAAAACAATAACAAAGAAGGGGTACTGTAAAAAGAATGTTGATAAAAATGATGGAAAGTCCTTAATATTATCGGCAGAAAGACTAGTGTATGTCCCTCTTTTGTTGAAACTAGAATAATGAGGGTAAAAATTGTGAATTTGTATTTTACCAAGTTGGAGTTACTGAGATGGACAAGCATCTGAAGTGCCTTCCTGTTGACAAACCCACAGGTATAGATAATCTTGATGGTAAAATGCTGAAAACAGCAGCCAATCTTGTTTCTAGCCCAATGTGTCCTAAATGCTGGAAGGTGGCTAAAGTCATTCCCATACCCAAGGATGCCAAAGCCATCTTCAGTGGCTTAAATAGTAGACCAGTATACTCCCAGTGCTCAGCAAATTGATGGGAAAAATTGTGTTTCTGCAAATTCAGGATTATTTTGAAGTTAATAACCTCAAAACCATGTTCCAGCATGCATATAGGAAAGGTCATTCTACATGTTCTGCCATGACAGAGATGGCAGATGATTGGTTAAAAGAAATGGATGATGGATGATGATGGAGAAAGGGGAAGTATTGTGATACTACAGCCTATGATTGACAGCATTAACCACTTTATAGAACTTTATAGTGCATTCCATATGTTCCATTCCGTACTAAATTACATGGGTATCTACAGTATCACAATACTTCTCCCTTTAGTTACTTTTGTCCTCAGTAAACCTGTAACAGGAGTTTAGCTCACAAGGTAAAGCATTGACCTCTCATGTGGAAGGTTGTGCGTTCAAATCCAGGCTTGTCATTAGTCATTAAGAACAAGGGGTAAGTGGGGCCATTGAGAATAACTTTAACAATGTGGTTGCAAGCTTTACAGAAGTCATGGGCAACACAAAAATAGCCATAACTAATCGACTGCTTGTGCAATCGTCACAAAACTTGTCTCTTTGTGTGTCCTTCTGTAATCTATCTGTCTTTTCAAAGTGTGCTTGGACCACTTGCGGCTATAACTCTTTTAGTATTTTATTTTACTTTTTTTTTTAAATCTGCAAGATATGCCCCATTAGGCATTTTGAAATGAAATGAAAATATTTAAAATGAACAACTGTACAATCAGATTACTCTTTAGGAATGGTTGAACCTCTTTTCTCTTCATCAAAATGACCCTGGCATAATGCCAAATATAGCTTGTTAGTCCACAATGTAAATGCAGCATTAGTATTATTTTCCTTAAAGGCCATGATGCATAGGCAATATTTTGAGGAAATAGAGATGGATACAATTTCCCATATTTATGAGCAACAGCATGTTGTAGACTATCTCTCTCTGCCTTTGCCTCTATCAGAGTAAGTCTATGGCATCAGGGTCTGCTTCATGTCCCTATAAATCTATTGTAATCTACAACCATTGCGCACACACACACACACACACATATACACATACAAACACACATACAAAAAGGGGGGATGCATCAATTACATTTTGACCAAATTCAGTTAACCTTTTGTTACTTGGGCCAGAAACACAGGGCCAGGGCCAGGGACCAACCAGGACACAACAAACACACTCACACACACATAAACATACATATATACACACATACACACACAGGCCTGTGGTAAAAGTTAAGTTAATTAACGCTGGTCCAGAAGACAGTCTGGACATTGTCAAAAGGGCATCTGGTCTGCACTGCCTCTCTCTCTCTCTCTCTCTAAGACACTCGACGTCTCTCTCTCATGTTTCTGTGGTTTACCCATGGTTAAATACTCCAAATAAGGGCTTTATTTCGTGTTAATGAATGTTGCATCTGCCCTAGCTCTTACAGTCGTCAGTGCTGGCCAAAGTCCCCTCCCCGATGCTGTTCCCACCTGCATGTGAATTACGACTGCTGCCCTCGTTTCTGTAGATTTTAGCGCTGATCATGGCCCCATCTCCCCGCCACATGCTGCCTCTCTCTGCCCTTGTCTGTTTTCTTTTTCTGTTCTCTCTTGTCATTGTTATTGCCGATGATCCTGTCATTGTTTTGCCCCGGCACCTATTGCACGCTCAGCCACCCCAGTGGGGGATCCCTCCTTGTCTCGGCCTGCCCAAGGTTTCTTCCAATTTTTTCACACCAAGGTTTTTTCCTTGAGTTTTTCCTTGGCTGGTGGTGGCTGGTAAGGCTGGTGGTGTCGGGAAGGTTAGGGTATGTAGAATAAATATAAATATAAACTATAAAATATATAAAATCGGCTCTTGTGTGTCTTGTGCTTTTCTCTATGTTTGTCCTATATCATTTGTTCTACAAATGATTGTTGATCAGTTAGATCTAGTTAGACTCATTCTCTGTTAAGTCCTCTGAGACATGCTTGTGATAAAGGGCTATATAAATAAATATAGCTCTTTATCACAAACTTGAACTTGGATCTTTAAAACAAGCAAGAAGAGGAATGCTGAAACCAGTTACCACTAAGCATAAAACAGTACTTTCTCAAAGTGATCGATATGTATGTATATATGCATAATGCCCTATTGATTAGAATGGTTTTCGTGATCTCTGTGTGTGTCAGAGTCATTGTATGTGTTTATATTATTTGTGTTGATCTTATTTTATATATTATGTTATTTATATGAATAAAAGAACGATCAATACTAGATTGCAGCAGTATACAGCTAGAATGAAAGTACTCAGTACTAAGATAAGATTAAATTGTATTGATCACCATAGGGAAATTGGCTCATTGCAGCAGTAAATACAGAAAATAAATATAGCCGCAAGCAGCAACTGCAGGGTCCACGCACACTTTGAAAAAACAGACAGAAAGACAAAACATTACAGAAGGAACACAGCAGGCACGTGTTATATTTTTGAACAAAATATAAATGTATTATTTTATTTTAGGCATTTTCCGAATAGTTAATAAATTGTACTGATACGAGCAAAACTATTTGAGCAAATGCAAAACACAAATGAGATTGTTTGCACAGTGCATTGCCCCTTTCTCTGTCCTTCTCACATGTGGACGCCCCTCCCCCCCTTGCCCGACAGAGCTGCGCTATCAACAGAATCACAGAGCAGGAGGACAATGAGCCAGGGAGACCTACTGTGATAGGTATCGGTTAGTTTAATAAATAGTTGTAGCCATTAGTTAAACCTGGCAATATATCACATATCCTGCAATCACATTTCATATTTAGCACAGGCAGACAGAAATACAGAGAGATGAGGGGGAGAAAGAAGAGGACAGTGAGACAGAAAGACAAGAGATGGAAGCAAATATAACAGTTGAGTAAAGTAAAGGAATATAACAACACCGCATTGCTGCACTCCTAAAACACAGATTCTTCCACAGACTGTTTGACACTATAGATGCCCCTTTTTTCATTTGAGCACCTGCCCCTGAAGAACTCTCTGCATGTCCCTGATGTAGAGTAACTGGTAGCTTAGCTCACCACATTTTCCAAGTAGCTTGCCCAACACGGACAGCATGGTAGGTCAAGTTCTGCTGCTTCTAGATGTGTCTTCCATGAATATTTACCTGAAGTTGCCATGTACTCTCACATATGATTTAATTTAAAAAGGATGGTCCACTTTTGCTTATAAAGGCTCATAAAGATTTAAGGGTGCAGTCATTAATGCTAGTGTAAGATGAAAGCAAGAGTTTGCAGGCAGCATTGCCACATACAGTTCAGTTAAGCTACCTCTATTGTACTTCATGAGACTTTAAAAGTTCACAGAACATATATTACTTTACATTACATACTTTCTTTGAAGTTAAGGTTTGTTTGGTTTATGTTCCAATTGTTTGTTTACAATTTTTAATTATGGGCTATGTGACTATATGAGTGTATCTTTTCTAAAACACTTTGTAACCTTGATAAGGTTAACCTTATTATTGTCATTAAGTTAATGAATGTAATTTATATTCATATTGTAATGGCCTTCCATATTTTGTTTAATAAACAGTCAAATGAATCATTAGTTTGACATTTATCATTTTTTCTAATGATTATACAGTATACCTCATGTTAAAAACAGATGAATGTTGATACCCTAATTTAACTAATTTGTAAAGAGATTAGGGCTTTACTCCACTACAGGGAAATGGCTCTTAGAAAAGGTGTAAGCTATCTAACTTAAGTTTGTTGTGGGTGGTCAGCATGGCACCTTTAGTTTAATTTAGTGCTGTATTATAAAATGTAAAAACAACAACTTGAGTACAAACATTACAAAAGATACTAACATGAGTTTTGGAATTCATTTATGATTTATCTGAGCATAGGTTAAAGCAATGCGATGCATTGAACTTCTGTATTTACACATTTTGATCACCTGCCATTCCTGGCCACCCCACACTAGCTCTGTGTCCCATCTTGGCCACCCCAGTCAAAATGTCCTGGACACGCCACTGCCTCTTTGGTCTAACTCTATGTTTATGGCAGGAGGATACACACTTAGTGACAGACATTGGAAAGGCTGTGGTGTGACATCCCTTGGGCAGGTTTATAAAGATAGTTCAATTCTATCATTTTCAGTACTGAAAGAGGGTTTTAACTTACCAGACAGCATGTTTTTGTCATATTTTTTTTTTGTCAAGTACTCGCCATTAATGGTAACCCATTATATAAACTTGACTTGGATCATCTGTTTAGTAAGATAACTAATGGCAGAGGAGTTGTATCAGGATTTTATAAGTTGTTGTTTAATCAAGCCCCCAACATTTTCTCCGCCACACAATCAGCTTGGGAAAGAGATTTGAAGTCAGCTCTTAAAACATCACAATGGAGTACTATATGGAGAACTGGTCTTTCTTTGTCAAAGTGCATAAGGTATAGGATTATTCAACATAAAATTTTGTGTAGAGCTTATATGACACCAGCAAGTATGGCTAAAATGGACAAATATTCTTATGATTTATGCTGGCATAATTGCCAAAGCCACGGTTGTCTTGTTCATTGCTTATGGGAGTGCCCCAAGATTTGTTCTTTTTGGGCAGCAGTTACCGCTGCTCTTACTGAAATATTTGATATCAACGTCCCCACCTGCCCTTTGGTTTGTATATTAGGGCTCCAACCAGACCACATACATTCCAAAGCATCGTTCTATTTCATTTCATTAGGTTTGCTGGCACCTAAACGAATGATACTCCTGAATTGGAAAAAGCTTAACCTAAATACATTTACAGTCAATAAATGGTTGGATGACTATTTGGATGTTATAAGTTGTTATATTATGTTATAGGTAAACATGGAAATCTGGGAGTAGTTTTATGAAAATATATATATGTTTGTATGTGTTTGGTTTAATTTCAGTCAATATTTCAGTCATTTAGACTGAAATAGATCAAATTGACTAAAATTGTTGTCTCTGACTGTTATATCTGTCCTATCTAACCAGGTAAGGTATAGACTATTTCATTTATATGATATTAAAGCTCATCTGAAATGCATTGGCATGTTGTGCACAAATGCACACATTAAAATTCATTAAATTACTTAAATTCTATTTGTCAATTTCATAAATAAAGAAACATCAATACTTATTCCACTGATGGAGATTTGTCATATAATTGAGATGTGTAAACCTTACAAAATAGACCAAACTTTTGTTTGTGTGTTTTGTTTGTGTTTGTGTTTGAGTGTAGCATTGCTCTACTTTGACATTTTACCAACCAATATAACATGTTAAATACTTGAATCAGTTACCATGGAGAAACTTACTAATTTGGATTACTGTCCAGTAGTGTAGTCAAGTGTGTCAAATAAAGACTTGGAAAAACTACAGTTAGTCCAGAATAGAGCCGCACGACTCGTTCTGAACTGTAACAGAAGAGCTAACATCATCAGAATGCACATAACCTTAGGTTGGTCATTGGTGAGGGACAGGACGGTTATTTCTCTGCTCTGTTTTATAAGAAATATTTCATTGTCTAAAATCCCGAATGTCCTGTCAATTTTCATATAGTAGTAATGGCCATAACTGTAATACTAGGCATGCATGAAGAGGTTGTTTTTCACTTCCTGTCTCAAAAACTAATGCAAGGCAACGTACTGTTATGTACAGAGGAATGAAAATATGGAATGGTTAAGTAAAACTGTTTTTAAAAAAACACCTAATGGCACAGAACACCAGCCCCTCCCCAAATAGGACATGTTTTGCTACATAATATCTGACTATATGATCATTAATGAGGAATTTTCTTGGTCATGTTTATGCTGTTTTTAATGGTACTACTATCATTCCTGAGCTGTATCAAATGTTTTACTGACTATTTAGATATAGTGTGGGTACTTGTTGTCATTGTTGTTATTGTTGTTATTGGTAGTTTTATTGTTGTTGTTTCATTGTTGTAGTTTGCTTGTTTTTTTGTTGTTATTGTTGTTATTTTCTGTTTCTTTTTGCCTTGGATTTTAAATACATTATTGTTTTGCATTATGATGTAATGTTTACTTGTGTGGACCCCAGGAAGAGTAGTTGCTACCTTGGTAGTGGCTAATGGGGATCCAAATAAATAAATAAATAAACAAGGTTAAACCATAATCAGAAATCATCAATAAATCATAAATTATTAAGATGGCACAGAATGATCATATCACTTCCTTCACAAGTTTCTGATTGGTTCACTCACTTCAACAGCAGGGCTTCCTGTTGTATTTTGTGTGTGTGTGTGTGTGTGTGTGTGTGTGTGTGTGTGTGAGTGAGAGAGAGACAGATTTAGGAGGGCTGTTACATCATCATGAGGTTAATAGCTCGTCCCTCTGAAGACTGCAGCCTCAGTTTCTGATCAAAGCTTGGGGTTGCAATGGTGACTGCATTTTATGATTATGGGATGCCAGGTATGATTGCAGGACAGACATAATTGTGTGTGTGTGTGTGTGTGTGTGTGTGTGTGTGTGTGTGTGTGTGTGTGTGTGTGTGTGTGTGTGTTTGTGTTGGCTGGCAGTAAAGCAGTAGTAAAAGTGAGGGTCAGACATGGTTAGACACCGACCAACAACCTTTACACAGACTGTAAAACAGACTGTAAAACACAAACACTGACTGCTCACACAGGAAATGAATATAGCATGCGAACACACACATACACACACACACACACACACACACACACACACATAAAAGCTTTCTTTGCTGCGAGGAGACGAGAGAGCATTATTGTGTGTAAACGTCTGGGTTCAAAATTTTTCACTGCAGGGTACCATAGGCTGAATAAAACACCTACTTGGAATATTATTGCAATACAACTGCCACCTGCATTAACAGTATCTATCCATGCGTGTGGTGTTTGATGGTTTTCAGTTGCAAAAATATATCAATCTCACGCAACCTGAGACCTGCATCAGTGAAAATGTCTGGGCAAATGCATGAAAAGTGATGCTGTTTTAAGATGCTCTGTAGAATATTGATCTATGAAGATCATTGAGAATACAAGAATAGTTCAATTAAACTAACTTACTTATTGGTAATTATGTTATTTTTATTTACCAATAATGTATAGTGAAAAACAGTTTGGTTTCCTTTTTTTCATCATACATGCATACATCCATGGTAATGTTAGGTCACAGAGGAAGATGAAAATGTCCTTGGTAAAAAGCATATAGCCATACTTTTGGTTGAATCTAGAAAAATAGTGACAGCTGAGTAACATGGAAATCTGATCTTGAGTACATGACAAGTTGACCCAAAAACAAGCAGTCATGGACAGGCCGGCCTAATATAAGAAGAAAAAAAAGAGTTAGGAGACAGAAGTAAAAGGAAGGACATTGGCAAATACTTTGTAATTGTTATTAAGTAGACTTAAGTGTCTATAATTGGCCATCTGCATATGGTCTCTCCCTGGTTTTGGTAATAATGAGATGACAGCAGAGTGCATGGTCACTGGTATTGACTGCGATGATATCATATTATAATATTATATAACAAGGTGAGAAGTGTAGTGTATCCAGGAAGCATTTATAAAATTCAAGTTCAAGTTCAAGTTGTTTATTTATATAGCCCTTTATCACAAGCATGTCTCACATGACTTTACAGAGAATGAGCCTGATGAACTAGATCTAACTGATGAACAATAAACCATAGAACAGAATGATAAATATAATATAAATATATAATAAATATGCCTTTGATAATATATATTTAATAAAGCCAGGTGCTTTCCCTGAGGGGAGGGCCCTGACAACAGATTTTATTTCTGCTTCAAGAACACTTGCTTCCAGCATCGTCTTTTCATTTGAATTTAAAGTGGGCATAGAAAGAAAAAAAAAAACGTCCATATCGTTACTATTACAATGAAATTCAGATTTATATAGGTCAGAGTAATATTCCTTAAAAAATATTCCTTGAAAGCTAGCTTAATTTCTTTCTGTTCACATTTCAGGGACCCATTGCGCTCATATATAGCTGGGATCAAATGCTTATTTTCCATTTGTTTTAATCTGAAAGCTAACATTTTACCCGCACAGACTCAAATTAGGTTTCTTCACTTGTAGGTTAGCTCTGACTATTGCCAGTGAGTTCTTAAGACTGAGATTGTCTGGGTCACTCATGTGCTGCACTTCGAGATTCTTAAGTTCCCTTGATAAAGTGTTTTTCTTTCTAGCCTTGCCTTCTTTTTAGCTGATGCAAAATTTATAATCCCCTCTCTGCAGGTAGCTTTGAAGGCTTCCCAGACCAGCTGGACCGAAGAAACAGAGTTCAAATTGATAGTGATAAAGTAATTCAGAGCTGTGAAGCAGAGCCACTGCTGCTGTCTGGTTATTAGACGTGATCTACTGCTACGGAACTTTCCAACGATTCTATACTGTTAATATATGCTGATAAAAACTATTTTTGCGGCCGAATGTTTAGATTGAGCTAGCAGATATGTGCTTTGTGTAAAAGATTTGGGATTTATTCACTTTGGCGAATGCAAGAAGACCCGATCGATCTCGATCTCTCTCTCTGTCTGTCTGTCTCTCTCTCTCTCTCTCTCTCTCTGTCTCTCTGTCTCTCTCTCCCTCTCTCTCTCTCTCTCTCTCTCTCTCTTGGTGTGTTTTGGTCCGTTAGTGTGTGTTGGTCTCTAGGTGTGTGTTGGTGTGTATCTTGGTGTTAACATGCTGCTTAGGTCTGATACCAGCTGGTTCAGGGAATCACATTGTAGGGAATACTGGTTGCAGAGAAGGGCTTAATATTTTAATGATTGCTGGTCTGATTGGTGTAAGTGTTGTAGTACTAGTACTACTACTACTACTGCTACTACTACTACTACACGTACTACTACTGCTACCACTCCTATCACTACTACTAGTTGTACTGCAACTACTACCACTACCTAGTGCATGTACCGTCAAAAGGACTGCTGCTAGGACAGCAAGCACACTTAAATTTTCTTCAGAAAATGTTGCATTTTCTAGTTATTATTATTATTCACTATGATCAAGGCTGAAGAGTATGAAACAATAGTAGTATGAAGTATGAAACAATAGCTTTCTCCAAAAACATGTTTTTATGTCACAACAACACAAAATAGCACAGGCCAATGGAAATAAAGCATATATGCAAGAATCTTCTGCTATAGAGCTGGCTAGTCACAAGGTAATCCCGACATCATCAAGGTTCCAGAAATGTTTTGGCCGTTCATTTGTAGCTCTCAGATTTAGAGCTGGATCCACATGGCTCCACTCATTCAATCGATAGAGAATTTACAGTGCAAGAGCAATCGATAACAAAATTGGATTTGCATTTTGAAATTTGAGAAAAGCAAGAAAAAAATCATGGGTACAAGGCTGAACAGCCTTAGCTCGGTAAAGGACTGCAATTTACTGCACTGTAGTAGGTATTATGGAAATGCATGTGTCTGATGATAAAGAAGCTGATTTTTCAACACAGAGGTTGAAACATTCACAATCACTGACGATAGCAGTTACATAATGGAGAGGTGGTGGGTAGTGTGAGTGTGTGTGTGTGTGTGTGTGTGTGTGTGTGTGTGTCTGTGTGCGTGTGGTAACAGATTTAGTTGAAGAAATACTGAGGGAGGAAGTGAAGAAGAATCAACTTTATCTCTAACATTTGCAAAGACCTGATAAGTTTTGGCCTAATTTTGACCCTTTTAGTCCTGTTTAGTCTCCATACACTTAACCGGGTCAAATTGATCCAAACTTTATCTCTGAGACATAAAGATGCTGGCGTGACTTCTCTATGCTCAAATTTATTTTTTTTTTTTTTCCTTTTTACATGTTCATTACAGTAATTGAGGCAAGCAGAGATGGCAAGAAATATGTACATTTCCAGTTTGTTAAAAAAAATGTAAACAGGTCAATTTGACCCGCAACAATACAGGGCATCTCATTACAAACGTAAAAAATTCAATCATTTTTATCTTAATAATCACGTTTCATTGCACCCATAAAGTATCAAAAATATGTATATTCAGATTGTTGATGAAAGACTTGCTAAATTGGGTTAAATTGTAGATTTTTGCTAGGCCATTTGCACTACAAAGTGAATGCTGAGTGTCACTGTCCATGGATTATTATCTTTGTGTACAGGTAAAACGTGGGTCTTCCATACTTCCATACAACAGTTTCAGTTGCTTTATCATTGTTCCCATTTTAGCCCTTGTGTTTGAAACAAGTAGACCAGCATTTTCCATGACAAAAGTGGTTTGAATAAAAAATGTCAAAAAGAAGATGTACTTCTGGTGTCATTTCTGGGTTTTCATAATCCATCTGTTGTTCTGATAATAATCAAAGAGCAAAAACCTGCGTGGTGATTTAAAATGCGCCACAAAGATTTCACATTTTTGAAACAGAAATCTGTTAAACACCTAAATAAAGAGTAACTAACCCCCAAACCCAAATTTGTGGTGAAGCCTGACACCTAATGGTGAAGTAGGATACTGAACTGGCCTTCTGCTATTGGCTGGTCTTTTTACCAGGTGATGTCACCATCTGTTGTACTCTATAGAAGGAGACATCACCTGGCTCAAAGACCAGCCAATAGCAGATGGCCAGTTCAGTACCCTACTTTTCACCATTAGGTGTCAGGCTTCACCACAGATTTGGGTGAGGTTTTGTTACTCTTTAAATTTGATGGGGCTTAGAATGGGTATCTAGGTGAATGTGACGTTGACTTCAGCTCCCTACATACTGTATGAGCAGTATTCCTAACAGCACCCCTGAACTCCAATATTACTTACTAAAAATACAAGCGCCAATTGCGGGGTCCAAGCACAATTTGAAAAGACAAAACATTACAGACGGTAGACAGACACACACACAAACAGACAAGTTGTGAAGATCGGACACGCTGTCTATTAGTTACGGCTAATTTTGTATTGGCCCGTGACTTCTGTCAAGTTTATCATTTCATTGCAACCACATTGTTGAAGTTATTCACAATGGCTAAACTTTTGACTGTTTAAGACTTTGAAAAGTGTGGATTTGAACCCACAATCTTCCACATGACAGGCTGATGCTTTACCTACTGAGCCAAACTCCTGTTACAGATTTACTGTAGGAGAAACTAACTAAAGGGACAATTTATTTGCATTATTTGCACTGTCTCTATTATGTACATTACCTTTATTTATCTTATTACCTCTTCTTTTTTATTATCTTCCTGTACTTGTTTTCCTTGGTACTGTTCTGCCAGTTGCCGCTGTAGCACCTTAATTTTCCCAAGGGGATTAATAAAATGCTATCTTATCTTATATCTTATCTTATCTTATCTTATCTGAAGTACTGTGATACTGTAGCGTATGATTGACAGTGTTAATCACTTTATAGAACTTTGTAGTGCTCTCCATTAACAAATAAATCAATACTAAATCACATGGGCCAGAAAACCGGTGCTGCACTGCTCTCTTGAAACTTCTGGCCACACCCCAATCAGTGATGCCAATCAGGTATTTTGCCATTGACAGATGATGTCAAACACCTGCTTTGAGTTTTCTGCACATGTAATTTAGCATTGATGTACTTTTCATGAAACTTCAAAATGCTCACAGTTCATCAGGAACTTGAACTCAATCTCTTGCTCCAAAAACCTCTGCCAACTTCCACTCTGCTGCGCAGAGTGGGGAAATCAAACAAAGGGACAAGTGATTGGTTATAGGTGATAGTCCAACCCATATTGATAGCCTCAGAAAGAATATTATAACTTTATTAGTGTCCTCCATTAATCAATTTAAACATGACTTTACAGACGATCAAATGATTGATCACACTATCTTGAACATATCACATTGTCAATTTATCAAACTATAGGAGGAGGAGGAGTTTCGAAAAAAAGTGTAAATATGAGTGGGCTGCTTTGCCTATGCTCCTATGCCCCCCCACTACTCAGGCAAAGCAGCCCACCTGCCAAATATGGTTGCTGTAGGACCTACGGTTTCTGAGCTGCAGACACTTTTATTGGAGAAAAAGAAAGAAAGAAAGAAAGAAAGAAAGAAAGAAAGAAAGAAAGAAAGAAAGAAAGGAAGAATTCCAGCACTAACCAATAGGGTTCCAGCACTAAGTGCTTAGACCCCTAAATATAGCTGCATGGCAGCAATGGAATGTGTTCCAATGCATTGGTCAATAAATAAGTAAAAGCAAGTCTAAGAAGCCTGCATACCAAATTTTGTGTCAGTCTGACTTATCATTCATAAGAACACAAAGAATTATGGGAGATGGAGTCTTTGTTATTATCAAAATAGCAACAACTTCAAAGGGCTGTACTTTCCTCAAATCTCAACATATCATTATGTGGTGTGACAGGTCGTTTTAATATGATCTTTCTGACCACCCTAACATATTTCAAGCTGACTGATTACTGTGGCATGATTTTCTATCAGTTGAACTTTTTGTGCCAAACTTTGGGAGCTTATTATAGCACTCGCTATTGGCCAATCGGTGCCATTTTTTGTATCCCAGTAGTGGTTGACCGGGACTATCTATATGCCAAAATGGACAAACTGTTATCAATGTATGGCAGAGTTATTAGCCAAAATACAGGGGGGAAAAAAGATTCCAGCAAGATAGGGTTGCTTCGCAGTGGAACCCTAACAACGTTAACTAAAGATTTTAGATGTGTCTAAGATGTGTCTAAGTATTAAATGTGATGAGTGTATGAATGTGTGTGAATGAGTGTGTGTCTGCATTAATGTGACTGGTGGATTAGAGTGGACTTTAGCTTATATTTGAAGTTTTGGAGAGATGTTGCTGATTTTAAATTGGTCATGTACTTATTCCAGAACTGTGCTCCTCTGTATTGAATTGAAAACTGGCACTGAGACTAACAAAATAAAGGGAGATGAATATTAATGGCGTGTCTAGTGATATATGTGTGAACTTGGGAACTAAGGCGGAATAAATCTTGGGAAGGTTTAGGAAGGAGTTCAGGGTGATATAGATAGATGAAAGATAGATGAAAGAGCATGTTACATTTGATATTGAAGATGGAGAGTATGTTCAGTTTAACAAAAAGTGGTTACAATGTAACAAAATTCTGTAAAGAGAGGTGGGGTATGTAGCGGCCCATGCAATATTGCCATATAACAGATATGGATAAATTAAACTGTAATACAGATTTAGTTTGCTGAAGAGGAACGCTGGATGATACCAAGCGATCTTGACACTTTTCTACAGACTACATTGATGTGATTTTTCCAGTTTAGCTTTTCATCACTAAGGATGTACCTGTAAGATTTCATGATCGTCGATAATTAATCTAGCAGTAGATCTACAATATTTCTTATTTTTTCTTGTAAATATAATGAAATTTGATTTCTTCACATTGAGAAATAATTTGTTGAGTCTAAACCAAATGGAGATTTTAGTCAGACCTTCATTCGCCTCGCCAATCAGTTCATTTTGGTCTTTGTATGACAAAATATAATTGGTATCATCCGCAAACAAAAGAGGTAATAGCTTGTTAAAATTCAAAATCCTTCTGTTGGTTTACAAAGCACTTGCTGGTCTGGCTCCACAGTACATCTCAGACATGCTGTCAGTCTATAAGCCCAGCAGATCCCTCCGGTCACAAGGTGGAAATCTCCTCCATGTGCCTAGAGCACTTTCAAAGTCTGGTGAGATGGCATTCAGTATTTATGCACCCAAAGAATGGAACAGTTTGCCTACTGATCTTAGACTTGCTCCAACACTGTGTTCTTTCAAAACCAAACTAAAGACCTTCCCTTTCACTTGAGCATTTTCTTAAATGAACACACTGTATTTGTACATTATGTTTGTTTGTATGTGTGTATGTAGGCTATATGTGTTTTTATGTGTATGTATGCATGGATGTTTCTGTTTATTTGCACATTTCTGCTGTTTTATTCTGTTTTTATGTAAAGCACTTTGAACTGCTTCTGAATGAGATGGTGCTATACAAATAAAATTGAATTGAATTGAATTGAATTGGCAATGCAGCAGCTACGTCATTGATATATACAAGGACTAACAGTCGTTCCAAGAATGGAGTGGGACCCCACATAATATTTGTTCCTTAGTAGATAGATGAACATCCACATATTGAACATGATCATGAACATAATTGGATAACCACCTATATGTGTTGTCACAAAAGCAATAAAAGTGCAGTTTGTCATGATTGACAGTATCAAACGCTTTGGATAGATCTAAAAAAAATTCCAAGAGCATATTCATGGTTATTCCAAACTGATTGAATTTTATCAACTAGTTGTTACACAGCCATGTCAGTACTGATTCTGGCGAAAACCATACTGATGATTATACAAGATGTTATGTTTATTCAAATGTTTAAGCATTCTATTGTACATCATTTTTTCAAGGATTTTTGAAAAATATGGCAACACAGAGATTAGTAGCGCCTAAATAGCGCCTAATCTCTGTGTTGCCATGTTTTGCCATGTTTTTTTTTCCTCAGAAAGACTGAGGATCACCTGACTTAAACAGTGGGATAACTCTAGCTGTTTTAAAATCTTTAGGTATAACACCACTTTCCATAGATTTTGATCAAATATAGGTCAATGGACTCACAATAAAGGAAGAAACTGATTTAATTAAAGCCCGATTAATTTTTTGAGTTTTGTGAGTGGTGGGAATGAGCCCTTCTTAAACTGTAATGGAGAACCAACAATGTGATCAATCTTTTGACAGATGGATGGACCAACATAAACAAAAAACTTATTGAACTCAGCCGAAAGGTCAGAAGGATCAGCCAAAATGCTATCATCCATTGAGAATTGTGACGGAAAAGATGGGGCCACCTTTTTTTCGTTCAATAGATGATTCATGATTTAGTTTGTTTTATGTTGTTTGAAGATTCCTTAAATCCAACAGAGAAATAGTTCTTTTTGGCAATTCTGAGTAACTTTGTATATTTGTTACTGTATCTTATAATTGGCTTCATTCAAAGGGGAAGGACTAGACAGAAACTTGTTGTGTTTTTTTGCTAGATTCTTTTGCAGACCAGATGTGAACCGAGGTCACACTTCTTATTATGTGTTTTTACCAGAGGGAAGCATTTGGAGAAAACAGACTTAGATATTGATTAAAAAAAAAAAAGTAAGATAGCTTTTTCCACATCACCTTCCTTGTATACCGTGTCCCATGAAATTTGACTAATCAATCTGCCAATGTTCAACAAGTCCATGTTTGACTTTGTTTGAATGAATGAATATTGTTTACCAAAAACATTGGGTTTCTGCGATCCAGTTCTATTTCCAAGAGATAGATTAATAATAGGAAAATTATCAGAAATATCTGAGATCAGCACACCACATTATTGAGTTGAATTATTATTGAGTGAATTGGAAAATAAATTATCAATGAGAGCGGCAGATGAAGTGGTAATTCATCTGTGGGTTTAGTTATGCAGGGGAAGAAATAATTCAAATAAAGAGTATTCATAAAATCATCTGTCAAAACATGTTTATCTCTTTTGAGAAGATGAATATTAAAATTCCCCAACAGAAAACATATTTTACCTTTGTTTTTTTTTTAATATTGGTACAATGGTCTCAGTGACACTATTTATGTTAGTATTAGGTGGGCGGTATACACAACCAATATTAATTCCTGCGATGAAAAGAGAGACCCTCCATATTTATATACTAGAAATCACTATGAATATATGGCAACACTCCTGTACCAACTCTCTCTTTTCAACAACAGTGTACTGCTTTATAATGTAGCATTTCGTAAAGTATAATAGAGTCCTCATTTAGCCATGTTTCAGACAATGCAATAATGGAAAATTCATGCTTAGTGCATAAATTGATAATAATTTTTTGCAACTCTTCAAATATTAAGATGTAAGGTAGAGAAAATGGTGGTTTTGGTGTTGATTGACTCACACCAACTATTAAATTGATTTAAGTGAAAATATTCACAGTTGGCTTACTGTGGTTAAACAAAGTTAAAAAAGTTAGAATCAGGATCAAAACCAGTAGTAAATTTCCTGTCTATGTTGTAAAAATCAGTCAGGAGGTCAGGAGGACTGACCGGTTTGCAGCGGCTTTTCTCCATACAAGTTTATTAAGATTATTGTTGTCTGATCTGATTACATTGATCTGTAGGTTGAAGTGTTGGATGTTTTCTCTTGAATTTTGAAAGCATAGCATTAGCCAAGATAAGAAGGATCTGTTTTGTTGACATACTGTGAATGTTGACACTAAAGGAAGCAGACGGAGAGAAATGTTGTTGATCACATGCTCATTGTAATCTTAACCTGAAGTTACTTTCTCTTCTTTTAGTTAGACAGAAATTGCATCTCTCATTGGATAATTTGATTGTTTGGCATAATTATATTAATTTGATATTGTCGTGAAATGTTAAATGTTTCCAGTAAATGTTTATGGTGATAATACGTGTGTGACGCTCAACTTTGATTATTAAAGACTTTTTTTGTGTGATTTGCTGAAGCATAAAGAGCTGTCCTTTTTTGAATTCATGTCTTATTGGCTGTAGTAAGCCATTAGTATTATACTTGGAAGACCAACTGGATGCATCATTGCCAGAGATCCCTTAAGTAATGTTTCACATGGTCTGGTATAAGCCATTGGTAAGGCATAAAGAGCTGTCACTTTACAATAAGTAAGGTGAAATGCTGTACTTGAGGTTGAAGACAACGGAGTCGGGCACAGGAGGCCTTGAAGCAGTTCCATCCTGTAAGTGTGCGGGGAGCAAAGCTATTGAGGATAGTAAACTGAGAAGCTGTTATCAGATTTTGGAGTTGAGGAGTCAGTTGAAGATGATGGCTGAAAACGGTGGGACCGGAGTGGGATGGATGTTGGAGTCTGGCGCCAGGAGTCTCTGAAAAGAGAAATGGGACAAAGAGTCAGCAATCACGTTTTGCAATTTTCAATTTTCATTTTAATGGATATGTAACTTTGACCTCTGTCTATTATTTCTTCCAATAAATAGTTTATAGTTTTGCAGTTCTTTCCAGGAAATTCTTTTAGAAATTTACAGTATCTTATCGACTCCACCAGACTGCTTATATTTTCTGTATATCTACTACATAATTTCATGGTCATTTCCAGGAAACTTCCCAAAAAATTAACAGTTCCTTAGGAAATTATGCGGAAATTGTGGACCCGGAAAATAAAGTGTTACCATAACTTTTTTAAAGTTATTGAAAATATTTTTTGTAATTGCATAGTACCTAATTCAGACCATAAACTTGAGTTGACATTTTTGTTATTTGAATTCCTGAACAACTACATATATTCTATATGCATACATCATATTATATAGATATGAGCCGCGGCCCACCTGTGGGCCATCAGCAAAAGCCATAAGAGGACTGCAGGTTGTCCACTGGCCTAAACGCTGCTTAGCCGCTGGTGGCCCACTAGAGAGCTGATGAGCAAAACAACAGTGTTCTGCAGGTGGAAGCCCCTAGAGGGGCACCAGGTATGCCGGTAGTGGGCCGCTATTGCCTCGCCAATGTTTGCTGTACGTTCGAATTTTGAGGTTCCATTCAAATTTAATAAGGTCCACAGTCATGAGAGTAGAAAAAGGCACTCCCCCATGTACTGATGGAGAGATAGAGGGGTCTTTTGACAGGATCTGTGCGAGGGGGTCCACAAAATCTAAACGACTCAACATGTGGGCATACAAGTCCACCTGTGAAATTGGATTGGTTTGAGAATTGAGATTGGTTGTGCAACGGCGGAAATATTGCTGTCTGAATCACCATTTACATTGAGAGGCTGACCAACGGCAGTTAGCGGCTTGCAGCTAGAAAGCCTGAGAGCAGTTTCTTTCACGAGCACATCACCTAATGCCTGCAGGCTCCTTACGGACCGACAACAGCAACAGCACACTGGACTGGTTTGAGGTTACAGGGTCTTCCCTATGCTGAATATTCTGTGTCACATTCTGTTTTTAGGAATACTGCAGTTAGGATGAGGACATTGCCATTTTCACTGTTAAAGCAAGATTACAGGTCCTTCCAACTAGACTCAAGCTCTCTATCTGGTTTCCCAATATTTTTTGTAATTATAGGCAGTTGTCATATTTGGAGAAATTGTTGCTTTTTGTGCCTTTAGTGAGCCTTGTTACTGTAATATGATATTTATTTTTGTTAGGGATTTTCATATTAATTTAATGGAATTGAAGATGATGTGTCATTTTAGTTGCTCAATATTGTCCAACAGGTTTTATAATTTTAGATTTCATTATTTCAGTCGCATTTATTTCATTCTGTAGTGTATGTGCAGATGTCTGGGTCGTTCTTCACCCACGCTAACCTTTAATTCCTGTAATACAACCCAACAATGTGTATTACATTAATATTGCCTCACTAGACACAGTCAACTCCTGGCATCCTTCATAAAATGAACAAAAATGGCTGTAAAAAATTAACAACACATACAATGAGTCATATTTTGGGATCAAATGTATGGGGGAGCAGTATACTTTTATTTTAACACAATAATTTTTCAAACACAAAAACTTTTATTGAGTAGTGCATTTTTTTCTGCAGGACATAGGTTTCAAAATTATTGGCACCCCTACGATGAATATTTGGTGAAGTCTCCCCTTTACATGAAGGGTGCCAATAACTGTATTGAGTTGACTGTATGTGTGATGAAACCATGTGTCTAAAGAGTCATTGCTTTGTATCCATATTGTTTATGTCCTGTAAGCATTTTTGATATGTGGACATAGATAAAAATATTAAAATGTGTGAATCTGGTTAGAATAACGAACTCCTCAACAAGCTTCTTGTTGCCACAATGTAATTTTCAGAACCTGGTGTTGATTTGTAGTCCGGAAGTGATGATTTGGAGTCTTATTTCATCAGTTTCTTTCTTTCTTTCTTTCTCTTTCTTTCTTTCTTTCTTTCTTTCTTTCTTTTCAGCTACATGTATTAATATTTCTGTACAGTACTGAGACAAAATGTACTCAGAACATTTAGCTAAAATTACAGATCTAGGGCAAATTAAATGGGTATTCCTCTTTGTCTGGTAGTTCGATAGAAATTATTATTGTTTTTTTTGTGTTTTTCTGATGTGACCATGAAAACAATATGCCGTGAAACCACATTGTTTTGTGTCTCCAGCTGAAAATGTCTAATATGGGTCTCACATAACTTTTGTACCACAGGATTTATGGCTTGACCAGTTCAAGGAAGTAGCCCATTAAACCAGAATACTGCTACTAACTTACCCTCCACACATTCTGTGTGTGTGTGTGTGTGTGTGTGTGTGTGTGTGCGCGGAGGGGGGGTGTTTGTCCAGAGTTGTAAAACCACAATGGTGGTCTCCTTCGTGTGTGTGTGTGTGTGTGTGTGTGTGTGTGTGTGTGTGTGTGCTTGCGTGTCGGGCCAACTTCAAACGGAAACATAATCCAGGTACTTTAAAATCTCTCTCTCTTTGTTTTAAGGTGTATTTAAACTACTTTTACCTCTGTTTTGTAGTAAGCTGTTTCATTAAAGCAGGCCTCCTCAAGCGTTTTCATGTCACAGCCCCAAATTAAATTCTGATGTCGGTATGGTCTCTGGTGGGAAATCTTCTCCACACAGGAAGTGATGAATCCAAACTTAAAGGGAAAATCCACCCAAAAACACATTAACATTGTTGAAAACAACTATTGCCGCTGTACCTTGCATTTCTGGGCCCATTTTGTTGTTGGTGTATTTTTCTTATTCTCGTGGAAAACTGACGAGTTTGATATGTCCCTTAAGCAATTCATAAAGGCACACCATCGCGAAAAAATGTTGAATTGAAACACTGTATGACAATAGGTTGTGAAAATAATATTTCACAATCATATCAACGTGCCATTAGGCATTATTCTGACCAAAAACATGAAAAACGGCTCATTAACATGTTGATTGTCATTGGCTTTAACCTGGCGACCGCTGACAATAACGCCCCAGAAACGTGACACCACTCCAGTAGACAAAGCTGCAGAATTTTTCTAAATGAGTTCAAACTACCGCAATGCTAAGTTTGCGTGGCTAAGATTTCTGGCTTTCAAAACTCAGGCCCTAATTCACTAAGATTGCATTGCGGGAGCAAATAGCTTGAGCAAATTGCTCCTGTGATGCGCAACAAATTTCCGAACGTCTACATTTATATTATTGCATAAACTGACAACTCGCCATAATAATCCTATTTACATGACTTAAGTATTTATTTTGATTATCCAGAGAGAATTGTGGAAATGGGATTTTCCAACCAGTATAGCCAACTAGGCATGCACAAAAGCATAGATGTTAGTGTACTTATTTGGCATCAGCCTGATGCTAGTTGCGCAATATTTAAACAAAGTATTCACATTGGATGAGACGTGCGCAATTGTGCAGCACTTGGAAAATGCACATGGCATCCCTCAAATGAGAGGCTGCAGATGGAACACACATACCTGTCCTGCCGCCTTTGGATGAATATAGGGATTTCATCAACCAAAATATATCCTATAAGCAGTTGTGGCTGACAGATATTGGAATCAAGCCCTTAATCAAGCGTAGTACAGGCTACAGTTCCCTTCTACCTCCACATAACTTGTTCAACTGGACACATGTGCAGCCTGGTCACAGTTCAAGAAATGTGACTAAGGTCTACCTTCCCTCCCCCTCATGGTGACCGATCCCCCCACCCACTCAACACAGATCTCTATAGATCAATTCTCAAAAGGAAATGGCAAAAGGAAATGATTATGAAATATTTTTCTATTATTCTAGTATTATTTAGCTACAAAATAAAATAAAACCAACCCAAAACAAAACACAAGAAACAAAAATATATATATATATATATACATACATACACACATACATATATATCTATATATATATATATACATATACAGTACATATACATATATATACACACACACGCACATACATACATCAGATTGTTGTCCAGTATAAATTTATAATCAAATGGCAATGTTCAAATGCAGCTTATATAATGCTTCAATTGTGGCTAAGGTTTCTGTCCAAGCTGAGATGTTTTTTTCACTGGCACCATGCATTTTGGCTACAGAGAGTTCCATATTTATCACATCAAGGTAAGTATTAATATGTAAGTGTATGAGGTGGCTGCCAGTGGACAGCTAACATCTTCTTGGCAGCAGTTAGGCCAGCTAACATTATGCGTCTCTGTGAATGTGTCAGATCTAAGGTTGACATATCATTAAGAAGCAAAATAATAGGAAGACAAGGAATGTGAACACTTAGAATCTTTGATAAGGTAAAATAAACTTGTCTCTAGAAAGGGCTCTGAGCAGAGGTCACAAATTGGGGAATGAATAAGTTTCATGAGGTAACGTTTTTTGGGTGTAAGATAGGTTCTATGAATGAAATTGAAGTGTATTTGTTGATGGTTTGGATTCTTAGAAGAATCAATAATGGATTCCCATATTCTAGCCCAGCTACTGTCATCCAAAGGAATCCCCAGATCCCTAAACCACACCTGTTGGATATACAGAGATCTGTAAGTAGCGGTTGTAAATAGAGAGTAACGTTCTGACACTAGGCCCTTTGTCTGACCTTGTTTATGTAGGATTTTGTATATGGTATGTGTAGTGAGTGGCGTGTTCCATGGAACACCATAAGCCTTCATTGATGATTGTAGTTGGAGATACTGGAAAAATGATGACGCAGGTAAATTGAAAGTACTATGTAAGTCATTAAAAGAACAGAGACCAGTATTATCATAGATATCTGCTAGAACATGTATATTTATCCCTTCACGCTGGAAATGAGAGTGGGACAGCAACTGAGAGGAGTGAAAAATTATGAAAAATTGGACTGTTTAAGTGCCATTTCTGAATTGTATTTGATTCTTTTTCTGTTTTATGCCTAACAGAAGGAAAGTAAGTTTAGAGTGTTTAAGTGGTAAAGCAGAATATTGAACCAGGATGAGAGCGGTCTTAATACAAATGCCCAAAAATAATGTTTAAAATTGGGGACAGCGAGACCCACTGATGATCTATCACGTTGTAATGTGGTTAGTCTAACACAAGGACGCCCCCCCCCCCCCCATAGCGGGAACATAGAGGGAAAAAAGTGGCACGTGGCAGGATGTCCATTTTTACTATAGAGGCAAGGTCTACACAGCTTCACTATCAGTTCTGCTGAAAGTCTCAATAAATAAGGATCAAGGCTGTCTGGGCCAGAGGGCTTTTGGGGGTCTATAGCTTTAAGAGCCCTGAGGACATCGGCCGTAAAAATATACTCAAAAGCAAAACCAAAATCTGAGGTAACATCGCCATTAGGAGAGCATAACAAGACACTAGACTTCGAACCAGGGTATACGGTCAAACAAATACCCTGCAGAAACGAAATATTCATTAAATAGGTAACAATGCATTGCTTATCCATTATTGGCTGAGAATTATGATTGACTGACAAAATTCTGATTTGGAATTCCTCATGCAAATAGTGTATTATTATGGAGATGTCGAAATCTGGACCAGAGAGAAGGGGAATAAGATTCTCTGGCTTTAGCCTATACAACATTACGTTTGTGAATTAAATCAGAGAGCTCCAAGGAAAACCAGGGGTTGTCTCTTCCCTTGATTCTATATTGTTTAAGTAGTGCCTGTTTATTTGTGGTAGAGAAGAAAATAGATGGAAAATAATTCCACGCAGTGTCCACGTCTGGCATCAGACTAATTATTCCCAGGTCACCACAATGTAAATTGTGCAGAAATGCCTGTTCTATAAACCTTTTAAAAGGTATTTTTAAGTCGGAGACTGTTTTAGGGAGCCTGGTATCTCTGACACACATGATAGTGTATTTGCAAAAACTCCAACAGCAGATAATATATGAGAATTAAATCCAGGAGCATGGATTTATTTGGATATTTGCAATTAAGGCCAATCCTAGTTTAAATCTCCCAACAATACAAACTCTAAATCATTAAATCATTATTTTGTTTTGTTTTGTATTATATTTTTTATTTTGTTGTGGTATATTCACCATGCCATCTTGGTGTGTAGTGCCTAACTGTAAGAGTTCTAAAACGGAGGAACAGAGAGGACGGAGTTTTCATCATTTTTCGATAAAATATGCTCTACGTTGTAAAAAAAATGGCTCAGACTTATTAAACATCCCAAGTGTGATGACAACACAAGCAAATGGAAATATGGAAATATCTTTGGGTCTATAGCTAACATTTTACTCCAGATGATTTTTTACAATTACAGTGATTTTGTGGCCATGTAATCTGGTCTTTGCTGTAATAGAGATAAAGCAAGCAATGTTGAAGGAGTCTGGTTTTCTTGCTAGTCTAGTCTCTCACACACAGGAGGTTTTCCATAGCGCCTTGGGCATGTGTTGACGCACATGCCCAAGAGACAAGACTGCATATGGGAGAGGGAGGGAGGCCTGCTCGCCATTCTACAACACAGTGAAAATATTGGCAAGAGAAAAGAAGCAGCCACCAGCACCGGTAAGTGATGCTTAGTCAGCTCCAATTGCACCTTCCTAGACACAGTCAAATAATGATCTGCAGTTGGGTGACTTGAAACACAGACTACTTCAATGTGTAGATAAGTGTAAGTAATGTGTTGCATCCTGATGGCTCAGTGTGCACGTACCATGCCCAGTGGTCCAAGCAGTTGATGGTGAGGACAGAGTACGAGCCTCACCCACACTTCCCCAGACTTCCCCAGAGAGCACCTTGTGGACGTTGCCATTTCAAGGTGATGTGACCCGGCAATCAGATAAAAATTGCGGACAGCGTCAATGCAACTGCCTCAGCCTGTTCTTCCACCCAACATCGCTCCATTCCCCAGCCCATCAGAACAGGAGGCAACAGAGAAGCATAGGTTGAAATTTTCTCAAAGCAAGCACAGATCCACTGGTTGTTCTAACTGGACTTTTGATTATTTACAACAGGGATGGGCAACTTTGATGTTAGTGGGGGCCACAAAATATAGAACTAATTATTAGGGGGCCGGAAGGTGTGAGCACCCACGCACGCACGCACGCACGCACGCACGCACGCACGCACGCACGCACGCACGCACGCACAAACACACACACCTGTAGTCAACCCATTTTTTAAACTATAGTCATACTTAATAAAAAATTACTATCAGTGACAATTAATCATACACTTCTAATGTGAAAACATTCTAATAATCTCACCATAAGGACTGTTTGTTGTGTTGGTCTGTTGTCAGCAAATATTATATTTAGGACAGAGTAAAGACAATATTCAATAAAACATAACATCTTCCCATTTCATACATTCAGAACAGGACAAAAGCTTTCTTAACTAAACATTTAAGAAGGCACAAACAGGATAAACAGAATAAGGACAGAAATAACACAAAACTGAGTTTGTCCCTATTCAAAGTCATATCCACTATTAAACAAGTTTGCAAACTGAGCAGTGCACCCTCACTACTCAAGATCACAATAAAAGTCCTGGGTAGGCAAACAATTAGTTTTCCTTCCTATTCATCATACTATTATAAACTGGCAGTGTGGACTATCACAAAGATGAAGACTAAAGACAATATTCAATAAAACAAAACACTTAAGCATTTCAAGTACTAATTTGGGTAACATTACAGTAATAGATTTATAACAGTGCATTTTGAATGTGTCCCCATTTCAAATATATATATATATATATATATTAGGGGTGTCACGATTCTCCAAATCCACGATTCGATTTGACTTTCGATTTTAAGGTCACGATTCGATTCGATTTTCGATTTAAACATTTTTTTTTTTAGCACTGACGGCTATGCCATTGTTAGACTATCGAGTCTTGATTTGTAAATATCAACATATCATTGGTTTTATGCCCTGACAACTGTCATTTACATTTTCAAATTCTTCTTTAAAAAGATGGTATCAAGTGTGATATAACTGCCATTTTTTTTTATGTACCACACTAAGGCCATATGGTCAAATTTTTTCAAAGTTTTTCCATTTAAAAAAACACAACTTTCCCTTTAATTTGATACCAAATACATGGCAAGGTGATTCAGCGTGTCTCCTCACTTCAGTGTCAACATTCACAGTATGACAACAAAACAGATCCTTCCTATCTTGGCTAATGATAAGCTTTCAAAATACATACAAATCCTCCAGCGCTTCAGCCCACACAGTAATAAGATCAGACAATAATAGTCGCCAAACAAATATGGAAAAAGTCACCAAACTTATATGGATAAAAGTCGCTGCAACTCGGCCAGTCCTCCTACCGACTCTTCGCCGGAAAACAGCGTCCGTCTCCAGCGGTGACAGCAGGTACGTCCCGCTGTTTAGTGAAGGTGATCTTGTGTCTTGTTTTATCGAGCAAGAACAGCGATTTCGATCAAAAGACTTCAACTCACAATGTCTTCGTAACTTTCCACTACATACGGCGGGTCAGGTTCTGTCTCACAGCACAATCTGACAGCTTCCAGAAGGTTTTAAAAGCGTGACGCTTAGCCGGTGAAGCCATTGTTAGATCTACCGGTGGAGGACGACTAAACCCGGGGAATATCAAACGTCTCAGTGTCACCAGCTAAATTTTCCGGTTCCGGTTCTGGTTCATCGATGACAACTTGAAGTATATATAAAACAAAGCTGATAACTTGATTTTCAGTTTTTGGTACATTTTAAACGTTTTAAAAATAACGGGTGCTCTCTAGCAGCTACGCTGTGTCGTCATTGAAATATTTTTTTTTCTTCAGACGCCTGCAAGTAGGCAGAGGTGGAGAGAAAACAAATACTTGGAGAATCGCGAACCTGCTTGTGATTTCGAAGGTCGAAATCGTGACACCTCTAATATAAATATATATATATATATTAACCATTAATCAAGTTCCCAGTGTGGGTGATCTCAAAAAACAGGGAAGTTCTCACCCACCTACTCACAGTTCTGTCTCAATGAGAAACTTGTGGCTTGTCCTGCTCACGCACAATCGAGGAGATATCAATATCAATGCTTGTGTATCCAATATCACAGTGTGTCGTCTGCCAGCCTGTTCCTCCCTTTACTCTTGAGATGTTTCAACATGCTGAAGTTGCTCTCACAGATGTATGTGCTTCCAAACATGCTGGCCATGGTAAGCGCAAAATCTCTCAGGAGTGGGAAGCGGGCCTCAGGCAACAGTTTCCAAAACGCAATCCCCTGCTCATCCCTCTAAATGGAAAAAGGGCTCGCCTAGGAGCTCGCACAGTTCCAACTGCAGTGCAGGAGGTTGGTCATTCACATCGGTGGAGAGAGGGCTGGTGAACAGCCTTATCCGAGACTGCATGATTTGGAAATCTTGAAAGCGTTGCGCAGCTCCTCGCATGCAGAGAAATGCGTCAGATTCGGCGGATTGGACATCAGATTCTGTTTGAATAGGCTGAGTTTTCTCTGGAACCCATTCGCGTACCAAAAAGGTCGCACACCGTTTGGCCTCCCCCTTGCAACTGCAGATGTCACGGGGTGACTAATGGTTTGTTATGGTGTTTATGCATGTTATAGATGATTTGTTTTGCATGGTGTGATTTTATGTGTGCAGTGTATTCAAATGGTATGGAAATACTATAGTTTGTAGTGTGGCGCTTCTTTTCCCTTTTAAGCATGAGTTGTTTATTTGCAGTAAAATACTGTTGGATTGTAAATGTTTATTTAAACCAGGGACATTGCCTCCCTGTCATCTCCTGCCCTCCTAATTATACGTACAAGCTGATTCGCCACTGCCAGTCAAGCTCACGTATAAACCAGGTGTGGCTGTTTCGGGGGCACGCCAAGACGCCACGGTGGACGGCTCCTCGGATGGATTCCCGGAGAAGTTGACCTTGTTGATGGGCCTTTTCTTCCTTCATATAAAAGGAAGTACAAAACTGTACACTGTTGAGAGAGAGTGAGACAAGTAGTAGTCGGGTGCGATGGTTATACCGTTGAAAAGTCCTTGTTTTTGTTTATAGCTCTCACCCAGACAAGTCGAGGAAGGAGAGGACCTGCGTCAGACTCGGCAGCAGGACTTCATTGATTCTCTGACTGTGCGTAAAGGAAGCTGCAGCCGACGGGAAGGGACCACGCAATCCATTGACTTAAGTATATCACTTTGGAACAGTGCTTTCAACGGACACTTGGTCCCTGGACTTGTTTTATTTCTACACTTATTGGGACTCTTCTTATTGTTTTTATATACTGGCCAGTTATTTTATCCGTTGTATTTATTTTTAATAAGTTGTTTTACAATTTTTACCTTGCCTCATTGTGTCTGTGTTGGTGTGGCCCGGGATGTAAGATCCTGTAACGGATGTAACAGAACCTTGTGACACAGATACAATCGATTGAGATGCTCAGTTATCCACCTGATGTCTATCACCATATGCATCCATATGCCTAACCCATCCACCTCATCAAGGAAAGCCATAAACTTTCGGTGATTGAGCACCCTGTTCCCACCTCGGATCAGATTGGTCACCTTGGTTACCACATCTATAACATGGCTGAAGTCAAGCGTCTTTGCACAGAGAGCCTCCTAAAATTTGTTATTGGTTTTGTTAATGTAATTTGTTATGGATTTGGCCTGTTATCAGATCAATGATGATATGCCTGGTATCGACAGAAATGTAACATACCTGGTGTATGATGCAGTGCAAGATTGGGCAATCAATGCCACTCCGCTGGAGGAGTCCAGTGAATCCAGCGCGTCTCTCTTGCATTAATGGAGCCCCATCCGTAACTTCAGCGGAAAGGTTATCGAAGCCACCATGTTCAGCGACAACAGTCTGCAACACATTGAAAATGTCAGTTCCCTTGGTGGTGCCATGTAATGGGACTAATTTCAACAGTTCCTCGAGCTGTCAATCGCACTTGCGTAGATGAGTAGCTGGCTAACATCTGTCAAAGCTGTACTCTCGTCCAATGCTAACGAGTAGTAGGAGCAGTCTTGATATTTTTCAGCTTTCCCTCCACATGATTTTGGATGTCAAAAATCCTGCGGGTCACTGTACAGCAATTGAATTGATATCTTGTACATATTCCATTTGCTACTTTTAATTATTTTGAATAACATGTCTGTTTTTTTCTAATAAAGTATCTTTTAAAAGTCTTGTTGATATAGTAAAATGATTTTATATTTGTCTAACCTGAACTAAATGATCATTCAGTTTTATTGACCTCTATGCATGCACCACAGAAGTAAAATATGTATCTACACAATTAGAGTGGATGCTATAGTATTATCAGTGTGGTGGTGATAGAAACATAGCAGTGTTTCCCATTCATAGACTTATCTTTTCACTCTTTTTATGTGGAGGTGATGAGGAACTGCTATTACATTGTTTACTAAAAGAAAACGCTTTCTTGCCACATACAATATTAGAAAGACAGGATAAATCGATTCTTGGTAATAGCATTTACCATGGATGTTTGCCACAAAGCAGAATTGGCAAGTTAGCCAAACATCAATAAAATAACAGGTATAGCTGGCCAACTCTTCTATAGTTATCTGGATTACTTTCTAATCCTACCCCACCCCCAGTCAACCAAAACAGTGAGCCAAAGGACACAAAACAAGACACATTTTTAAAGCCTTCTCAGGAAAAAACCCACCTAAATAGCCTGCAGTAATGAAGCGCAGGTTGAAGGCATCACATATGTCCTTTGTTATCTGTAATGATACAAGAAGTTGTCGAGATTTGCTGAGGTGGAGAGGGAGATGAATTCTTTAGACTTCACTATCTTTCAAGTTGTTTCTAGTTATTTCTAAGTTGCCTAAAAAGCAACCGATCAGCATGCTTGATTCATTTCCCTTAGATATTTTGAAAGCTCAGTGGAGTGCCATGGATTTGCTCTGTTCATGCATTACACTTATACCTTATAGGTGGGCAGCCATTGGCAGCTTCTCACCGGACCAAGCCTTAGTAGCACAATGACAGCTTAGCTTGAGGGAGACAGATTTATTTTATGTTTAGAAAAGCATGATTACCCTGGAGGCATTTACTACAAACAGTTTATATAATCCGGTACCGATTTTTCTTTCATCTGACTTTTACACGTCCACTGTCAAAGTTCAGCTGCGTGCATAGGCCAGCACCCAACAGCATACTTAAATATTTATTTATTTATACTTTTTGTAACTTTAGACTGGCCTGCATTATCCCAATGGGCTACATGGGCTGCAGAATGAGGGTACCAAAATGGGAAATTTAATGGTATTTTTATTTTTTTTTATTTTTTATGGTAGTGAATTTTGGCCTAGTTGCATATCCATAGGATAGCTGTGATTGATGTTACACAATCACTACTGCTTTTGTTGTTGAGCAACGCAAGACACACAGAGCTTTTGTTTACATTGATTAGCTGTTAAAGATGGTGCCACTATAGACAAAGTTTTGTTTATGTTTTTAATATCTTTTTATTGTTTAAAAGTGTGCTAAGGCAATGGAAGCTATACATACAGCTAATAGTAATGCAGACTAGTGTTCTAAAAAACCAGGAGAGGAAATAAAGCAAAAAGGAATCTTAAACAGCACCGGTATCTGAGGGCACAGGCTAGTAAGTGAGTCAGTAAACATATGCAATGGCATATGGCATATGGCAGACTATTTCTTTGAAAAAAACAATCGGTATTACATCCCAGTCCTTACACTGTTTTAAAGGGAGGTCTTTCTTTTCAATTTGATTGAATTGAACAAGTACTAAGTAATGAATTTGGTTTAGGGATGGGACAATAACCAGTATTACTATATCGTGGTAAGAAAGAGTAACAATTATGACACCGGCCCTATTTTTTCTTATCGTGACCACCACGATAACCGGCGACTTGTTGGAAGGCAGAATAACTCAAACACACAGCAGAGCCCCAGTTCTCTCTCATCTGTCATCATTATATTTTATTTCCCCCAGAAGGGGGAGCCCACTAATCCTCTACCACTCACTGGGAAGTGAACAGTGTCATAGGGAGCTGGATCGGAAGTGTAGGCTGAAGCCTTCCTGTGGTTGACTAGCGGCTAAGTGGCTAACGTGATTTTCAATTGACTAACACAGCAATAAATGGTGTTGAGATTCCCCTCTCGGCACAGTATGTACCATAAGCTTTTAGACGATCTGCACGTTTGTTATTTTAGGCATAGAAACTCGGACTCGATGTGAGAGAACTTGAGCTTGTAGAATAAATGTGAACATGTGTATTGAAATTTTCACTCACAAAGAATATTCACACACCCATGTTCTAAATTTGAAGTCACAGGGAAAACATTACTTTGTGATGCGAGAGATCACATTCGTGAAGTTGCAATGACCAGTTTGAGAGGTTGTAATCACCAAGTTGTGGTTGTACTGGAAAATGAACTCAGGTAAAAAACTAAATATGAATAAATGTTGTATTACAAGGTTGCCTCACATGGGTGAGTAAAAAATTCAACATACAAGTTTACATTTATTCTATGTTCTCACGTCGAGTCTACAGGCGGGTTTTGCAACACAAATACCTTCATATTATGAAGCCGAACTACTCCTTTAACCATAGCCTTAACCAAACCTTAACCAAAGTTGTTGTAGTTGTCTAAATTGTTTTACTTGCCTAATCTGTTCATTTATTTTTCCTTTTATTGGTCTGGTCATACATTGGTGGTTCATGAATTGTAAATTGCCCAGCGAGGATTTTCTAGTTGTTGACATTGTATTATTATGTCAGTGTATTTCTTTATTGATATACATTGTAACAAAGAATTATTCAATTCCAATTTTTTATTTTTACACATTTAAGAAATGTAGCCTATGTTTTATTTCATTACCAACTGATATCACATGTATCCTTCAGTCTGCTTTCAGCCTTCTGGGGAGAGGTACCACATGTGTGTGAGAGAGAAGAAAACTCATGTGATGTGCTCTGTTCCTACCCTGTTCCTGCATCCTTTTTCAGCAACACAACACAGACGGGATAGTGTATTAGAGTAGCCACACATCCAGACCGGCTACAGTACCAGTAGTAATAGCAGTAGTAGTAAGAATGTAGTATAAGTAGCAGTAGTAGTAGTAGCAGTAGTGGCAGTAGTAGCAGTAGTAGGAGTAGCAATAGTAGCAGTCGCAACAGTAGTAGTAGTAGCAGTAGTAGTAGCAATAGTAGTAGTAGCTGTAGTAGTAGCAATAGTAGTAGTAGCTGTAGTAGTAGTCATAGCAGTAGCAGTACTAGTAGGATTAGCAGTATTAGTTGTGGCAGCAGTAGGCTAGTAGTATTAGTTGCATTAGTAGCAGTAGTAGTAGTTGTAGTGGTCATAGCATTAGTAGTAGTAGTAGCAGTAGTAGGGCCAGGATAGAGCAGCCAGGTACTGGGCAGTCTTGGTTTTTGGTTGAAAAATGCTGTACAGTGAATCTGTTGGTCATGCTCAGACATATAATCACCATTAAGCAACCAATATCTATTTTACTATCTTATCTTATTTTACTATCTGTACTTAAATACGCATTATTTTTGTCAATAGCACACATAGTCACCGTAATCGTATGGCTGTCTATAACTGGCTTGGACTACCTAGTTCAAGAAACAATTTTCTCAAAAAGCCCATTATTTATAGGGTGACAGCATTATGGAACAGATTACCTCTGAGCATGACCACCACTATCAGTAAGATGATGTTTAAAAGGAAACTCATTCACTTTATATCTTCAACTGGATGAAACAATAACAGAAATATCTGTACTCAAGATGTTGTAATATTCCATTTAATATATTTTAAATTCTTGTTATTTTTTCATCTTTTTCTTTGTTTTTATTACTTTATTTTCTTTTGATTCTAATTATGAAATTAGTATTTTTGTTGTTGAATGACGGAACGTATATTTGTTGGTTTGTAATGCTGTTACATTGAACTTGGGACAAATAAACAAACAATAAACCAGCAGATGTGATCACATTAGTTTTACATAATTGGTATTATTGGATAGCATGTGGATATAACACAGCGGGTTTAGAGGAAAAAACAGGGTTGATTACAAATGTTAGCAACATCTAGCCTACATAATGCATTTACATAGAAATAGTTGTATCCAATGCTGCAGTTGTAAATACTATATAATTACTATATAATAATAAATAAATAATGTATTAAGTAGTGGTAAAAGGAGGGTAAACTATGTCATCCAGTCAGTGATCATAATTAGGCACAACCACCAATATAAAGAAAAATCAGTAATACTATCAGAAAAGCATTACTCCCCGCCCCCTTAAAATACCTATATTCAGTTAACTTGCATCAGTTTGATACACTGATTATGATATCAGCTATTTGTTTGCAATTGATGCCAGCCTAAACAGGCAGTTTAGGCTCTTTTCCCCAAATGAGTAGGTGGGTAATGTGAGTTTAGATGGGTTTAACCCTAACCTTAACCTCTAACCCTCGACTGCTTCCCTGGTACAGAGACTAGTAACTGGTAGAGAAAACGTAACTTTTTAATGTGCACTGCTACACAACAACTCGTAGTTTTTAGTCTTCTAATGTAGTGGTGCGTTCACTTTTTTCCCACATTTTTCAACAGGTTTTTAGGACTTTTCTTGTGCCCAAGCCTTTTGGCAGACTACTGTGAAAACTAATCTAAAATATACCCTGATTTTACCATAACTAGTAGTGTTTTCTATGAATGTTTTTCCTTCTTTCTCTACAACCAACATCTGATTTTAAACATTATCTTGTCTTTGACAAAATCTGCATCAAAAAAGGCATTTGTGTGTGTGTGTGTGTGTGTGTGTGTGTGTGTAAATGTGATCAGGAATTCATTAGCTGAGAGGAAGCTCTATGCTGCAGTCTGTTTTCTGTCAGTCTGTCGCACGTTGCTTTTTCCCAAGGCCTAGAGGATATCCCTTACACATACACACACACACACACACACACACACACGCATGCATGCACACAAACACACAAACATGAATGCTGATACAAACACACATGCATATGGAAACAGAGAAAGTGAGGGAGAGAGAGTCAGCACACACACAGCATAAAGCCTAATGGACAACTGTAATGTATGTCGGCTTTAATATGTAAGTCCACATACACACACTCACACACATGACAAAAACTCATCAGACAATACAACAGAAATCCAATATGTAATAGATACATACTTCCTGTTGGATTGTAAAGCAGATTGCAGATGTTGTAATAAGAATAAATAGACTCTAAGTCATAATCTTCATACTCTGGGTAGGGGAGGAGGGAGCATTACCTTAGCATGAAATGAAGCAGAAAACACCCTTCACTGTGTACATGACAATATCAGGGATATTTTCAGATGTATTTTATGGTAGATATATGAGATTTGTCGTGGATTAAATACATTTGGCTGCATTTCCTGAGGCAAAAAACCCTCTAATTATATATTATTATTAATTATTGATTTATTGATTGAAACACAATATTAAGCTTCTGATTGATTTATTCCAACACAGTATTTAGTATTCATACTTTGAGTGAGTGTACGTGTGTGTGCCGCGGCGCGTGATGAATAGTAGCTAAAAGTGGCCTAATACCAAAATAGCTCCGATTAAGGTTTTTAACGTGGCTCGTGACTCGTTAACGCGCCCTGCCGTGGAGAATACACAGCTACGTGAACGCGCAAAGCATTGGACTGTTTTCAGCAATGGGCTCCAGATATGTTGATTATTTATTTTATTTTGAAAGGATTTAAACCTCCAACAACAATACTAGTACTACTACTACTACTACTACTAATAATAATAATAATAATAATAACAATAATGATGATGATGATGATAATAATAATAATAATATGACATTTTAAGTTATCTTAAATAATAATGACAATTCTAATTATAATAATAATAAACTCTTTAAAGTTTACATTATTTTAAACAATAACAGTATTTGTGGTAGTATTTATTCATTATTCTAACACTACAATACTATTAATAATGATGATAATAATAATAATACAAATAATAATAATAGAGAAGATTCTCGCTTTAGACTACTAGCTGTAGGGTTTGGGGTTCATATTTTGGGCAGAGAGACACACGCTCTAAACAAATAGTCTATCATATAGCCTAATAGTAGCCTACAAAACATAGGCCGAATAGTCCACAATAATATATCAATGTGGAGATAGTGACATGTAAGGTACCATGAGGCGTTTTACTTTATCCCTCTTGTGAAAAGCAGCCCGGCGCTGTGCTAACATTAGAATAAATAAATGTCTCCAAAAGAGTCAGGATCCGATCCTCTGCTCAGGACTTCATACTGACAGAATCCTATTGATTTAGGAAAGGAAACTCAGACTTTTGTATCTTTTATGGATACTAAAGACTGTATCCGCCAAGGATAGGACAAGACGGTAACACTTTCAATGTGTCTAGAGGACATTATAACCGAAGTGAGTAAAAACACGTTTACAGTGTCTTAGGACATTATCTATGAGCACCTAAAGTTATTATGTCATAATGGTTTATAGAATGTGTTTATAGGCCTATTGTATTAAAACACCCCGATCTAGGTTGTGAAATGCTTTGAGTGACTCACTTTACTTAAAATAGACAAAACAGTGGTTTATAAAGATCTATAAATTTCACTTTAGTTAACGCAAACAAAAACAGATGAATAGCTGGCCATAAAGCTCTACAATACATTACAAATATGGAGTCATAATGCCATAAGGCCAAGGTGTGTTATAAGACAAGTTTTCTAACATCATAAACCGTTATACGCAAATAGGTAGCCGATAAAACATTAGAAAGGATCTTTATATCCACTTATAAATCACTATAGGTCCTTATTGATGGCGTCATAAGACATTATAAACCTGTTTATAGTTTGTCCTACAAAGAAAATGTTCCCAAATTATCTTCCGATTTGTCTAAAATTAGTTTTTAGTAATGAAACAACCAGTACGCCAAAAATACAACCTGTTAGTAACACTTGGATTGCCAAAGGTCAAATTCTAATCAATTACAGACTATTTATGCTAAAAAATATTCATGGTGTTATTTTAGTGATATATGGGCTATTTTTCAGAGACAGCGCTGATTCACTATTTGTTAAGAAATACAGTATTACAGTCAATTTACCATTGGTATCCTGTAAGCATCTGAGTATTAATAGATTTATAGCCTAGTTACAACATGTTAAACTAGCCTACATTATAAATAAAATAAATTCAAAACCGTGGGTTTCAATTCGACCGACGGCCATTCTGTCCGCGGTATAATAGGCCTAAAACAGAAATAACTAAATTCACTTTATAATACAATTTGTGGCACCACTTCTCTTTAGAGTAAAACCAACATTCCACACGGGAAATCCAGCTCTGCTTTTTCTGACCAGTTTACTTTAGAAAAAGTAATTTCTATCTATTGCCGACAGCTTGGAAACATTTAAGAATAAAATGCCATTAAATAGCTGATCTCAATTTAAAAAAACATAGCCTAGACTTAAATACACATTTACAGTCTGGAGGATTCGCGGCTAGATTCTACAGTCTCGGCTTTGATTAATTTAGAATCAAAGAGCTAAACTTGTATTAAATCTTCTGAAATGTATGTCAGTCTTGCTCAAAAAAAAACAAACGTTGCACTATTATTTCAGAAATATGTAATATATATGTATATGTATATAAATCATATATTTTATTATTAGTATTATTATTATATTACTATTATTATTATTATTATTGCTGTTGTTGTTATCTGAAAATTCCAAAATATATTTAAGACATTTTACACTATTAACAACTATTTAATACACCTTGTAATATGCCCTAAAATGTTTTATTGACCTTATTTCTATAGATATTAGGCCAGCAATATTTACAATCAAAATATCTATAAAATTTACAATAAAAACAATCTATTCCTGGCAATATATGCGTGCAAATTTTAATGGATAACAAACAAACAAAAGTAAATCGGTATGGGGATTATGATTAAAATTGAAGAGAAAAGAGAGAGAAAAAAATCCGTAGTCAAGTCTGTATGACCGTTAACTCGTAACTCGTTATTTTCCGTTAGTTTAATGTTTTTAATATTCAACTAGTAATATTATACTCTTTGCATGGCTAAAGGTCTATTTTAGATAGTCCTGTTCTTCTGTTATTACAACTCATACTAACAGTGATAACAACAATGATACATAAAGGTTAATGATAATTAGAGCATTTTAATCTAAAGCATATTGAATGATTGATTGGTGTTGATTTCCACATAATACTGTGATGATGTAAATGGTGGCTGTGATTAAAGCAGGTTAAGTGGCTGACCTACACTAGGGTGTGTGTGTGTGTGAGTGTGTGTGTGTGTGTGTGTGTGTGGTGTGCTGATGATTGGAAAGATGATAAATGGTATCATTGATGCCCATTCAGCTCAAAAATACCCCCCCCCCCCTACACACACACACACACAAACATGCATGCATGCACGTGCACACACACACACACACACACACAGGCAGATACACACACGCACACACACACACACACACCTGTGCAGGTAATGAGTGAAGAACAGCCTCGCGCACACTGAAAACAAATTAGTTGCTATAGCAAATCACCAATAGGAAAGAAACAGAGTTGTATGTGTGTGTGTGTGTGTGTGTGTGTGTGTGTGTGTGTGTGTGTGTGTGTGTGTGTGCGTGTGTGTGTGCGTGTGTGTGTCAACAAGAGCTTTGGCCCTGACGGAATTCCTGTTGAGCTTTTAAAGAGTGGTGGTTACCTCCTCACCAGCAGCCTTCATCACTTCATCCTACAGGTCTGGCGACAGGAAACCATCCCTCAATAGTGGAAGGACAGTAACAGTGTCACCATATACAAAAAGAAACGTGACAAATCAGTGTGTGGAAACAGTCACGGCATCTCTCTACATCACCTGGGCAGACTGCATCCCACATGTTGATATCCTCCAAAAAACCAACACCACCAGCATAGAGGCAACCCTAGCTAAATGCCATCTTTGCTGGGTTGGGCACGTGATCTGCATGCCTGAAGGACGTCTCCCATGATAAGTCCTATATGGTCAGCTATTGGCTACCAGCAGAAGACCTGGAGGACAAAAGCTCTGCTACAATGTAATGTCAAGCCCAGTGATCTTGAGCGGATGGCTGTGGACAGGCCATCAAGGAGCTCCATTAGCTCCTCTGGAGTTAGAATACTTGAAACCCAGCGGATAAATCAACGGAGAGCCCAGCGGCAGCAGAGACACCACCCTATTGTACCTCCTCCTCCCCCAGATTCTGCCCTTACCTGCAGGATCTGTGGCTCCAGGATTGGTCTCCACAGCCATATGCAGTGGCATTGCCATAAACAGACTTAACCAGAGCCAGAGTCCCACCATACACAATTAATGGATGTAACGTCATCTTTGATTTTCAATGGACTGCCATAAGCAAGTAAGTGTGTGTGTGTGTATGTGTTCACCTTTTGTCTTTTGGACTATTTTCTTGTGTTATAAAATAATTTTAAAATGAAGTTGTTGGTGAGCTCCCTATTTCATATTTTTTTAATTAAAAAAAAAAATTCTTTAAATAAGCATTGGAAAGGAAAATATATAAACCCAAACTGTTTCATGTCAAGTACTCCAATAGATCCACATCAGTCCCAAGGGAGGCCATCTAATAGTTTTGTTGTTAGATATTATTTGTTAGAGAATTATAGAACTAGGCAGACTAAAGGTGGCCAAAACAGTCATCCTTATACATTCTCTCATTGTGCTAATGTCTACTGAATCAAATCCTAGTGAAATTAAACTGGGGACCCCTGGTAGATCCCTCAAGGACCCTTTGAAGATACTTCAAGGATCCCTTGTAAGACCCTTCAAGGACTGCGGGAAGACCCATCAAGGACCTCTGTAGGTCCAGGGTACTCCAGCGGAGATTTGAGAACCTTCATAAAAACTATTTTGAGCAGAACAGCTTCATAAACATTATTTTTAGTAGAACCACAGCTTTGTAAAAGCTACTTTGAGTTGAGCTACAGCTTTATAAAACTAGTTTGAGTAGTGGTACAGCTTTATTAAAAAAACTATCTTGAGTAGGGCTACAGCTTTATAAAAACTACTTTGAGTCATTAAAACTATTTTGAGTAGGGCCACAGTTTTATTAAAAATATTCTGAGTAGGGCTACAACTTTATAAAAGCTATTATGAGTACGGCTACAGCTTCATAAAACCTAGTTTAAGCACAGATCCTGTACAACTTTTTATGTTGTGGCGGTGCCCTCTAGAGGCCATGTCACGGAGCATCTGATGACTGACTGCCTGACTGCCTGACCTTAATATGCCTGAGGCCCTCGGCTGCGCCGTGGGAAAAGATAGTTTGCGTCAATTAAATCGAGAGTTACAGATGTAACCGTATTTCTATGAATCCTGAATGCCCACCAGAGACAGTGCAGCAGGGTGAAGCAGACAAAATGACTGCACCCAACAGATGGGGAGTGGCGACATTCACTCTGTAGTATCTAGTGCATGGTAAAGCCCAAGAGGCTGTGGCACAAATGGCATCCAAAGGCACCCCTCTCAAATCTGTCCATCAAGTGGACAGATGTGGTAGAACAGCAGGAAATGATTCTTAGCTCAATATACATGGGAAACAACATCTACAATCCAGTGAGACAGACGCTGCTCAAAAAGGGCACAACCTCTCCTAGATACACCATAACAAATAAAAAGTTGGTCTGACTGCCGTATAGGTGCAACATAGGCTCTAAGGACCGCACTGAGCACAGTAGCTTCGACCTTTCAAATTGTGGCAGGTGGATGGACTGATTGAAATGAGAGTGAGACAGAACCTTAGGGAGGAATGCTGTATTTGGCCACAGCGTGACACCTGAACCATCAAGGTTGTGTCTTAAAGAGTAACTGAACCCCAAACCCAAATCTGTGGTGAAGCCTGACATCTAATGGTGAAAAGTAGGGTACTGCACTGGCAATCTGCTATTGGCTGGTCTTTAAAAGGTATAGGTATATACCATACCTACCTTTTAAGTCTTTCATAATTACAAAATTGTTACCCTTAAATTCCCGGCTTTCTTGTTTTGTTACCCTGTAACTACAGCATTGTTATTTTATTAGTACCCCATAATTACAAACTATTTACACCATAATTAGCGGGCTGTAAGCGTTACCAAAATGTGTCATTCCCATAGACAACCAGTATAGTACTGATCAATTCTACAATAAATAGGTAATCAATCAAACTGCATCATATGCATCATATCAGACCACATTGACTGGACCAGATACCATTTTTTTAAAAAGCTAAATATCGGCACAATATATCTAACCTTGGAGTGTGTGTGTGTGTATGTGTGTGTGTGAGGAGTGAGGTTAATAAGTTGTCAGTGAGCTATGCTCCTCAGAGAGATTTTTACCCATAAAGCATCTCTGCACCACTCAGCTCAGCTCACCTCTCCCTCTATCAGGGGAGGGGGTCAGAGAGAGAGCGAGCGAGAGAGAGACATAGACAAAGACAGAGAGACTGAGTGAGAGGTATGACGTGCGACATCATTCCACAGCTGGTTAACAGATGGCTGGAGCTGACAGACACAGGAATGACCTTCTCCCATCTATACATCTACTTAGCGGGCTACAGTTAGACAGCAACCAACTACAAACACTGTATGGTTGGAAATATTTGCAATACTTTGAACTGATCGAAGAGATAACAACATTGTTAACTGTAAGCTGTGCATTGGGGACTAGCCCCTGTCAACTGCAAAGAACAGTGTACCAAATTTAAAGGAGCATTTGCGTAGCAAGCACAACACAACAATAGTAGAGGAGAAAAACCACAAACTACCACTGAAGATGAGCCCGGGACAGGCGCTACGGCAACAATACCGATGAGGTTAGATTTTAGTGCCGGTAATGCAAAAGCTGTCACCCCGAGAAAGCTCTGCGATCTTACTAGTTTACCGTATATCAGTGGTACCCAAATAAATGAAAGCTACCTTGCCTTTCAGAGGATGTTTTCTTTAGATAACAGTAAATTGTGTATTCACTGATGATTTCTATACAATAAGAGTGAGGACATCACCAGAAGACATATTTTACAGGCATGTTTTTAAGTGGGTAACTTGACAGTACTCTAATGAGTTACTAGTTTCAAAAGTTTCCCCAACACTGATCCCTTCGTTGCAAGGAATGCGGAGCTTGCTTCAGTTGGGACCCAGTTGTTGGTTCCCATCCCCAGGTAGATCTATTGCCTATAAATAGCATAATATCAGAATTGATTTTGAGAAATAGTAGCATTTAAGCTCACTTTCTTGTTCTAGGCAGTGTCACTGGTCACAGGAGGGTCAAATGTCAGGGTCTGGTGCTGGTAACGATTCAGTGTCTTGCTCAAGGACGCTGCAGCAGGTTGGAGGTCCAAACCCAGGTCCTCCGGTTGAAATGTCTCTCTGACCACAGGGTCACCCTGCTGACATGTAAACTGTCATCATTACATAGTGAAAAAACCCAAAGTAACTCATCAGCTCTCTCTATGCAACTCTTCCTGTCTCCTCCTCTCCATTCCTGTTGCACTCTCTGCAATCATGGCAACTCGATATGCATCAGGCTTTGTTTGCTTCAGTTTGAACTGATCCATAGACTAACTTGCCAGGTTAAATCCAGAACAAATCCATATGCCATCAAGCCTCAGCCACCCTCGGTCACATGGAGCTACTGGGCATGTCCTATGTTGGCCCCACTCTGATCAGTCATCTTCAATATATTTTCTTACATTTGCGACAGCCCTAACTCTATGATAGTGATATTTGGCGCAGCCCTAAAAGAAATTTCACTATTTCCAACCCAGACAGAAGCCATGGCCTTTTCCAAACTCCTTGCCAGACAGCTCATCCTTTTCAAGTGGAAAACCATCACATAAATGCTGGTGGAGGAGGTCATGGCACATCTCAAACTAGAAAAACTTTTTGTAGTTCCACACAGATTTTTTTTTTTTTGTAACTCTTTGCAACAATTTGAAAATAATTTAATTTAATTTAATTATTTTATAACACAAGAAAATAGTCCAAAAGACAAAAGGTGGATACATAGGACTATAAACGCATGCACACACACACACACACACACACACACACACACACACACACAACCACCAATCCCTACTCCAGTACAGGTTAATTTGTACTGGACATTGTTTAGTTGTCATCTTGTTCATGTCTCTGATGCATTATATGTAAATCTGGACATCGTATGTGTATATTTAATGTGTTAAACATACACAAAATAATAGACTATTAAAATATTAAAATAATAATTAAAATAATTAGGCTATTACTTAAATTATTTTTTTCATTTGAATAATAATGCTAGCTATGAAATTGTTGTAACTTGAACATACAAAAGACGGACGAAGTCAAGTCAAGTTATATTGCCCTTCATCACAAAAGAAGGACTTTACAAAGACAAGCCTACCTAGATCTAACGACGGCAGAGCGTGCAATAGGTGCAGGGACAATACCTTACAAGGCAAGACAAGACATACGTTGGGCAACTTTGTTTAATCTTTTTCCTGGTCATTTTTGTTGTTACCATGGTACATATTATTCAAAAATTCAAAGCAAATAATAAGAAAAATCTTAAGATAGCAAAATCAGCTTCATTCATTTGCTGTCTATTTCTGTCTCTGTGTCTCTATGTCTCAGTCTCATCGTTGATTTTTTTTATTCACGTAATGCTCAGCGCTCACCTCGTTCAATTTCCTCCTTCCTTCCTGTCTGTGATGAAAACATAAACTAACAGCTCTCCTGTCCTGGAGCTGCACTAACAGCAGTAAATCTACTTATAGATGGACAGAGAGAGAGAGAGGCAGAGAGAGAAAACATGATCTAACAACGTTTGTGTCCTTATGTTTCTGTGGAACTAATAAATCTTCATCTAGAGCAGCTCTGGTTGGGCTGCACGGCTCTGCCAGCTGCTGCTGAGTGTTGCAGAACATCTGACAAGGGCTGAAACATGGGCAGCGTAGCCTTCGGCATGGATGAGAAGACCTGGGACAACAATGTGGATAACAGTGGACTATAATGGTCAAAAACAGAAAGCAAGGGAAAAATACTCATTTTGACACTCTAGGTCATGTAAGTCTTTGTCTAAGTCTACAGCAACTTTGGTGTTCATTTTTAAACTGAAAGTTTACACTAGATGGTCTTCTGTGCTGGCAAAGTTTCCATGAAATCTATTCATTGTCATCATAAATGCATGAGTCAATCAGAAAATAAGGCTTATTATCACCAATTAAAAAAAATAAATAAAATTCCACATCAAAAACATGTTTGTCATTCTGTGAAACACTAGAAAGGCCAAGCTGTGGACAGTTGACTTGAATTTTAGAATTCTAGATCCATTTTATGTGTACGGGCCAGTGTTGGTTTTCAGAATCACACAGAGAAATAGTAGTTATTGTATTTACCCCCTTCAATTGATGACTTGTTGGCCCTATCTGAGATGCCCAAAATCCACTGGCTAGTCTGCTGTTAAATGTTGACTCTTTGGAGATTTAAAGAAAATGTCCTGGTCAGTTGCAGTACAAAGACTTGAGCTTAGTCAGGAAGAGGTTTAAATGACACACACACACACACACACACATACACACACACACACACACACACACACACACACAGACAGACACACGCGCACACACACACGCACACACACAGCTGATGGTTTTGACTGGGACAGGATTGTCTGGATGTCTGAGTGGTGGAGGAAACTCACCACAGAAGAGGTCGATCGTTAGCCTCCACTATGCAAAAGTTAGCATGTTTTGACAGAAAATGGATTACAAAATGGGCAGTGGGATTAAAATAGCCTCTAAAATAAATAAAAAAAATAGTGAGAAATCCCAGAGATGAATGGGAGAAATGGCAACAAGTGGGACAAGGGAATAAAATAGGATGAAGTCTGGGGGAAAGCAGTGTTGGCAGATATGACCTATGAAGATAGGCTACTTAATGGACCACCAATTTAACTTTCAGCCTGGAGCTGCTAAAATACAGTAGGTAATACTTTCCTATCTAGCAGTGCAAAAAAAATCCAAACTACATTAATCCAACTACACTAATGGCTAGGGCTGCAATGAGTTTTTGATAAATTAAAAAATGTCAAAAATAAATTATTTTTGACAGGATTTTTGAATAATCTTTATATTGTGATTTGCCGCCAATGGCCTTCATGAATGAGAATTGATGGTAGAATGGTAACTGCACAGTACAATGAACCTGCATTGATCGTTTGAACTCTTTTGTGCATTGATCAAAAAAGTGATTTTTCACTGAAATGTTGGAAGGAAACTGTGTTCTTGATTACAGATAATTTAAATATTCAGTGTAAGATCTGACAGATTACTATGGAAAATGTTGAAAATGAAAACTATCACAGCCCTACCGATAGTTTCAAGGCTGTCTCAATGCTCCCTTCTCTTTTTTCATTTCTTTTAGATGCTCCAAATCCATTTTCTATGCAATAATACTAACCTTTTTTTTTGTGTTTTTTTGTGACACTGAAAGAAAATCTTTTAAGGGTATCGTTTGAAAACTTTTTCATGCCATTACAAACACAAATAGGGTAATAGGGCAAGTAACATTAAAATCAATGTGTGGGGGGTTGGAACTCTAGATCTTAAAAAGGGGTCAGAGTTCAAGGCTCCAAGGGCAACAACCCAACTGGCCCGGCGATAATTTAGCCGTGTTGTCAGTTCATATATTAAGCCAAGTTCTTTAGCTCTGCTGTAACCATTAAGAAAATACTACTGAGGCTTAACCAGTCATCTCCATTCATCTTCCTTCATCCAACACCGTCATATTTAATGTCCAGAGGTTTTCTGTCAGACGTAAAATTTGTCCATATAGTCTGAACATTAATGAAGCATAAATTATTGAAATTTCACTACTATTTCTCATTATGCTTTGTACCACCCTGAGGTGGAGGTGCATTTCCTATACAACGAATACTGACACGCAGTGTTTTATTCAACCTACATTACATACTAGTATCCTATACTTGACCTAATAATAATAACAAGTAATCATTATACAAGGCTTGGTGTGACAATTTCAAGCTGTGGAATTTTGTTGATGATTATACTCTAAAAACGAAAGTTTCTTTATAGCACCAAAAAGTGTTTCTATGGTTGTAATTGTACAGAAATCTAGTTTGTACAATACAGAAATGTTGTTGGAATATGAGGTCAGTAACTGTAACTGTTTTTCTGGTGCTGGTTCCCTAAACAAAGATAAAAAATAACCTTATTTATTTTTTGAGTGTTTAGAAGTGTGAGATCCACCTATTGATGATAATAATAACATTATTTATATAGCACTTTTCTAATAGCTCTTTACAGACGACTATTGTATAGATTTATCGAACCAACTTTTAGCTTATTTTAAGGCTAAAAGCTACTATGCCTCAGTTTTTCATTCAGCATGAATTACCTTGACTACAAACAAGCAGTCATAATAATAATGGTATTAACAATAACATCATTGCTAATAATACTTCTAATACTAATACAAATATTATACTAATATACTACTACTACTACTACTACTACCAATAATAATAATAATAACAAAATAATGTAAGAAATATACAAATAAAATAATAAAATAATAATTTTGAAAGCACGTTATCAGACTGCATGTGTAGCAAAAGACTGGCTGCAATGCTTTAAAATGAATGAAACAGAAAAAAAGAGAAATAGAAGAAGGGAGAGAGAGAGAGACAGAAAGCAGAGATGGCGTAAATCTTCCTCTGTTGTGAGGAGGTGGTTTTGGTGGTTTTTGGGGCTTTGGCATTTAGCTTGTAGTGACAGAAGAAGCCAAGGTGTGTTTAAAGCCAGATAAAAAATACTTTATAACCCAACCAGGAATGTTATATTGGACCTTACAAATTTGGCTCATATTGTTATTGAGTTTGACTTGGGAGCACAAGCTATTTGCAACAGGTCAGCTTTACTATTTTAAAGTGGTAATCTGTGAGATCCTTGATTTTTAGCCACTCTTTTCACCACTTTTGGTCACATGGGTGAAAGTGTGCCGCAGGGAGTTGAATTGCAGACTCTCAATTGGGAGACCTGTGTTCGATTCCCAGCAGGGACGCTTCCACAAAATCCAATGGCTGTTAGACTCTAAGCCTTGTTTTATTTTGTCTCCATCTTTGGTGCTAAGTGGTTCCTGTGTACCAGAGGATTTTTCCTGGGAAAGACCTACACCAGGTGTTTAGAAAAGCAAACATAAAAGTTTTCATACATTGGCTACAAGTTGAATCACTATTGTGTTGTGTCAATCCATGATAGAGACACAGACATTTATTTTATTTATATGAAACATTTATTTATAGGAAAATGTCATAGATTATTAGTTGAACTATTTTATACTATCTGATTGTTTTTCCATTCTCTTTTTCCATCCAATGACAGTCCTTGCATCAAGATCTCAGTACTGGACCGTTTAACCCATCATGCTCCCATATAGCTGCTAATGAAAGGAGATACAAATACTAGCATTTACCTCCTTCTGCTTCAGTACTAAAGAGAGAATTGCTTGGTGACACACACACACACACACACACACACACACACACACACACACACACACACACACACACACACACACACACACAGCTTCTATAAAATGGCCACCAGTCATTCCTAGTTTCTCAGCAGGCAGTGATTTAGAATCAGTTAATCTTCAGTTTTTTTTCTACATTTTATTTCTTTATCTCTGTAAATCCTCTGTTTTTCTTTTGTGTATTGTCTCTCTCTTCTGTCACTGGATATGGGTTAACTCCCTGTCTCTCTTTGTCTCCTGTTCCTGTTTTTCATTTGGGCTTTTACTGAATGTCCATCTCTATTTCACTGGCTGTGTTTTTCATTTTAAAGTTATGGGTTAGCTATGGGGTTTTATCAGACTGCTCTTATTGGCTGTTTGATTCTAAAAGGTTTAGGGAAATCCAATCACAGCTTTATTATTTTGGCATTTTCACCTTTAGACAGTTCAAAGTGGAGAGAGATAGGAAAGGCTGGTAGAGAGAGGGGAATGACATGCGACAAAGGTCTGACTGAGCAACATCACAGCTTTATTTTATTGAAAATAAATTCACCAATACACTAAATCTGATGTAGTACATCACATCCTGTGTACTGGCAAATAGAACGTTGACTAAAATGAAGTTCAATGAAATCTATGTAAATATTATAGATGTAAATATTATATAATATTAGTATTCAAAAAATTCAGTAACAATATAGACTCATGTGTAACGTGAAACATTAATTCTAAGACAAAGAAAAGTAATAATGGATTTTCATGTCTATAGGTATATTTAGGTATTGTTGTTGCTTATTATTATTATTATTATTATTATTATTATTATAGTACACAGGATAAGACAAGGAATTGTTATTGTTATAGTAATAATAATAATAATAATAACTGCTGGATATTCATGTTTAATTTTAAAGTAGGTTTCACTTATTATTACTATTATTATTATTAGTAGCAGTAATAGTAGAAGTAGCAGCAGTAGCAGTACAAGTAGTGTTTGTATTAGAAATAGTAGTAGCAGCAATGGCATTAGTAGTACTACTAGTGGTATTAGTATTAGTTGTAGCAGTAGTACCAGGAGCAGTATCACTGCGCTGGTCAGCCATATTGCAGTCTATGCTGGTGTGTCAGCAACAGACGGTGGTTGTGCTGATGAAGTGCAGAGGGTCTGGGGCTCAGGAGGCCATCCATCATCTCCATCATGGTTAAGTGAGGGGCTCTGGACTGGGACGCCACCAGACCAGGACCCAGTCCCACTGGTCTGAACTGGACTAAATAAACACCATCTTCTCCATCATCCTCCTGATAGTGACAGCCCAGCACCTCAGCCAACACTGTTATTCTACTGAACCTGAGTCAACATCATCATCATCATCATCATCATCAGAGACAGAGTTTTTGGATTACATGGATACTGGTGTTGCATGGGAGAAGTTCACTGTCCAATAGTATAATATAGTATAATATTAAGTCTTTAATAAGTCTTTAATATCTGTGTATTTCACAAGGTAATTGGAATTTGTCATTCATGTTTGGTATATCCCTCTTAGACAAAGCACAGTATACTACACCTCCAAATACAATTATATTATTAGCATTAAATATTTCTGTGGACTGGAAATGTAAATGTTTGTTTTACATATGAGAAGTGTACTTTTTCTTCTCTATTCATTCAGCAGTGGTGAGCCCCATTCTAATATCTGTTATTCTTTAATCATAATAACGGAGTAAAAAAAATGCAATATGCAGTAAAACCAAAACCAAATCAGGAACAGATGCGGAAGCAAACTACTCCAACTCACCACTACAAAAGACTCTTGGTTAGGAAAATTGATAAGAGATATGTGGTTCTTTTGATCGGAGTTTATATCAGGTCATGTAAAGAGTCGGATTTACTGTCAACCCTGATGTGACGGAGGGAATGGACACAATGATGGAGACAACCCTGAAGACTCATAAGGGTTTAGTTCTGTTCTGTCAGGATGGAAAATCCATAACCAAAATCAAATCAACAACAAAAAATGGAAAGAACAAGGAAATAACTTGCTAGCAGGGTACACACTAGTAGATTTCCATTCAAATATTTTGGATCGTTATTAGCATTATTACCACAACAAATTACACTTGCTACTACTACTATGACTACTAACTTCTGCTACTATCACTACTAGTACTTTCTCTGCTATAATAATAATTAAATATAATTAATAATTAAATGAACACCCTGTGTTCCATCAGCAAGTTCTACTCATCCATAGCAGATATATAGTCAGTTATATCCAGGAGCATTTTGAATCTTAATGTTTACCTTTATAGGAGAATTCCTGTGTGTGTGTGTGTGTGTGTGTGTGTGTGTGTGTGTGGGGATAGGTCATGTCTCGCTGCCCTCTGCTCTCTCTTTTGATTTGCAGTACATAAAACACATACCGCCCAGGGATAGGTCATTCACACACACAGACACACAGACACAGACACACACACACACACACAGGTCAAGTGTCAGAGGTCATGTTGTGTCTGGAGAGGATTTACTCTCTTGCCTGTCAGATCTCACACATGCACACACAGACGCATGCACGCACCAGCTCCAACAGAATGACACTGGATTTGCACTGGACCAACTGGGCATGCTGGTGCCAAACCAGCACATTTGTGGTTTCCACAGTTTGTGAGTGGGATCAAACTAAAATCTAAACTGATATTGTTCTTTTATTAAAAATCTGACCCAGGCTGATATGATGGATATGATGCAGTTTGATTGCTTACATATTTATTGTACAATTAATCAATACTACACTGGATGTCAGTGGGAGGCCCTTAACCTGAACAGATTCTGAGATATTTTGATCAGATTCCACACAAGTATGAATGACTGTTTTATTTTTTGTTATTATTATTATTATTATTATTTTATTATTATTATTATTAATAATAATAATAATAATAATAATAATGTTATTATTGTTATTGTTCTTATTATTATTATTATTGCTATTATTATTATTATTATTATTATTATTAGTAGTAGTAGTAGTAGTAGTAGTAGTAGTAGTAATAGTAGTAATAGAAGTCCACAAAATTCAAACAGTTACCTCTTGCTGCCACTTGGGTCCGCCACAGTGTGAGGTTTCCTTGTGCAGCTATAAGCAATGTTTCTTTCTACCCTTGTACTGCTAAGGCTGGGTACACACTACAAGATTGTTGGGCCGGTTACCACCATATTTGGACATCCTCACAATCACGGATGAAAACCTTGATCTGAAGCTTGGTCGGGACCAATGGTCCGCACAGATTATCTGGTAGTGTGAAGTGATAACAGATTTTATTTTAACCACACTAATCAGTCTCAAACTGAACTGAGCCACCCCGATCATATCAAACATGTTTGATATTTACAACCTGACGTCTGGACGGGTAGGGGAAGTTGATCACTAATTCAATCCAAGAGTGAATTTGCAGTGAGCTGTAAACTGTATTAAAAAGTTATGTTACTTTTAAATTTACAGCCCACATTGACTAGAGCCTCCAGCCATGGCTTTACCCAAATTCTCTTTTTGTGTTTTTTTTCTTCGGGGCATATTAATGCATGTTGCATTATTGTGCATACTCATACATATTGAGTCACATTGGATGTGCAAGTTCCCATGAGATTAGAAGTCCTGACGTCAGTGACACATCAGCAGTCAGCAGGACGATCTCAGTTATATCTAAGGTGTGACGTCCCATTCCTCCAGTTTAAACATTAGCCAGTGAGAGCCAAAAGAATCTGTGAAATCCGTCGTTATGTGTGTGATGCAATGCATTTTCAAAATCAGTCAGGAATTTAAAAGTCTTCTAGTGTGTTCCCAGCCTAAGCCCAATTTTTCTCTTTTAGCGTGGTCAGTGTTGTCACCAAAACTCAGCTATGTTAGCTCACCTGACATTCAATAAAATTGATGATGAACTGAGCTCAGCAATTCAATTATACTCCTCATTTAAATTATGGTCTTGGTTATCAATAAGCAGGATCAAAAGCTTTTTACAGTTTTTCACAATTGCTTACACACATTTTCTGAAACTAAGGCTTATTTTCTCGAAACTCTAAACACAAAACCACTAACACAAAATGCAAAACTCCACAAATCTCTTTCAAAATGAAACACTCAACACACACAACCATCATATGAATACATCTTTCTAACAACCGACTACACACTGATGTGCTCAACGGAAAACACTATTATGAATCTCATCAATAGGCTTATGCCTTTTGCATGTTCAGAGTTAGACTTTACACAGCAGCCAAGGCTGTTAAAGTAATGTATATATACACAAATATTGTTACGCCCAAAATACTTAATTTCAATCACAAATACTCTATTTCAACATGTGAATATGTGTTGGATATGTGAAGTGTTCTACATACAAAACACAATGCAGTAGTAGAAAAACAGAAAAAAAGGTTTTCTGTAAAAAAAAAAAAAATACGTAAAAGGATAAAAAAAAAAAAAATGAGGCTGCATCCTGCCTCCTGTTTGGGTCGGACAGCACCTCATCTGCATCACAAGCCTTCACACAGGCTGGTCGTCTCTCAGTTCTGCAGAAGATCTAAAAACATGATGTGATGGGTTATGGTACAACAATATTTCTATTTTTCAATATGAAATGACACATTACTGTAACATTGGCCAACCATCACTGAGTAGCACAGGCCTACTGATATGTAGGACTACAGTATACTCAGGGCTTGAAATTAACTTTTTTGATCACCAGCCAATATGGCTACTAGATTTTAAAGTTACCAGCCAATCGGAATTTCCACTAGCCAAAATGTTTTTCTTGAAATAAACCAGATTATGAGTGCCACTGGGTTAATTTAAGCATAAGTATTAGTAAAAATAAAAGATATAGCATAATAAATCTATAAATTACAGTATTTCACTGATATTCATAAATTGCATTGATTTAATCGATACGAGGCTCTTAACGGCGACACTGTCCTCCAAAACACTGTCTTGGCCTGCTTGATTGTCAAGCTCTGGAGGTGGCTCTTCGCAGTTTTCGTGGTCACGACCTGATCGCCATTTGGCATTAAATGTCCTCATTTTCGCCTTCTCCCCTGCTTTGTTTTCATTTTTATCCTCAGTGTTGCCAACTCTTTTCCAAGGAAAGTAGCTATTGGCTGCTCAGAAAGTCGCTAGAAGTCGCCAGATGACGTCATACAATAATTCGCATATCAATATATAATGCTGCACTTGTTATGCACGCCGCGGCATAATTTTAATACAAGTGCTGACTCCACCCACCTGGGCCAGTTTCGGTGTACGCCGGTAGAAATTACAAGTGGACCCTATCCTACAGTCCCTGCCCTCAGCGGAGGGAGGGAGCTACGCTGCGTGTGGGAAACGGTGTGATCGTCAGACCTCTCTGGATTAGACAAGCAAGTAGAGAAAACCAGCATCAGCTGTACCAATTTATTGCCAAATGCTTTGGGATTCAACACATTAACATTGCTTCCCATGGTCAGAAAAAGTTGCCAGATTTGCCGCTAGTCACTTTTGAGAAATAAAGTCGCCAGGGGGGTCTGAAAAGTTGCCAAGTTGGCAACACTGCTTTGTATACTCGCGGTCTCGCACAATCGATTCTACCGCAGCCTGCTTCAAATATTTAGAGCTTGGTTCATCACCAGCCAAATTGGCTAGTAACTTTACAATGATACCCGCCACAGTAAATTTTTACCTGCATTTGGCGGGTTGGCGGGTGTTAATTTCAAGCCCTGATAACTATACATAAAGAACAGTAGCATGGTGTAGAGAGGCGTAACAGGCATGTAGCCTACTCTCTACAACATGCTACTGTTCCTTATAGTATACTGTAGTCCTATTTCTGAATGTCTGGATGATGGAAGCAGCAGTGAAGCTCAGGTTGGTCTGGACTCTCTGCCCAGCCTCCCTCATGCTCAACCCATGTTGACCACATGGTGAACCAAAGTGACCCCGATCTCATCTGAGATACAGTAACTGTTCTCCTTGCTCTTCTTTGTCCTCATCCTCCTCTTCCTCCTCTTACTGTCACTCCTCTTCCTCTAGCTCTCACTGCAACATTGTTCTCAAAAACAAGAGAGCTCACCTGTGGCCTTTTTTATAGTGCTAAAGCTCTGATTTCTGAGTGAACAATTCAGATATTAGTGTTTATATGTGTGATGAGTGGATGTGGCCAATTGGTAAATTAAGTTAAGCATTTGGGATGGCAGTGCTTCCAAATGAACACATGTGGTTTTAGTTTTTGAATGTTGTGCCTAATGTAGAGAATGAGAGAAAACTACACATTACTGTGTGTAGTGTTTTGCAAAAAGTGTGATTGAGAATTGCAAACTGAGTGAAAAGCTGAAAATGTGCTTGTAGGTTTGCTGACTTGGTTTAGGGATTTGATACATGAGTTTCAGGTTTTAGTGATTGTATCCCAAGTTCCAGTTTTAGTGTGTAAACAATTGTGAAAAACTGTAATCCGTCTCACAGTTATGAGAAATTTGAAACCAGTTCCAGGGTTCCCACTGTGGTTCTGTTGTAAACTTCCATGACTTTTCCAAGTCAGAGTGCTTCCATGACCTAAAAAACATGTAATTCCTTCCTGGTTTGTTAATGTATTAATTTTGTTTTTCTGGAGGGGTCAACAGTCCACTCCTTATGCTGCGGTCACACCAGAATTGGCAGGTGTGACGTTTTTCCACTTTGATTTATCTGAAGGTTTTTCCAGTAAAAAACTTTATGAAGTCCCTCAGGGTTGAGGTCTGTCTTGATGGACCAACACTATTGGCTTACTGTCAGATTATTCAAAGGCCCAGTCTAAGTCAGTGTGGCACCTCCTGGTGGACACTTTCTTCCTACTGGTAGCCTATTTCTTGACAAAGTGACTTGCCAGATTCTTAAAGGAATAGTTCACCCAAAAATGAAAATTCAGTCATTATCTACTCACCCCCATACCAGTAGAAAATTGGGTAAAGTTTGTTAGTCCATACAACAGTCCCGGAGATCCCCGGAAGAAGTACATTGCAGCTTTCTCCAAAACAACTAAACTAAACTAAAAAATAACGGAAAGCAGCACCCGACGTCCACGGACATAATTTTTGGACTAAATCAGGTCCGTCCGTTGTGGTCATCATTTAGCCCAAAAATAGTTGTTGAAATTTGGGCTATGTTTAGTCCGTCTTTTTCTGTCCTTTTTTAGCCCAAGATGGACGTCCGTTTTAGTCCAAATATAGCCCAACACAGACAACAAAACAACCTTTTGTAAAAGGTTGTTATGTTGTCATTACCAAGGGTGACAACAATTCTGGAGGCATAGTATTCTTGAAAAGAAATATGGGTGTCACAAAAATACAAACAAACTGGTGATTTTTCTTATGTTTTGGCTATTTTGATAGAATTTTTCACAAATTCAAATGTCTTTGTAAATCATCAGGCCTTTGATGTGGTGGTATCAACATGCAATATGCATTTTTTTATTTGTATATTTTACTATCTAAGTAAATTACATGTTGAAATTACATTGTCAATAAGTGAAATTGAAACAACGGCCACATCTTGTCCTCAACAAAAATAGGCCGTTGTTTAGCTGTCTTAAATAAGTCTTTGCATTGAGCTAAAAAAAAAAAAGCTGCTGGGAAAAAAAAAAGACTGCTGGGATGCTTACTGCGCAGGTGCTGCAGTTGCCACGTGCTACCAGTGCTTCTGGACGAAGGTAGCTAGTAGGACGGATAACGTGCAACAACAACAACAACAACAGCAGTCAATTCTGTGTTTTCTTCGACATGTAAGTAAATTTCTTTATTAATTATTTCACCTCCTTTCACCTTAACTGTTACCACATTAGTCACATTGTTAGCAAGCATCATCTTGATGACATTCTTTCCTGGCTAATTTGCCCGAGAAAATGGAAGGGCTAACGTTGCAGTTAATCAACTGTCTTAGGTTTAACTAACGGTAAAAAAAAAAATACGTAAAAGGATAAAAAAAAAAAAATGAGGCTGCATCCTGCCTCCTGTTTGGGTCGGACAGCACCTCATCTGCATCACAAGCCATGTTCACACAGGCTGGTCGTCTCTCAGTTCTGCAGAAGATCTAAAAACATGATGTGATTGGTTATGGTACAACAATATTTCTATTTTTCAATATGAAATGACACATTACTGTAACATTGGCCAACCATCACTGAGTAGCACAGGCCTAATGATATGTAGGACTACAGTATACTCAGGGCTTGAAATTAACTTTTTTGATCACCAACCAATATGGCTACTAGATTTTAAAGTTACCAGCCAATCGGAATTTCCACTAGCCAAAATGTTTTTCTTGAAATAAACCAGATTATGAGTGCCACTGGGTTAATTTAAGCATAAGTATTAGTAAAAATAAAAGATATAGCATAAAAAAATCTATAAATTACAGTATTTCACTGATATTCCCTGACAGGGACTATAGGAAATAGAAGGGCTAACGTTGCAGTTAATCAACTGTCTTAGGTTTAACTAACGGTAACGCTAATTAGTAACTGCACTTTACTCACGCTGAGATATTTGATAGTTGTTTGATAGCTGAAAGCGCAACTTTTCCGTAGGAGAAAATGAAAAAACAGCGCCAGCGTTTTTTTTCCACAGGTCTTTGGTGGACACGGCCTCTTTAGCTAACCTCCTCTCAAGGCCAAAGATGAGCTAGTTTAAGCTTAGCTTAAGGGGCAATGTCTACCAAAGACCTGTTTTTTTTATTACCGCTCATCAATGTCACTTCAGAGTTGTACCAACCAATAAGGATGAAGCAGGGGCGGGACCTAGCCTGGTAAAACCATCCTGATCACGTGACCTCACATTCTGTTTCGCTCCACGGATCAGTCTGGACTTCCAGCCGCCCACATCGATTTCTTGAAATTACAATGTAACCGGGCCAATCAGGGACGGCGTCGTAGTTGATGACGTAACCGGGCCAATCAGGGACTGCGTCGTAGTTGATGACATGAAATACAGGCCGCCGCTGGCAAAACAGTAATGGCGTCTCCTGAAGCAACGAGCGTTAATGTTAACGTTTGTAGAGTAAACATAGCCGTAAGTGCAGTTATTGCAGAAATAGACTCAATAACAACAATTAAACAAGAACAAGAGTATGCACTAGCAGAGTTTCTCGGCGGAAAAGACGTTTTCGCCGTTCTTCAGACTGGATTTGAATTTGGATTCGTTGATTGGCTGAAGGAGTTTGTCTGTCAAGGCAAGTACTCCCACCCACTGAAATCGATGTGGGCGGCTAGAAGTCCAGACTGATCCGTGGAGCAAAACAGAATGTGAGGTCACGTGATCAGTATGGTCTTACCAGGCTAGGCGGGACCAGGCGCTGCTAACGTTTATGTTACCCTAACTAACGTCGGGCTAACGTTTATGTTAGCCTAGCCAACGTTAGCCTTTGATACGTCCAACAATAGTGTTTCCTCTGGAATCATATGCAGCTGTGGTGCTTGGGGGGGATAATTCCAGTTTTGTCCCATATCTGTTGCTGTTTGGGTCCAAGTTATCTTTCAAGTTGAGGTTGTATACACTTAACACTAAACAATTACAATCTCCTATTATGGGTCCCTGGGACTACATTTGATTAAATAGGATTCTGGGGTAATGTTGGTTAATTTGGGGGTCTGGGACATGAAAACATTAAAGCCCCGACCTTCTACCATTTTAGAAGTGGGAAACCTCTGAGTCAGGGGCTGAGGGGGTTGAGAGGATTGACAGGCAAGGGTTAGGAGGAAACACCCTTATAAAGTGGGTTAGAAAACACTGTCTTTAAAGGTCCCATATCATGTAAAACAGGATTTCCCTTGCCTCTTTGATTATAAAGGAGTTGGATATGCTATCTAAACATCCTGGAAGTATTATAACGCACAGTAGCCAACTAAATCCACACAATCCATATTAGAACACCGAACGTTTGGAGTTCCATAACTTTGTGGCGTCACAAAGGTATGCTCATTATCATTTTTGTAAGAAATAATAGGCTAACAAAGTGTTTTTTTCAAAGCAGTTGAGCAGTTGTCATTGTGTATTTACCGGAGAGTTATTAGAGTTATTTGTAATGGCATAGTTTATTTATGTAGTCAGCTACCTGTACAGCTACTAAGCTATGTAACCTAACCTAGAAAGTTAGCTTCACTTGTCAGTACATAGCCGGCTGCCGACAGAGAGTGGGGCTACAGAAGGGAAAGAAACCATAGCGACTTACATTAGTGAGCAGACCACGGTGTTCCTCCTATCCAGTGTGTGGGCTGTAATTGCATGCATCGTTTAGTCCACATTTGGCGCCTGGTTCCGACATCCTGTGTCGGGTTCATGTTTACTGCCTTCTGCCAGCTTGACCGGCAACCAGTAATTGCCACATTTAATACTACTCCATACTCCGATTACGATAATTGATTTGTGTTTAGTCTAGTTCGTTAGCGGTAGCGCTTTCCATTAGCTGCAGCTCGTAGCATCAGAATAGTAAATGTTGGATAGGCTGTGTTCACAACAACAGCGATCCCCAAAACATCTGTTAACTCGAATTGTCACAATTGCAAACTACTTCATAGTACAAAGCGGTTAGGAATAATATAGGAACTACTGTTTGAGCTACAGTTATCTGCAGCAGTATTTTTGTTTCAATATTCTAGCTGTATGGAGTGGACAGTGTTTTTTGGCACTACCACTAGGAGTCGCCAAAATCAACAATTTTCAAATCCTACACACAGGGGCTTTAAGTGCTCAGGACCAAACTAGTAAACAGTTTCAGGGTTGAGTAGAGGGTGACTTGACTAGAGTAACATCTATCGATTCTCTTATGTTTCAGCTAGTTGAGGTGAGCATGGTGGATCCCCACTACTTGAGATGCCATAGATTCACCCTATTTGCCCAAATTAAATTCGGATGTCGGTATAGATACTGGTGTTTGTATGTTTTCCATATAGTGAGTGACAAATTGAGAGTGGAAAATGCACATTTTATGAGCATCTTTAAAAATAAAAATACACAGTATCAAGTTACTTCAAATGAAGAAATTTCCATTTTCAGTTATTTATCTTTTTGTCCCTTTGGTAACCTTTGGTATAAAGTAATCACAAAGTGGCCGGGTAGGTTGGCTGAGTGTGCTGTGTGCACTGACTGTTTACTGATGTCACCTTACAGGATGGGTATTCAAGTCCTCAAATATCAAACAGTTACCTCTCACTGTCATTTGGGAGTGCCAACACGCCAAAATTGCACAGTGCAGCTTTAAACAGCCTCAGCTTCGAAAGGACCATTAATCACCCATCAATTTACACTATATTAAGCCTCATGATATGTCAATGTGTGCAGTGCCCGTTGGGCAAAGGGTAAGGGCGGAGTGGATTTAGGCCAGGGTTGCTGCAGGTTTCAGAAAGCCACACATACAACATTTTAAGAACTTTTTAATGCTTACTGGACCAATTTATAAACCAAAATAAAGAAACAAAGCTGGCAAAACCAGCTGATGTTTTTGAACATAGGTGATGAAGATGTGAAACTATAAAAGGACGGTATAAGAAAAAGACAAAAATTGTTCAGGGACAGTCTAATTCTATTTAGCAAAGCAGATGTGATAAATTTTCTACTACAAACCCTGTGTTTCTCTTGTATTTTTTAACCTTGTGTAAGATGTGGACCCATACCATGTAGAATTGTTTTCTGTAGTGCCATATATTTGCCAACTCTTGTCATGTTTTGTACAGATGGTTTAGACTTTCAGCTTTAAAGATTTTCGTAGCACATTGGACCAAGACAGTACACCAAATTTCAACTTCATAAAGGAAACCATTTAGGAGTTATGAAGATTTGATTACTGTAGTGCCACCTACATTCAAAATTTCACCAAATTTGGTATGCTGAGGTGGAATGATGGAGCAACCACATAGCGCAACTTTTGTGAAGACTGCTCTTTGTGTTCACAAGTTGTGGCTCCTTTCGTGAAATAGGTGCCACATCCCAAATTGACTGACCTATGGCAGCCAAACAATTTGGAGTACCAAAAATATTTTGATAACTTTAGTCATGTGAGTTCAAAGATGCAGCATATCAAATCTGAGGATGATTGTATCAAAAAATTAAAAATGGTGGACTGAAAAAACTTAGTAGCACAGTTTCAAGAGGTTCAGGCAAATATAAGAGTTTTAGGGGCTACTGAAATTTGATTGGTTGACGGCAGCCATGTTTTCTCATTGATCAACATGACCTCAGAGATTTTACAACCTTTGTCCAAAACACAGCATTCTAAATTGGCACATTATTGGCCAAACTATTTAAAGCTGCAATAAGTATAATTTTCTGACCACTAGAGGGCAATGGAAATGGCAACACATTTGTAAATAACACACAGCAAAGCCACTGCACTACGGAAGCCTACAAAGGACATACATTGCAAAACACCGTGGATAAAGGCTAATAGCTAAGGTAAGTCTCACCCATTACCAGTCTCACTTTGACAGGTCTTTCTCTCGCTGAAGGTTACACATCCCACAAGGAAAAGTGAAGAGGTAGGTAGCAATTAGTTTCAGGATAAGCCTGCTCAAAATTGATTGGCTGATGGTGCCCATGTTTTTTTACTGCAGTACTTAATATTTGTATAGCCTGTTGAGGACTCACACCAAGACCCAGTTCACAAAATTTCAAATTCCTGGGACAAACGGTTGAGGTTTATAGACAATCTTTTGTTACAGCACCCCCTGTACATTAAAATGCGCCAATTATTTGGATGCACATGGCTCTAGTATATGCCCCCAACATTTGGTTTGGATTGGACAAAGCATTCACAAGACATAGCTGAAAAATATCAAAGACACCACGCTCACAAAATTGTATTCGTTTGTATAAACGAGGGTGATTCAATAGTTCAGGATTTTTTTGGATAATTGGTTCAGCCTCCACTGATTCTATTGACACCACTTTAGTTATAATCAAACAAAAATCCAGTCACTAATTTGGCAAAAATAGGTTTTGCAAATTAGCATAAAAACAAATTATATGCACCAGTGAATGGGTGAGGCTTCGATGAATTCCTCATGACTCAAGGAATCAGGGGATATGATTTTTTTTTTAATTCCACCATTAAAAAAATTATAAGCCAAAACACAAATATTATTATTATAGTGCCCCCTTTAGGCCACTATGTGTCATTTTTTGCACCTGAGTAGTGTGTAGACTTCTGAAACACTTTAGGCAGGAAAAAAATATATAATCTTAACAAATATAATAGCACCTATGGTTCAAGGTGGCCATCGAACAGGGTATCAAGGCACAGCCGAGGTCTGGAGATTGTCCAGGTCGGTGACATTCAGGGAGCATGTGTGCTGTTTGAGGATGATGTTGTCCTTCTGGCTTCATCGGACTGCGATCTACAATGTGCACTGGAGTGGTTTAAAGCCAAGTGTGATGTGGTCATGATGATGATCAGCACCCCCAAATCTGAAGCCATGGTTCTCTCCGGGAAAAAAGGTGGCCTGCCTTGGGGCAGCTGTCCCAAGTGGAGTTCAGGTATCTTAGGGTCTCATTCATGAGTGAGGGTAAGAAGGATCATGAGGTTGACCTTACAAAATGTACAAATTCTTAATTCTTTCTTGTAAACTGTATTCAATATCTTGTGAGGAAGACTGAAGAATTCTTCAGTATGTTGATGGTTGCTGCTGGAAGCCATCTGGCTGGGGCCTGTCTCACAAAGCAAGATTAGTGGGTTGGCGAGCTAACTTTGGGTTTAACCCTGGCTTTTCCGTCTCACAAAGGTGGCTCACTTTTAACCGGGGTAGATCACCATGGTAACCTATGCTCCGGAGCAAGTTAAGTTCAGGCTATCAGATCAAAACGTATAACAGGCCCGATTCCTCACCAATCTGCTCTTTGGAAACATGGAGTTACCATTTCTACAGGATCTCGAAATGGACAAATATACTTAATTCAAATGAAAGTGACAAGTAATAAAGAGAACAGTTAGGCTACTATTGAATTAACAGACAGTAAGTGCTGTAGAATCACTTTGACTTCCATGATAATTTATTATATCAGAGATATAGCAGGTAGGCTATTTAATTCACCATATTATCAATGAATGAACTTTACTGTTGCATATTAATTGCACTGAATTCTTTATTGGATTCCAGACAGTGTTTGGTTCAATGCAGCCTATTGCATTCATATTCCATTACCGCAGCCCTGAAGAACATGAGGCCAGCTTTATGAATAGAAAATCTTTTTACAGCCTCAGTGTGTCCACAAATTATTTTATCGATGGAAAATATGCCCACTGTGTCCTAATGATGGGGCAGTTCCTCCAGTAATCCTCTCTAGCCTTGGTAGCAGAAATGACATTACTTTTCGCTGTTATGTTTTATAATGGTGACATTTATTCATTAGGCCTATAAGAGTTTGTTCTTTTTGAGAGAAGAGCATAAATGTTAGTAATCCATTTCTTTCCAACACCCACTTTTACAGTCTAGGCTACTTAATGTGTTAAAAATGTCAGCAGTATGTAGGGCTACCTATAATTAGGCCTATTTATTGTCTATGACTTTTATTGTTTATTTTACTATTTTCTCTTATTTCTATCGCATCTTTTTATAGTTTTGTGCTTACATTCTATATCCTTTTCCCCGCTGAATCATATTACTTTTGCCACTGCAATGACCTAATTTCCCCACAGGGATCAATACTTTCATCTTACCTTATCCACATTGGATCTGGATCTGTCCATGTTGCATATGATTGGCTATTTGTTACAAACCCTGTGCTCACAGCTGGATAGGTAAATCCTGGGTTGACAGAGCCAGTTGATAACCAGCTAGGTGAGACCAGTTATCCGGGATCGCCAATGTTTTGTGAAGCCGGCTAAGGCAAAGATAGCCTGACTATGTTGAACTCACTTCGTGAGACAGGCCCCTGGACTTCCACAAAGGAAGTGCTGCTTTATTGGATAGTCACAGTGGAGAGAGACAGGAAAGACAGAGACGGGGGATGACATGCAGCAAAGGGCACGGGCCTGATTAGGACCCGTGCTGCTACAGTTAGGACTGGTATGCACTCTACCGGTTGAGCCACCAGGGCGCCCCCGTGTCGCTCTATTCTGACCGATTGTGGGCGGGTCCAGAGGCTCTGACTGCATCTGTGTAGTGGTCTGCAGCTACAAAGTTTGAACAGGAAAATCATGTATTTTTCACTACTTTGCTATTGCCTTTCATAACATTGCCTCATTTTGATGAGTTAACACAGCTAGATAGCAAGCAAAAAATCAATAAACTGACGTCAGAGCTTACCATCAAACCCTTTGATAGATGCAACTGTTCTCCAAGTATCGTTTCTGAGCCGTTTATTCCTGTAGTCTTTCTGAGAACTGGGAAACTTTGAACGGCTGTAATCCATTTCTTATCCATTTTCTGTTTGCCAGGCTTAACTGTTGTTCAGGAAACAAAATCACATTGGTTGGGAAACAAGGAAGCGCAGTAATCTGATTGACTGTTTTCTTAACCGACAAGCTTGTTGACTGTCCACACATCAGAACGAGCTTCCCTGGTTGTTTAGCTCTATAGGAAATGAATGGACTTTTGGTGACTTGTTGATTGTGCTCACAGTGTGGAAAGTTAGACTTTGTGTTCCTGTGTAAGTGCAGCCTCAATCACCTTTATCTAGTGATGCTGATCTTCAACATGTACCAAGAGCACAGATGACCTTAACAAGAACAGGAGTGGATAAAGGAATAGATCTCTCTCTGACCGGGCAGTCCAGTAACAATGCAATGTAATAGCTAGGAAACATAATGAGGGATGCATGACTTTCTTCAGATTCTTATGTACTCAACTTATTTCTACATCTGACCATCTCTGGCTGTATAAGTGCATGTAGTTAAAAGTAAAATCAAGCCCAGATTTAGTAAGTCAAATATTTGGAACCATTTCTCAATACAGTTTCTCTGTCACAATAATCACACAAAGTAAATCAAAACAAAAACAAAAAAATCAATAAACACATTTGACAGCACTCCTAAATTCACGTGAGACATAATCAATACAGGAGGTGGATTTACTTCATACATCTAGAAAGCTAGATGGTTCTCAGTAGAGTGCATACCTCGCTATGCATTTGTCATGATATGCCAGTTCAGATTTTCACCAAAAGTTAATTTCTTCTATGCCTGATTACCAGCTTGTTTCACATCAGGAAATGCACACATTTTCATGACTGCACCTGAAATGAGATGACATGAGATATGCCTGTTCAAATTCCTGCCACTTTTAAGCATTTTTTTTTTTTTGCTGATTATCACAACACCACATGGCCAATCAGCACTATATTTGTTCAGTGGCGATTAGGGGTGCTCTTCAACCACTGTACCAAGATTTGAAAAAAATTGTCAGGGCAGTTATGTCTACACTGGAAATGAGCTCTTCAGTGTCCCCATGTTTGGGCCAATAATGGATGGTTTGTCTCTTCTTATGTCTGCTGCACAAATGTGCATCATGAGTAAATGAATGTCAGTTTCTAGTGACATTTTGAGTTAAGTGAGCATGAATTGAGTCAAGGCCTGGTTGAAAACCTAATCAGGAGGTTATTTTACAGGGCAAGAGAAGATAACTCACCCACATAACAAAACAAAACAAAACATTAAAAAACATAAAATATTAAGTGTTGTTCACAATGAGAGATTGTTGGTTGTTGGTATAGCAACAATGTATCTAAAATAACCAATATCCAAGTTAATTATTTACCAAAAACCCATCAAGAATGTCATCTGATAATTTTTCAGTTATTGTTCAAATATCCCCCTTGATAGAAAAAGGTTTAAATACAATGTTTACTTCACTGTGTCATTCTATCTGTTGCTATGGTTACATTCAGTGGCCATGATGTTGTCATGGTGATACTTCAATGTTAGTTGCGGCTACATGCTAGCTGCTGGGCAGCCATAGCTGGGACTGTTGGTTAAGTTGGTAAACGCTACTAGAGTGACTATCATGCTGCATTCAGGTCTTATGAGAATAATCCTCGGATTGACTTGATGGTTAAAAGCAACCCAACGTGATCTAATAAAAAGTTGTGAAATGCAGATTTACGTGCTGTGGACATGAATTATGTGAAAATTCCTTTCCTCCACCACAAATTGGATTCCGTAACAATAACACAAATTGGATTCTGTAACAATAACACGGATTGGATTCTGTGACCCGAAATGGCTAAGGTTTGGGTTACCCAATTTCCCCTCGGGGATCAATAAAGTATTTCTGATTCTGATTCTGATTAAGGTTATGGTTAGGCAACTAAAACTGCTTGGTTAAGATTAGGGAAAGGCTTTGGTCATGGTTAAATCATTGAAAAATTGAAAATTAAAATTTGACTCATGGTGGAAATTTCCTTCGGCAGCTGAGAATTGAACCCTGGTCACCAGGTAAATGTATACAGCCATCTGCCACCCCGAGCACAATGCCCTTACTTTTTACCACCCTTCTACAGTGTGAGACTACTTCCTGTTTATAGTTGTGCTTCCTTCATGTAATCGTTTCATGCTGGGAACATGGAATTTTAACACTTTAGTGTCACCAACACATAATTTGGTGTTTACAAGTCGTGTTCATTTCACGTATTTGTGAGATCAGGTTGAAGCAACAATGTGGAAGTTATCACATATTCAAATGTCATGATTTAAGTTTTCTGTGAACTTTGGTTGGTCCTGATCAGCTTTTTCACACCAAAAATCCAGCAAGTAGTTGTGTCCTGCCATTTTAAGAGTTATGATCACAAAATGACTTGTGATGAAAATCCTTCATTTGGCCCGGCCTAGAAGAGTGAAAGTAGCTAACTGACTGACTGTTAGTCAGTCAGTCCATTGTTGAAAGTTACTCGAGAAGTGGCGTCAAGACCTACACATCGTGTTGTTTGCACTGTTAAGGCCCATTCACACCTAGAGCGACAACTATAAAGATAACTACAAACCATAACGATACACTGTTGCGCAAGCATTCACACTACAACGATATCGTTGGCACCGAATATTCCAAGAAAAAATGGAGCATGATTACTACCGACGTGCTTTTATTTTACTCGCTCTCAAAAGTAAATGACATAACCGAAGGAGTTGGGTTCATGAATTGCAGCAAAAGAGAGAGGAGCTGGCAGAATCAGTAATGCTCTTTTACGTGCTTTCATGACATTATTGTGCTTTGTTTATATGAGAGCTAGTGGTAGTCACCAAGTGAAGCTGTTCATTTCTTTACCACTAGGTGACTCTGAACACCACATCTACAGAGGCTAGTCTCCATGTTGAGAGAAACACCTGTAACTTCACCATGGCTAAACGGGTTTTCAATAGGCTACACGTTACCTTCCGGTCATAGCCATTAAAAAGATAGGATCATAACACATTTGCCCTCGGCAGATCAGGTTGGCCAAGACATGATGCTATTTTGTTAGTTAGCAAGATAACTAGCAAATACTCTAGTTAGCGAGTATATCCAAGTCAGTAAACATGCCTTAGAGGCGATGGTCAAATAGCGGCGGGTTCCTCTGGATTTCTGTAATCAGTTCCTCAGCAAGCAATGGCATCACTGCAGTGAACTACTGAATTCTCTCACCCCTTCCTTTGTAGAACTTTATTTTGATTGGTTGAACATGTTTTATCGTTGTCTCTACATAAAAAAAAAAAAATCGCTCTCAGATGGAACCAATGATACAGTTATAGTTGTCGTTTTGGATGTTTTTACAGTTATAGTTGTAGTGTGAACACAGACATTCTACTTACTTAGAATGATTTAAATGTTGTTGGTATAGTTATAGTTATCTTTAGTTATCCTTCTAGATGTGAATGGGCCTTTAAAATTGTACAAAGTGCCACTTATATAGTATATCACTACAATGCAGAGGGCAGTACAGAACACGTATTATACTAGTGTGCGAAAGCCAAGAGGAGGCGAGACATCAATGGCCCGGCTTGCACTAGGTCAACTTAGTCTTGTTTAAATTAACATACCTTCCCCTACACTTGACTACAGGTGGTGTGGTCCTTGGTGGTGCCATCAGAATTCAAAATGTTGGGGTCCATCACCAAACCACAAGTTCCCAAGTAGTATGTATCATCTGAAAGCTGAGGTGAACAGTATTTTCTAGTAGTATTTACCATCTGAAAGTTGAATACAACACCCCAATCTTAGCCTCCCTTCATTGGATACCCATTAGTTTTAGAATTGATTTTAAGATTTTATTGATTACTTTCAAAGCACAGCTCGGTCTAGCTCCCTCTTACATCACAGACCTTTTAACTGCATACGATCCAGAGCGCAGCCTGAGATCCTCTGGCAAGGCCCTTCTGACAGTTCCTCGGTCAAGGCTAAAGACTCTATGTGATTGTGCGTTTGCTCTTAGGACCCCTTCCCTTTGGAACAGACTGCCAGAGGATATCAGGCGGGCAAACTCAGTGGCCTCCTTCAAATCCCTTCTCAAAACTAACTTTTTTAGACTTGCTTTTAATACTTGATTCATTGCTCTTATGTTCTTTTGTTTTAAATTTGCATGTCTCATGTTGTTTTACTTTCCTTTTTACTTTGTGTTGTTTTTACTGGTTGTTATTCTGCTTTTGTAAAGCACTTTGTAACTCTGTTTTTAATAAGTGCTATACAAATAAAGTTATTATTATAAAGCTGAGGTGAACAGTATTTTCTAGTAGTATTTACCAACTGAAACCTGAGGTAAACAGTATTTTCTAGTAGTATTTACCAGCTTAAAGCTGATGTGGGAAGCTTGTATCTACCACCTATCCCATATGACATGAATGCAGCATTACAGAGAAGCTACACCAGAAGGAGCGCGTCTCATTGCCATCAGTGTCTTGTTGCCATCAGCATCTCGTTGCAGTGATGCTCTACCTGCAACATTCCATAGCGTTCTGATTATTTATTGCCCTAAATTCATCGGCTGTTCCCGAGCCATTAGTAAGCAAACACTATTGTTTTAATGCATTCTATGTTAATCATTATAATCTGGGCACCAGTTTTTATAACATTTAGCTAGTTAGTTACCATAAAACTGAAAATACTAGACTTATATTGTATTGTCTATTACATGATGTGGACATCTAATTTACTTTATGTTAACCACATCACCAGAAAGTCCATTTAAATTTAAACATTTCTCAGGAATGATTTACATGTAGGCTATATGCTAAATATTTTTATAGTATGCCACGATAAACAATGTGTTGTTGTTGCCTTGTTCATTTTTCCCATTCTCAAAATGGAATGAATGCTAGCTAATCAGCCATCGGGAATTGGATCTAGGCCAATGTTGATGCTGGACGCTCCACGGCTGTTGCCAGTGTAGCAGGGTCAGTTGACAGGGAGAGTTCACTCGATGGCTGACACCCGATGGCAATGCCTGACGCACGATAGCTCCAGTGTAGCTTGGCCGTTAGTTACATTGGTAAATGCTACTAGAGTGATATTACTTTAGCCTGGTATTAACTTCCCCTGTGTCACTTCCTGAATAGATGAACCAGTTTATGTCCTGTCACTCTACTGGTGAACATGAAGCAGCTCCTGCCCAATAAGGAATCAGCATGGCTGTCCTGGCTCCTGTGACAGGTTGAGTGCAGCACCACTCCTTCGTCCACCAGTCAGCAGTCCCCATCCTTCAGTGCAGTATCAGAGCTGGTCTTCAGGGTTCCTACTCGCTCCAGTTTAAAATCTCCTCCTTTGCAACGGCTTTCAGTCAATTCAAATCACAATTGTTTCACACCTTTGATTAGATTACACAGGCTTACACAGTCTTTCTCAGAGGCAAGCAATTAACAGTGTGTGGTGAATTTCCAGACTTTTCTACACTTTCTGGTGATCTTTTTGTTTTTCCATACCTTTAAATACAAGAAAATTGTTAAAATCCTTTCCATTCTTTCCAGACCTGTGTAGGGACCAAATCACCAATCCCTCTTCTTCAGTGCAATGAGGAATTCTACTGGACAGCTGGGGCCATGGTAGGTGGGACTAGGCAGCCACATGGCCAATCAGGTAGATGTTGTCATAGAGATGGCCTACAAAGTCATCCGAGACATTATGGGCTGCTCGACGAGTGTTCCTGATAAACTCCCTCTTGGACATTTTGTTTTTGACGTGAGGACTGGTCAGGTCAATGGACAGCAGGATCAGACTGTAGCACAACACATAAACAGCATCTAGAGAGAGAGAGAGAGAGATATTAAGCTGTGATCAGATAGGAATCTTTTGTCTCCCGGACCATTACACATAATTGCTAGGCTGCCAACATTCACGCATTGAACGCAATTTGCTCCTCTCAGTTGCACTCACACCACACCAAACCCATAGAAAGCCTACCAATCAACTCAAACAACAAAAATGTCATCACCACTCCTTGAGGAACCCATGGACTTTAGTGCACAGATAGTAAGAGGGAGGGAATGAAATTTACTATTAGTATTAAAAAATACTACATAACACTATATTACACTACACACCACACAACACTACATAACATATGTGGACAAGGACTGTTATACCACTACTTCACACAGACTGCACTACTCCCGGCAACACTGGACTGCACTCGTTGCACTATTGCACTCTACATAGATCTGTAAATCTGTAAAAAATAGTCTACATATATCTTCAAACATTATATATATGTATAACAGATCTATTTATAATATTGCACAGTTTTTTTTATTCCTCCCTGTATATAGTAATTCTTTTACACTTTATATTTTATACTATACTTTTTACATTTTCAAATATTTTTACTATCTCTATATTTTTCTACTTGCTATAAGCACAGTCTGGGGAGGCGGCAACCAAGCATTTCACTGCACGTTGTACTTGTATGATTGAGCATGTGACAAATAAAACTTGAACTTGAAATTTATTGTTGAATATTAAGTGCACTGAAAAGCTTTCATAGGATTCCCGAGGGTGATTGATTCACTAGACTGCACTCATATTACCATCACTGCAGCTATGGGGAACATGAGGTGGACTTTGTGAATAAAAAATCTTTTCACAGCCTCAATGTGATGACACAATATTGTATCAATGGAAAGTATGCCCACTGTGCCTTAAAGGATAATTATCAACCTGGGGCTTATTTACTTACTATTACTTACTTATTTACTTACTATTTTCTTACTTATCCACTGATTATGTATATATACAGTACATATATATGGATACGCATTTATTAGTATTGTTTGCATTTATTTGCATTTTTGCACTGTCTCTATAGTTTTATTTTATATTATGTGCATTACCTTTATTTTTTATCTTATTACCTCTTCTCTTTATTATCTTCTGTACTTATTTTTCCCTGGTACTGTTCTGCCAGTTGCTGCTGTGGCACCCAAATTTCCCCAAGGGGATTAATAAAGTGATATCTTATCTTATATCTTATCTTATTTTCCTAGTTTTTAGCTGGGTAAACATTTCCACCCCAAGTGGCATGTTATGTTGCCACAGAAGCCTGCTTGAATATGTAATTGTGTTCCTTAAATGGGCGCATTAGTGAGGGGGAGAGGTGTGAGAAGAGAAGGGGAAGTGTCCAATGTTGCGATGTGACTTCTTTTCATGTTAACTGTGTCAATGTGGTTAGATGCTCTGCAAGGTGTATTTGCCTTGTGCACCAACTTTGTTTACAGTTGTTTTAGAGTGAAATGGAATTTCAGCTGGTATGTTCATAATTTGGGTTTTAAAGGATGGCACTAGGAGATCCCCTGCCCCAACTCAAGGTAACGACTCATGGAAAGACTACCTAGGTGCACGTTAATTTGGTCCAGGCACTCTTATCATCAGTTGGTAATAACAAGATTGGTGCCCTCCCCAGTTCCTGTTCAGAACACAGTGAGTCACAGTGAATACAACCCATGCTACAATACATTAGCGACCTAGCTATGCGAATATATAAATAATAGGGGAGGCCCCAAAAATGTGATGACTCAATGCATTGATAGAAAGCGCTTATATCGACCATGTTCCTGACAGTAGATGCATCACAGATGGACAAATGCGGAACCACTGCCGACGGATTCCTTTCCAGTACCATGTACCTGCCCCTTTAAGACTGCAAGTCAGCTGATGTAAATAAGTAAATCAGTCCAGTCCTGAGACTTTCGTCTCTGCTGATCTCGGTGTACTCCTTAAAGGATACGGCTGGTATTTTTAAATACATTTCTTATCGTCAACAAATCCTATGAAAATAACAAAATCAACAATGCGTTTGCTCTACTCCCATTACTTTCTGACTTCCCACGTTCCCTTTTTAGCCTTCAAACCGGAAGTCATTGGCTCCAATTGTAAGCTAAAAACCTTTAAATACAGCTCAGATATAGTTTAAATATTAAAAATCGCTAACTGTTACCACGAAAAGTAAGGCTATTGTAGTTATTACCAAATCAAATTCAAATGGGATCAAATTCTTCATTACGACGGGGACTATTTTAGGTGATACAGAACTACTTTCCTGAGATGGAAAACGTGTTTACGGTCGGCTTTTTAAGTTGTTTGAGGAAAAAGTAGGCTGGCCCGGTGCATTGCAATGATGAAATATGTTGCCCAGAGCAACGGCATGGCTCTCTGACATGTTTTTAATAGTTTTTTTTTTTAAATACAATGGAGTTCTATGGCTACTGAGACATGGCTTTATTGGGCATCGGCTACATGGACGAGACTTGTTAGCAAAACAAATTCATTGCTGATTTTGTTATTTTCATAGGATTTGTTGACAGTAAGAAATGAATTAAAAAACACCAGCCTTATCGTTTAATAATAATTTTGTGGTTCTAATATTGAATTTTATGCAGTCCATTATATAGTTGAAAATAGAGGCATAGAGTGAACCATATACTGTATCAATGCCGATAAGCTGTGATACCTGGCTGACTGTGGATTGTTTAAGAAGGCAAATGCGGTTTATGAACTGTTTGACTGGAAATCTATTTAGGACTAGCCTAATGTCTCATCAGTTGCTTTAAGGAACTTGTGAGGACAGTGTTCGCAATTATAATCCCAGTTAAGATTTCTGAACTTTTTCTTTTATATAGTCTGTTTATCTTAACATTTTTCGTTTCATAGCAGCATTATTTCATGTTTTAATTAACTTATGCTATTTCATGTCTGATTTTAGTGAATACAGATTCTGTTATACACAAATTCTGGATTCTCCCTTATAATACATAATTGCCAACTGTCACAGATCAAAATTTCAGTGGTGTATAGCACTTGATATTTCCTCTCTGGAATGACTCAATATCAGCTAAACTTGATGTTTGCATTTTTTACCTTACACCTAAGCATAATTCTAACTCGTCTCTCTCTAACGTATCCAGATTCTGTGTGGAGGGGACGTTGACATTGAAAGCCGTTAACATTGAAAACCATGGTTGATGGGGCGGGGATTTTACAGAAAAACCATCACAAAATAAAACGTTGGTCAGTGTACAGAAATTGATCTAACTCGATCTCTAATGCATCTAATGTGCGCATCATGTCATGTTTGTCATTTGGAGATGCACAGTAGACCAGCATTGTACTCAATCAATCCAACAGTCTCCCGGTGTGAAAACTAAAGTAAAACTTAACATTCCAAAATTTGCTCCAAACTCACGTGTTAGTAACGGTATTTGTAAACAGTAACTTAAAGCCCCTATGTGTAGGATTTGAAAATTGCTGATTTTGGCGACTCCTAGTGGTAGTGCCAAAAAATGACACTGTTGCAAGCGTCTTTGCAACCTCTTAGCGGCATTTGCGATACCCCGCTTCATAGAGCTAGAATATATAAACAAAAATACTGCTGCAGATAACTGTAGCTCAAACATTAGTTCCTATATTATTCCTAATCACAGCATTGTACTATGAAGTAGTTTGCAATTGTTAACAGATGTTTGGGGGATCGCTGTTGTTGTGATTATTCTGTGATTATTCTGATGCTATGAGCTGCAGCTAATGGAAAACGCTACCGCTAACGAACTAGACTAAACACAAATCAACTAACGTAATCGGAGCATGGAGTTGTATTAAAGACGAGATGAAATGAAAAATGCCTTTTTAACCCTTTTAGATCACATCCCCGGTCATACTGTGCACCTATTTAACAATATATGCCAAAAAAAATACCAAAAATCAATTTCATTGTATTCTTATATCAAAATTCAATCATGTTTTCTTCCTGTAAAACAAAATATGCCGTGTGCTTACGTAAGCATGCCCGTAACTAATTTCAACCAATAATATCATGACATCCACCCATCAATCAATCTTCAACTTTTAGCGCACAGAGCTAAGAGGCTAAGATTCATTAGTTAGCTAGCTAGCAACAGCATGGTACTTCGGTGTGTCTTCGGGTATTATGACACACCCACTTTTCAACGTTCAAATCAAATTCCTCCCAACGTTATGTCCCGCCTGTCTTTCCTGTTTCACTCGGAAATACGTCACGATACGGAAGTTAGATACTCTCGAAATGCCGTTTCATCTCGACTTTAACTGTGGCGATTACGGCCGGTCAAGCTGGCAGAAGGCAGGAAACATGAACCCGACACAGGATGTCGGAACCAGACACCAAATGCGGACTAAATGACGCGATAACAACCCACACACTGGACAGGAGGAAAGCCATGGTCTGCTCACTAATGTAAGTCGCTATAGTTTCTTTCCCTTCTGTGGCTCCATTCTCTGTCGGCAGCCGGCTATGTACCGACAAGTGAAGCTAATTTGCTAGGTTAGGTTATAGCTTAGTAGCTGTACAGGTAGCTGACTACATAAATAAATTATGCCATTACACATAACCGCAGATATAAACCACACTGGTCCTAAAAAAATAGTTAAAAGCTTCGGTAACACAATTTGAGACCCTTATTGGTATTTCACTTACATGTGTAGGAGAAAGAAAGCCAGCTCTATGTCGGTCTTAAACCCCCTTCAGCTCCCGACGGGTGAACGCCCGGCCACGGTTAACTCTGGGCGGTCTGACGCCGTGCTTTGTCACGCTCCTTCGTAGCTCTTTTGGCCTCTTATAGAACTAGTGCTTTGTTCTGTGGGGCTCCCGGGGTTTTTTTGACCGGAGTCTCCGGTCTGCCGTGTTCCGGGGGGCTGGGGAACGGGTACGGGCCGATCGATCCGTGGGGCTACCGGGAGCTCAGAGTCTTGCGCTTCCCTCCCTCTCCTTTTTAGCTGTTTTAGCCTCTTCTGTTATAGGTTTTTTGTTTTGTTTTGTTGCAGAGGGTCCAGCAGTTACAGTCCTGTCTTCCATGTTACCACTATCTACCATACTGATTAGCTTCACGCTGTTCAATCTAAGCAACTAGTCTGCATTCAAACTGTCTGTTTTCTTCCTGGTTTGGTTTGACTTTCTGTCGTAAGTCAGTACGGCACTTTGCGCCAGTTCGTACCCCCGGATACAGAGAATGAACAGACTAAAAGCAACACATAGACTACACCAATTGTTCTCTGCGATGGTCTCATTTTGCTGCTGACAAACTTTTATGGTTTCAAAATTAATTGGAGGATGATATAATTAGATACAAATTCTACATGTAGGGTCTTTAATAACACGTCTTCTGCTGCCCTACAGACTTTAACGGTATGTAACGTGGAATTTAAGTAACGTTAGTGGAATTAGGCCATTTAACAGATAACCGCGTGCTTCAATTATGCATCGCACTGAATTGAATTGAACTGAACTGACCACGCGCCGTGGGTGTGCACAGGATCTCTGCTTGTTGAAATCCTCCTCACGTTTCTTGTCGGTGACTATTCACTGCAACAATAGTGGAAATATAGTGGCGTTTACCCGCCATGATCTCCCCTTAGCCTTGTTCTATTTTCTGTACAGGATTTCTATCTGTTGCCGCCAGAAGCTCATACGACGCTCTTGATTTGTATTGCGAGAGCTTTTGGGTTTCTCAGATGAATTTTTAACCAGCGTCTGAACAATGGACGTGATCAAAAGGTTGCGACAATAGGCATTTGTGAGCCTGAGTGTGTACAAAAAAATATCTGGTTCCAGAGTCAGTCAGTCAGTCAGTCAGTCCACCATGGGCGTGGCTTGTCTATTGAGAATCGACCACACAAAATCTTAGGCAAGGTCAGCCCTAATAAAGATGTAGCTTGCATTTGTATGAATCCCTTACCTATATCAGTAGTGAAAAATGCCCTTTGGTTGAATCTGCAAGAATTATACCGAAGCTCCAATTTCACTGCTGTACCAGAAGAGAATGTTGCCAGACGCCAAGCACTATTGGCAGCATCAATCAAAAGATATCGCCTTGAAAAACCCATTGCATTTAAACCCTAGTAATAATAATGAATAGCTAAAATCAGTACCATCTGTAGTTTTGATCTCTTGAACTGCATGTGAGCTGGTTAGAGGTTTGAATCACTGAACAGTTTCTGAGGTAGCTATTCTGATGTGACTGGTTGAGTTTACTGGGCCAATGTGTTTTTCCCACGGCGCAGCCGAGGGCATCACGAGCCAAATTCAGGTCAGGCAGTCAGTCACACAGTCAGTCATTCAGTCAGTCAGGTAACGCTTAGTGAGATGTCCCTTCGTGAGCTGGCCTCTAGAGGGCGTCTTTGACTAAGAGATGGCCTCTCGCCTATGGGCTAAAATGCCACTACACTGCAACTAAATACGGTCGTCACTCCTCATTGGAGTGCTTAATCCTGTTAAGTTCACACAGTTCGGTTATTAAGGAGAGAACCGCATTCTACAACCGAACTCACTACCTGAAAATTCAGGTATTTACAACTGAATTTGAGAGCGGATTCGGTTAGTCCGAGTAGTGTGAACCACAACCGGACGGAACAACTGTTTGTTACATGATGTAAGGCGCAACACTCGTTAGTTACGTAACATTATCATCATTATTTTGAAAGAGACAGAGGTAAGTGTTGTGAGACATTCTCAAATTTTTCCTCAACATTGTGGTTGTTCCCATAGATATAAAAACGGTTGTTCCTACCAGTTCTGCGGTCTCGGCCTGGCCAAAATGTTGCGGTTAAAAGTATCAAGTCCATGCGGTGGAAAAAGAGAATATGACGCTGCTGTCAGTGATGGTTTATTAAGATCTTATGGATACATTGATGCCTCTGTTTACTGGTGTTACTGGTGTCAAGTAAACCGAAAATACACAAGTGAAATACAGGCAATGCTAGCCACCATATTGGTCTGAAGTAAACGTTACTATGGTTACAGACATTATTTACAGCCATCGTGAGATCGGAGGAGTGGAGTGACTCCTGTAGTACATACAGTCTGGTAATTTTACTCCGCTCTGCTCCAGTGTGTACCATATATATGCGAATTCACTCTTTCATAAATTTGGTTGTCACTATTTATTTTACTAGTTTTCACCGAGCCCCACTCTCTTAATTGAATTGAACACATGCGCCGTGTGTCTGTACAGGATCTGTGCTTGTTTCACTATCCACTGCCACAGTTCCAGCCTGAGGAAACTGGCAACAGTTATGATGTGTTTGTGTGTGTGTGTGTGTGTGCGTGTGTGTGCATGTGTGAATACTAACCAGGACTGAGGCCCAGCTCTCGGACAAGGCCAGGGTTGCAGGTACAAAACCTGTGGCTGAACTTGGTGATAAGGGTTTCCAGATACTCTCCCCTCTCCTCTGGAGCATGGATGTGTCTGAAGAAATCCCGCAGAGCGTTGGGAAGGAACTGATTACTGAAGTTATGGAGGGTCACCAACTCATCCAGGACATCACGCCTGTACACATACATATACACATAAACACACACACTAAATTACATGAGGAATTTCTTTTTAACCTTCATTAATTCAGGGATTGTTGACTGACCACCGCTGAAGACCAACCACAGTCTTCTACTGTTGGCTACTGAGCATCTCCACTGGAACAGTTTGGGGTTCAGTGCCTTGCTCAAGAGCACCTTGTTAGTACTTGTTGAGAGAGGGGAGAGTGTTACTCATTCACTTTCCCCACTATCATGTTTCCAGCTGCCCTGGGATTTTAACTGCCAACCTTCCTGATACAAACTTGCTTTTCTAACCTCTAAACTATCCCCTACAAGTGGAGAGAAGACAACGTAGTGGTTACAAAGTCCTGTAACTGTAAAGTCACAGGTTCAATTCCCCCTAACAGCTAATTTTGTGTCCAACAGCCATGTGTCCTGTCAAAGTGTCCTTGAGGGGGACACTGGGGACACATTAAAAGATCATAAACAACAATAAAAAGATTGAGCAGCGCACATTTATCTGAAATTTGCAGATTTCCAGTCTCTTGTGATGCATACACACAACAACAGCGATCTTTGAGGAGCACAAATCAAAAGATCATAGACTGTATACAAAAGACTGAGAATAAGCGGCTGCAGTTCTCTTGTGAGAATGTGATTTTTCGTGGTACACCTGCACTTGTGAGAACTTATTTTTCTGCGATATTTTGATACCAAAAATAAACGTGCAGCCCATATGGCTTGCAGCAATTGTTTGTGCTGCAATTTGCATGGACAAAAGACTGAGAACACATTCTTTTTCTTTCCTGGCTCAGCCATTGCACACGTTGGATCTTGTGTTTAGACTTGCGTATTTTTCCCCTTTTTCATTGGCTATTGAAAAGCCCCGATAAAATAAAAAATGTTTGATCTAATCGTGATATTGCCAATTGGGATCATAGGAGAGAGATTTGAGTCTTTCACTTCCACACGCATAAGGATTACAGCTGCGATTACAGCGCAACTACCATGGACTATCCTAGACTACCGTCGACTCTGCCTAATCTCAAATCGTGGCAAAATCGGGCTTCAAAAACATGTAATGTGTCCCCAGCTTTAGTCGCACTTGTATAAGACAGTGTATCCAGTGCAGCCATCAATATGGCAAATTTAAATTTAAATAAAATTGAATTCCTTTTTAATGCTTCCTGGAATTTAATTTAAGACCAATTTAAAAACCAAAATAAATGGGCAGACACCAGGAAATTGTTAACAGATGTGAAGTCCAGTTGTGTTTAGTACAGCAGATAGGATGGAGGAGTAGACATGTAGCACAAAGAAACCTGTCATTGCATGGTGAAAAAACTAAGACCTTTAATGCATTTCTTACCGTCAACAAATCCTATGAAAATAACAAAATCAGCAATGATTTTGTTTTGCCAACAAGTCTCGTCCATGTAGCCGATGCCCAATGAAGCCATGTCCCAGCAGCCATAGAACTCCATTGTAGTAAAAAAAGGATTAAAAACACGTCAAAGAGCCATGCCGTTGCTCTGGGCAGCATATTTCATCATTGCGATGCACCGGGCCGGCCGACTTTTTCCTCAAACAACTTAATAAGCCGACTGTAAACACGTTTTCCATCTCAGGAAAGTAGTTCTGTCGTTAATGAAGAATTTGTTCCCATTTGAATTTGATTTGGTAATAACTACAACAGCCTGACTTTTCGTGGTAACAGTTAGCGATTTTTAAAATTGAAACTATGTCTTTTTGAGCTGTATTTAAAGGTTTTTAGCTTACAATTGGAGCCAATGACTTCCGGTTGAAGGCTAAAAACGGTCCGTGGGAAGTCGGAAAGTAAGGGGAGTAGAGTAAACGCATTGTTGATTTTGTTATTTTCATAGGATTTGTTGACGTTAAGAAATGCATTAAAAAACACCAGCGTTATCCTTTCAATTTAGACTTTTTAAGGCCCCATGGATACCCTGTGAGTGCAACACCTAAATGCCTCAAATGTGAAACCAGGATTGCTGAAAAACAGGGTTTAGAAAGCCAAACTTAAAGGAACATTTTACCATCATTTTTGTGGATGTTAGGTCAACCTTGAATGTTACCTGATTTTATAGAGGCAAGTGTTTTTCAAATCCACCCAATATTGGCGGATACATGCCATTTTAGTGCTTATAGAGCTGTTCCAACAGATACTACAATACCCGGTATTCATTGCGAACACTATGCTCTGAGATCCAACCTCCAGCCTGTGACGCCACCACCCCGTTACCCACCCCAGCTTGTGGAGCTGGGCTTGTCTACCTACGTCTGCTTCTCCAAAACAAGGAAACTACCTGTGGCTACTGTGGCTACATTAGCGTGCTAATGTTGAAGAAACTGTTAGTGTCCAAGCACATAGTGCTGGAACTAAGGGTGGGTGATATGAACTCAAATTGATATCACGGTATTTTCCACTGTCTGGACGGTATCGGTATTATATCACAGTATTCAACATTTTATATTTTAATATTTGATAATACAATTAATGTGTTTTATCTTTATAATACCAGACAGAGTGAGACGACGGACAATACTATGCATCTCAAATATTGCAAGTATGTATGTAAAGAATGGCCTCTAAATTGACGTTGGCATTTAAAAAAAAAAACAGTTAGCTGCATAGAAAGGTTTCCCACACATAGGTTTAATTGTGGTGCACCGCCACAAAATCAAAAGTTGGTCAGTATATAGAAATTGATCTATATTATACTTTAATTTGCACCTTAACTACACCAGTTGCGTTTTCAGAAGGCCTATGCAGTCATTTACTTGAACGCAGCTGCTGCACTGACGCGCACGCAGCCGGATCTGAAACGGAGCCGGAGCGGGCTTTGGAGAGACGCATGGCTTCTGTTTTTGTCGGACTACGCACCCGTCTGTTCCGTATTTTAACCATATAAATATACATGCCACAATTTTGCTTACTATGGTCATTCATCACCATGTCGGTAAACAAAATAGAGGACACATAAACCAACGTCGCTTAAATAAATGTTGGAGATGAGATTATCTATGGAGCCGCTGAGAAGCCTTATTTGGTAACGGTAAGCCTACACCACACTACACATTACTATCCTATATGTTACATTTAAGTTCCTCACGGTACAATTTGAGTACAAAAGAAGTAAAACAAGATAACTGTGTTCACTAACTTACCCATATGTAAAATGTAGACAGGCTCAACACAACAGGCAGACCGCTGACGAACAAGAACGGAGTTAACCGCATCATATTCAATATATATATAGGCTATATTATAATATATAAATATATAATAATATAAAGTATATATAAAAAGTCACTAGAAGTTGCCAGAAAACATCATATTCTACTTTGCATATCAATATAACCTACAGTCCCCGCTCTCAGCGGAGGGAGGGGGGCTACCTGTGTGTGGGAAGAGCCGTGATCATCAGACCTCTCTGGATTAAACATTAGACAAGCGAGCAAACCTGCATCAGCTGTACCAATTTATTGCCAAATGCTTTGGGATTCAACACATTAACACTGTTCCCCATGGTCAGAAAAAGTGGCTAGATTTGTCTAGTATAAATACCTTGTTTTATATTTTAATTAATTTATCACGGAATCCACGGTATTGCAAAATCCATATCATGGCAGAACGTCATACTGGTGTTGACTATAACAACGGTATACCGCCCACCCCTAGCTGGATCCCTATTGTATTTGCTGGAATTCTTTCTTTCTTTCTTTTCCTTTTTCTTTCGTTCTTTCTTTTTCTCCGCTAAAAGTGTCTGCAGCTCAGAAACTGTAAGTCCTACAGCAACCATATATGGCAGGTGGCTCCTATGGCCCCACTACTCAGGCCAGGCAGCCCACGCACATTGGCACGATGGTGGCGCTATATAACAAGCAACTTTACATTCTGACCAATAACTTCTGAACCGTATGTCATAGAGAGAAAATTCCATAGATTCTTTGGAAGGTGCTGAGTCCAACCCATGTATCACTTTCAATGTCCACCCTTTTGGAATTCTTTAAGACAGCGGTCCCCAACCACCGGGCTGCGGACCGGCACTGGGCCGCAAAGCATTTGCTACCGGGCTGCGAGGAAACAATATGATTCGGCAAAAAAAAAATATAAATAAATAAAAAAACCTGAATAATAAACATATAACATTATAGGCTATTTGTGCGGTAATTACATTGAACTTGGCACGGTCTGTCTGTGCTGCACATGGTGCTGCACCTTTCCTCACCCCTGTCAAGCCCACAACACACACACACACACGTGAGGTCATCAGTCGGTCATGACCCGCTGACCTAACTAGATGTGCGTGTTGCAACTAGCCAGCTTAGTGAGTAAAAAACATGAGTAAAAAACAAATGTCAAATGAGAGTTTCTTCGGAAGAGGTAGGGGAGATAAAAGGAGACCTAACGATGATGATAACACAGAGACAGCAGAGGCTGAGACTGCAAAAAAAAAGAAAGCTTCCTTCAATAGGAAATACGACGAGTCGAACATAAAGTCCGCAGATGACTCAAGAAGTGCAAAGGAATGGATCGTGACCCATTTGTGAATGTCCCCGGCGAATCGTCCATGTCAGTGTGGGAAGAAGATCAACTCCTCGAGCTTGCAGATGACGGTGGGCTGAAAAGTATGTTTGACATAACATCTCTGCCGGCATTCTGGATCAAAGTCAAGGCTGAATATCCTGATATAGCCACGAAAGCACTGAAAACGTTGCTTCCATTTCCAACATCATATCTCTGCGAAGCGGGGTTTTCTGCAATGACTGCAACGAAAACTAAATTGCGGAATAGACTGGACATAAGGAACACACTTTGGGTGCTGTGTCTCCCATCACCCCTCGATGGGACCGTCTTGTTGCAGGGAAACAAGCCCAGGCCTCCCACTGATTCAGTGATATTGGTGAGTTGCAATGTTTTTATATGTTCATGCGAGGAAAATATGCGCTGTGTGTTTAATATCCAAACGTATGAAATATGCACTGTGTGTTTAATATCCAAACGTATGAAATATGCGCTGTGTGTTTAATATCCAAACGTATGAAATATGCGCTGTGAGTTTAATATCCAAATGTTACTTAAATGTTATGATGCTATTGACTTATAAACTATATATATATATATATATAACCTATATTCCGGTTGGGGACCCCTGCTTTAAGAAACACTTTTTTTGCAACTCCTCCTAGGCCATTCATCCGATTCACACAAAACTTGGTGTGGACAATCTTGGGACCGTCCTCTTTCAGTAAGTTTTTCCTCATTAAAACTGTAACAAGTCCTTGTGTGGCATGGTAGAATATATAGTATAAAGGAATCACTGCCATTACAGGGTGAAAAAATATGACTACTATTAACTGGATTTAAGACAATTTAATATTTTCTATGGCCTTAAATTATTTATTTAAAGACCTTTTCAGACATTTTAACGACCCACGCATAAAGAAAAAAGTTTTCAGCACAACAAAGTGTTGAGAAAGTCAAGGAGGGGTGAGTAATTGTTTCTCTTGGTAGGAAGGTGGGGTGTGTGTGTGTGTGTGTGCGTGCGTGCGTGTGTGTGTTTACCTCTCATCCAAGTAAATCCTCAGCATCTTCCAGTTGAGTCGTCTGGTGTAGAAGATGAACTTAGCCAGCTCTGTAGGATGATCCACTAGTATACCTTTACACATGAAATAACTGATACCCTACACACAATGAGAGAGAGAGAGAGAGAGAGAGAGAGAGAGAATTAGAGAGAGAGAGAGAAGGGGGGGGGCATCATATATTCCCAAAGTGGAGGTCTAAAGCAGCCTGAATCCATCTAAAAACCCAGACACACACACACACGCACACGCACACACACACACACACTTTGATGTTGAACAAAGTGTGTGATGTGGTGAAACCTCAAAGACACTTAAAATAATGACATCATCAAACACAGCTTTTGAGTGACACCACTGTTACACATACACACACAGGCAGGGCAAAGGTTAAATTCTGTCTATAGGATTAGAGGCTGTTTTTTTCAGACCAGTAACTAGTCCACAGCAATTTATTACCTTGCATTATTGGTTACCAACTGACTGATCATCAGGTCATCATGTCAAGATCAATGTCTCTGCAAGGTCATAAACCAGTTGCTTGGCAACAATGTTGATACTAGCCCTAACCCTAACCCTTCAACCAATATGAGTTTTTGAAGGCTGATAGAGATAAAGATATTTCTGTATTCAAGCTGCTGACAGACGATATTTTGTGCCAATATTCACATTTTTTTTTATTTTCTGTTTTCATGCCAAAAATGTACAGTTTCCCTCAGAATTGTACTCTTGTCAGGGTAGAAAAGCCTCTGAACAGCATTTAGGCTAGCTCATCAGACACCAAAACTCTCCATTGAAACCCAGACTAATTAAATTATTTTAGGGTTAGCAGCTCTTTAAGGCAAAATGTGAAAAGAAAAAAAAAATCCAGGTTTTATAGACTTTATGTAGCCATGGTCATGGAGGAGCCTCCATGATATCAGCAGTGGACGATATGACAAGCCAATACCACTAGAAATTCCAGGTGAGCTGAAATTTGGTTTGAAGGCTCAGCAGTTGCTCTTCACAAAACCAACAGCTCCGAGTAACTATGGGTTCACACCAAAAGCAGAATGGAGTTTTGCATGCGAGTTGCAGCTAAGCATAGGAAAGCTAGTTCTGAATATCTGTATAAGAAGCCATTTTTTTGCCGCAGTTTACTGACAAGATTGCTTATATGATATTTAAATGTAAATTTTTCATCTAACCAAATGCCAAGATATGTATATTCTGTGACTGTATCAATGTTGGATCCATTTTAAAGGGAGAAATGCAGGTTATTGAAGTCAATGTCTTTGGCTCTAGAGAACAGCATAAATTTAGTTTTATGCGCATTCAGCACCAGTTTAAGACTAATAAGGGCACCTTGCAGAGCATTGAAGGAGTGTTGCAGGGTTTCAACAGCTAGTTGTACGGAATCAGCAAAACAATACAGAATTGTGTCATCTGCATAAAGATGAACATGACAGTCTGTTAAGGATGAAATACTATCATTAATGTAAATTGTGAACAAGACTGGACCCAGTATTGATCCTTGAGGAACACCTTTTGTGAACTCAGAATGTACATTCCCCAGATTCACAGACTGATATCTATCAGAGAGGTAGTTCTGAAACCATTTACAAGTATTAAAATCAAAACCAACATTATGTAATCTCTGTAAAAGCAGGGAGTGATCGACTATATCAAATGCTTTTGACAGATCAACAAAGACAACAGCACAGTGTTTTCTTTTGTCAACAGCAGATACAATGTAATTTAAAACTGAAGTAATAGCAGAGATGGTACTGTGCTTAGCTCTGAAGACAGATTGATAGGGGCTCAGCACAGAAAACCCTGAGAGAAAAGCTTTGAGTTGATTATTCACCAGTGATTCCAGGATTTTTGCAAGACCGGACAGTTTGGAGATCGGTCGATAATTAGAGATCACTTCTATCACCTCCTTTATGCAATGGAATTACATGAGCAGTTTTCCAGACACTGGGAACAATGTCAGTTGAGAAAGAGAGATTAAAAAATATGTGTTATATGCTCAGTAATGAGTGGAGTGGAGAGCTTTAGAAAAAAAGGATCCAATTTATCTCTCCAGGGTTAGGGTAAGGTGATTTCTTGGGATCAATAGCAAGTAGTGCCTCAAAGACAACACTAAGAGAGAAGGGACATAAGGTAAACTGAGAAGCATGGCTTACAGAGTGCATATGGTCATTAATAATAAGAGGGGGCCCTGTATGCTCATTTTCAAAAAGATGACCAGCAGCAGCAAAGTGTTTGTTAAAAGCAAGGCAGATCTCTTTCTGATCAGAAATTAAACGGTCGTCAAGTTTGACAAAAAAAGGTGTAGACGTCGTTGTGTTTTTATTAGAATTTACCACCTTCCAGAAAGGCTTTGAATAAGAACCAGAACTAGAGATTAAGTCTAGATAAACATCTGACTTGCCTTTCCTCACAGCGGATGTACATTTGTTTCTGAGTTGTCTAAATGCAAGCCAATGTGATTGGTCCCCAGTGCATCTTGCAAGAGTCCAGGCTTTGTTCCTTTCCTTGAACATAGGTGAAAGTTCAGTGGAGAAACAAGGACTAGATCTGTCCTTTATTCTAAACTTTTTGAAGGGTGCATGCTTATTTATAATTGATAGAAAGGTCTTTATGAAATAATCCAAAGCCAAATTAGCAGCTGGGATTTCTAAAGTGAAATGGATATGGAGATGGAAATGGAGTTCGCCGATGACACGACGGTGATGGGCCTGATCGACGGTGACGACGAGACGGCCTACAGGGACGAGGTCGCATCACTGACACGATGGTGTCATGAGAACAACCTTGCCCTCAACGTCAAGAAGACCAAGGAGCTCATCGTGGACTACAGGAAGCAGAGAGAGGAGCACGCCCCCATCACCATCAATGGCGTCGCAGTGGAGAGGGTCAGCGACTTCAAGTTCCTCGGAGTGCACATCTCAGAGGACTTCACATGGTCCACACAGACCATACATGTGGTGAAGAAGGCCCAGCAATGCCTGTACAGCCTCAGGCAGCTGAAGAAATTCAGGGTGAGCCCCCACATACTCAGGACGTTCTACAGCAGTACCATCGAGAGCGTCCTGACAGACTGCAGCACCCAGCACATCATCGGAGATGAGCATTCCTCCCTCCAGGACATATATGCCAGACGGTGCCGAACCAAAGCTAAACAGATTTTAAAGGAGCCCGGCCACCCCAGCCACAGTCTGTTCCAGCTGCTACCGTCAGGCAGACGGTACCGCAGCATCAAATGCCACACCAATAGACTCAGGGACAGTTTCCACTGCCAGACCATCAGGCAGTTGAACAACTGCTGAACCCCTGCTAGGACTTTCATCACCCACTCCATCTGTACATATATATATATATATATATATATATATATCTGTAGATATTCACCCAGTTCTTGTACTGCCATTTGTACTACCTCATATTCTCACTTTCTTTGCACATATTTATTATCCTTGTACATATGTATATACCTTTTTTCTATTTTATTATTTCATAGTTTCTACTTTAATTTACTATTTCATATTTTTCTATTCTATTTTATTTCTATTACTTATACTGCAGCTTTTATACTTGCTGTAATTGTGATGTAATAATAAAACTTGAAACTTGATATCACTGTGTATGAGATCCTTCAAAAATGCCTGTTCATTAAAATGTTTCAAGTTTCGTCTAACCACAACACGGGATGGTGTTTTTTCCAGTCGAGTACTCCTAATACAATCTGTTGGGCAATGATCACTAAACCCAAGATCAATGACACCAGAAGCAGTATTTTTTTCACTCCTATTAGACAGGATCAAATCAATCAAAGTTGACTATGAAGGATCTTTTAAATTAGGCCTAGTTGGGTCAACAATCAATTGAGAAATATTAAGATTACCACACACTTCCTTAAAGTAATCAGATACATTAGCCAACAAGTTTAAGCTAAAATCACCCAAGATCAGCATCTCTGAGTTACTATATTGACCAAGTAGATCTGCCAACTTATCAACAGTGTTAGAGGCAGCTGAAGGAGGTCTATAGATCCCTATCACGACAATTGAATTATTAGACCCTAAATTAACCTTCAAGGCAATAAATTCAAAGCATTTTGAGTGCATTTTTGAGTGAGAAACCAGGATTTTGAGATGATCCAATTTTTGGTATTGAAGCAGACTTCTAATATTCAAATGTATTAAACCCAGACCTTTTCTGTTTTTAAAAGTATGTAGATTATTTAAAGTGGCTGGAGTAGGCTCATGTGATAAAGAAATAGTGGCGGGGGGCCACAGGGAGACAGTAATTAAATTAGATGTAGGCCTGGTTACAGTACTCGTTGAATATTTTATAAAAAGGTCTAGCAGTGGTCCTAACAGGAATAGTTGATGGAAGAGTACTTTGTTCAGCTATGGGGTAGGTAAGAGTGGCTAGAGGGTTACAGTTATACTTGTAAAAGTTGTAAAGTTGTAAAAACTGTTAAAATTAAGGGTGGAACCAGTCTCATACGTGCAAGGACCCTGGGGGCATCAATCACTGACGGAGCGGTCAGCAGGTGACTGGACGAAGGGCTGACTATTGTTGATCACACCGTGGGAATGGCTGCCAGACAGAGGAGCAGAAGGGTGGTGGATACTGTAAAATAAATTCGCTGCCAGCATCCGCGCACTAGATCTGTTAGGAAGTCCATCCAATCTAAAAAGGTCTTTTCACTCCCAGAACAGGTTAAAATTGTCAATGAAGTTCACACTGTGAGCAGCACGTCGAAGAGAGCCAGGTGTGCAAGCTCATCAGCCTGCTAAAGCGGCTTGACCCACGGCCAAGTGTGGGGAATGGACCTGAAATAAAGACGTGACTTGTGAACTTCCAGCAGATGGGTGAAATCCTGTTTTAGGAGTTCAGACTGTTGTTTTGGAATGTCGTTTGTCCCCACGTGCACAATGATTCTGTCAATGGCTAGGTGATTTGAGAGGATCTGAGGGACTTTTTCGGCGATGTCCCGTATGTTGGCTCAGTTTTAGCCGTTTCAGCCCTTATATCTCAGAATCACCTATAATTACAGTTTTTTGAAGGGGCGAGTGTTGGATCGGGGAAACCGCTCTATGACTGACCTGTCAGTCATAGAGTCACCAGGTTCACCCTGCGTTGAGGTGGATGTGTAATCATCGCAGCAGCTCCATTCGGGGAGGTAGACAGTAGGGTAGGACGGGTAGGGGGCTCCTCTCCATCTCCACCAGAGCCTGGTACCTGTTTCCCAACTGGAGAGCCTCTGGAGGTGGAGTGTGGTGGAAGCGCCTTCCCTGCTGTTTATTCCCATGGATGACGACCCACGGCCCCAGGACAGAAGGTGTGGAACAGGCAAGGGTCTTCGGTTTTGCTCCAAGCCTGGGCAAGGATCCTCCGCAAAAGCTGAGGAGACGGCAGATGGAACCACAAGGTCACCGCCGGTGGTGCTGGGGCCTGGCCAGGGTAAAGTGGAGTCGTCGTCTGCAATCGGGGTGGCTGTTACCACCAGTGAGTCCATAACCTGCTCGGCCTCCTGTATCTGATATAATGTAAAGATTCTGCCTTCAAGTTCGGCGATCTTTTGCGATAACCGGAGACAACCTGTACAGTCAGGAGGAGAGGTATGTGGTGCCATTGAACACAACCAGGAAGAGTATAAAAATCAATCATAACCGGTAAAAACGGAGGATCAGTACAAATGTAGAGACATAAATATAGTAAAATAGTTAGAATCGGCAGAGCTCAGTGAGGGAATCAGAGGGATTCAGGCTTTGTGCCACCGGAAACCGGAAACAATCGGTTAGACACACACACACGCTTTCACTCTAACATCATCTCACGCCTTATGTTTTAACCCTAACCCTGGGGCGCAGACAAACTTAAAGGGTAACTTCGGTATTTTTCAACCTGAACCCTATTTTCCCATCTTTTTGTGTCTAAGTGACTAAAGGGGACAACAATTTTTGAAATTGGTCCAGTATTGAGCGAGATTGCTTCAGCCGGCAGCCGCGAAACGAGCTGCAATGTAACATGCAACATTATGGAAAGGACCCTACAGAGAAATGAAACGTTTTTCCTTACCTTTCGCTTGATCTGGTCTGTGTGTAACTTCCTGCAACAACTCAACTCTCGCGAGACTTGGTTACACAAGCGAAAGGTAAAGAAAAACGTTTCATTTCTCTGTAGGGTCCTTTCCATAATGTTGTCAGACACTTATAATAACAATCTGAGCCTGTCAGTGGCAAAAACAAGCACTTTTAGTGGACGTACATTGACGGTGTGATTTGCCCTGTCGGAATACATTGCAGCTCGTTTTGCGGCTGCCGGCTGAAGCAATCTCGCTCAATACTGGACCAATTTCAAAAATTGTTGTCCCCTTTAGTCACTTAGACACAAAAAGATGGGAAAATAGGGTCCAGGTTGAAAAATACCGAAGTTACCCTTTAATACCAGCAATACATTACATTACATTACATTACGTCATCTAGCAGACACTTTTGTCCAAAGCAACTTACAATAAGTGCATTTTGTCAGTAGTAAAACCAACTGTGTATCACAGTCTTCATCAGCTAAGCCTTTTAATAGGAATAAGTAGCATTTGTAGAATCGTTTTTTTTTTTTTTTTTTTTTAAGAGTAAAAGGGGAAGAAGATCGTTACATGCCAGGTTAGTTCAAGTGGGGTCCATGTGTAACCTGAAGAGATGTGTCTTCAGTCTCTAGCGAAAGATGGGCAATTATTCAGCCGTTCTGACAGAAGGGGGGAGCTCGTTCCACCATTGTGGTGCTAGGGATGAGCGACTTCTGAGCCCACGTAGTGATGGAGGGGCAAGGCCACCTGCAAGGGTGGAGGAGCGGAGGCGAGGTTTGGAACCTGACTAGTGATTGTAGATAGGGAGGGGCAGTCTGATGTACTGCCCTGTAGGTGAGTACCAGTGTCTTAAATTTAATGTGAGCAGAGATGGGAAGACGAGGGGAGTGACATGAGAGAATTTTGGTTGGTTGAACACCACATGGGCTGGTAACGGGGATACTTTGCGGATGTTATTGAGGGAGAACCTATAGGAGCGGGTTGTCGCTGCAGTGTAGGCACAGCAGACCAGCAGCACCAGCAGCCAATCACATTGCATGAATAAGCTTGCACGTCATTGAGGTACACTCACAACACCAACACAACGCAGTGTCCATGTTTTTGTTGAGTTAACGCAGAGGATAATGCAGTAAGTGATGATAAGTAGAGCTAGATTAGATTAGCAAGAGGCAAATATGAACAGACAGGAGAAGAAAAGCATCAGCGATAGCGACAACAAAGATGGAGTAGTGTAACACAACTTCCATCTATCTATATGTGGAAATGGTTTGGCTATCTTAAGTCTGATAAACCACTGTATGCAAAATATGCTGGCCTGCTTTAATCACAACGGAAACACCGCCACCCTCTTCCATCAAATGAAAAGGAACTGTCCCACACAGAGCACACACAAAGTCTGAGTTACAGGGATAAGGGACTTGATTCCAAGTAGTATGCCGATGTTTGCAGGATCAAGAAATTAAATTCACTTAAAATGTAAGTGATAGGCATGATATCTTTGGTTGTAACAAGTTGTTGAATTGTTCAGCTGTTGGCAGTTTTCTCTCTCTTCTAATTTATTTTGTGTTCAGTATTCTAGCACAACAAACATGAGAGATGTTTGAAACTGAGGTGTTTAGATGTGACACACTGTAGCAGTTAATTTCCTCCCTTTGTTTTACTTGTATGGCTATTTTTGTTGACTAATATAAGGAGCCTATGTTATAGGTTTGCTTGTATTGCCTGGGTGAGGCAATTTGAATGTAAAGCCATTAAATGTTTGCATATATATTTTAACCAGTTGGCTCTGATAATATATAACTTAATATTGTTATGAACTTTCTGGTTTCTTGAGGGTTTAGTCCTAATCAGAATACTCTTCAAACTTTAAGTGGAGCATTATTAAACATATATTGTGATTATTGTTGATTTCAATCATTGACTTGACGCAAAATCATGTAACTCAGCCGTTGCACATCCGGTCTGAACCATTCGTCAGGCTGTGGCTGTTGTTGTTTGACTGAGCAGCAGCTCCAGCTAGCGGGGACAATGTGGACAGAGCCTCCAAGAGCAAGCAGTGACTGGAAGTATTTGTGCTCCACTTACGTAATGTGCTAGCTAGCAGCGTGGATGCACCAGTGACCAAGACAGAGGAGGTCTTGTCTATCTCTGCTCTTAAATCCGAGTTGGAGAAAACCTGTGCTGCCATTTCCTCTGAAATGCAAGCTTCCCTTGCACCCATAAACCAATCCCTTGATGACTATGAACCTCGTTTCACAGAGATGGAGGAAGCCCTCACTGACCAGTGACAGGCTGACAAGAACGGGTGGAAAAACTACAAGAGAATAAAGAACTATTTGAGAAGACAGATGACCTCGAGAACCGATCACACAGCAATAATTTACATGTTATAGGGCTTCCAGAAGACTACGAAGGAGGAGTGGTTTCTACATTTATGTCCAAGTTTCTAGTTGACCTGCTACATGACTCTTTTAAGACACCACCGAAACTGGACAGAGTGCACAGAACACTGAGGGCCAAGCCGAGAGACCACGGCCAATCATCGTAGGCTGCCTTCGCTTTCAACAGAGGGAGCAAGTACTGGCGATCGCAGGGAAGAAAGGACAACTCAGCTATCGGGGGCACAGGATTTTCATCTTTCCTGATTTGAGTAATGCACTTGCTAAAAAGAGTGGTGTTTTTTAATGTATTGCTTACTGTCAACAAATCCTATGAAAATAACAAAATCAGCAATGATTTTGTTTTGCCAACAAGTCTTGTCCATGTAGCCGATGCCCAATGAAGCCATGTCCCAGCAGCCATAGAACTCCATTGTATCAAAAAAAACGATTAAAAACACGTCAAAGAGCCATGGTGTTGCTCTGGGCAGCATATTTCATCATCGCGATGCACCGGGCCAGCCGACTTTTCTCAAACAACTTAATAAGCCAGCTGTAGACACGTTTGCGATCTCAGGAAAGTAGTTCCGTAGCACAGAAAATAGTCCCCGGTGTAATGAAGAATTTGTTCCCATTTGAATTTGATTTGGTAATAACTACAACAGCCTGACTTTTCGTGGTAACAGTTAGCGATTTTTAAAATTGAAACTATGTCTTTGTGAGCTGTATTTCAAGGTTTTTAGCTTACAATTGGAGCCAATGACTTCCGGGTTGACGGCTAAAAGCGGTACGTGGGAAGTCAGAAAGTAACGGGAGTAGAGCAAACGCATTGTTGATTTTGTTATTTTCATAGGATTTGTTGACGGTAAGCAATGCATTAAAAAACACCAGCCTTATCCTTTAAAGTTTTTTACACTGCACATATTAAAAAGGTACATAAAATGTGACATACTGAATTGCTAAAATCTATATCTGATAGACAACCGTTATGCCCTTTCACCATCCCCAGAATTACATAAACAAAAAATTTAACTACAGACAGAGTCTTCTCTCAACCAATGAGGCAGAGAAAATGATACTAAAAACATGTGGTGTGCTTTATGAACATGGTGATAAAGCGGGGCGCCAAATTGTCACTGACCTACCTGGTATCAATGAGGTCTTTACCTCCTTTTACTCCCAAATCTATAGTTCAGAATCACCAAAAGACCCCTCTGTGTTGTGTAATTTTGTCTCAGAGCGGGACATTCCAGAACTAACCACTGAATATAAAAACAGCTTGGAAGCTCCATTAAAAAGTGGAAATTGTAGAAGCTATCAAGTCGCTGCAAAGCGGCAAATCTCCAGGGCCAGATGGCTTTCCAGTTGAATTTTTTAAGAAGTTTTCCAAACAACTCACCCCATTACCTTTAGACATGTTTAACCATTCTTTGCAAGATGGTATATTACCCCCGACCCTTACTCAGGCATCTGTATCTCTGATACTGAAAAAAGGCAAAGATCCTGACAAATGCTCCTCTTACCGGCCCATTTCTCTTCTCAATGTAGATGTAAAGGTGCTAAGAAAGATCCTGGCCCGCAGACTGGAGACAGCTCTACCTACCATCATTTCAGAGGACCAAACCGGATTTATCAAAAACCGCCATTCCTTTATGAATGTGCGGCATCTTCTTGATATTATGTTCTCTCCGTCGCCCTCTCCTGTCCCTGAAGTCATATCATTGGACGCGGAGAAGGCTTTCGATCAGGTGGAATGGAGCTATCTGCTCTCCTGCCTTGAAAAATTCAGATTTGGTGAGAGTTTTACTTCCTGGGTGTGGTTATGATACACTTCCCCACAAGCTTGCGTGTCTACCAACTCAATCCGGTCTAGATTTTTTCCTCTCACTCGCGGACATGCCAAGAATGTCCGATCTCCCCCTTCCTTTTCGCAATAGCCAAAGAACCTTTATCAATTGCATTAAAAGCTGATAGGCTTTCATCTGGCATTGGGAGGGGGGCGGGTTGAACATAAAGTCTCCCCATATGTGGATGACCTGCTTGTTTATGTTTCAGACCCAGTGAGATGAAGGTTACATGTCCCACAATGACAACTGAAGAGCTAAGTAGGAAGTTTACTAGTTTAACAAGTTTACTCGCTCGCTTCATTGATTCCACCACTACGAGAATATTTTTCAGGACTGGGAAGGGGTGATTGCTGCTTTTAAACAGCAAGGGAGGTAGCAAGCTTGTTTTTAAAAAATGAAAAGCTACTGAATTGGCCGGGAAGAGCTTCGGTCCGGAGCGGATTTTGACAACAAGCTTTAGAAAAGAGGTGAAAACAGCAACACAGCTAGCCCGCTGTGTGGATATTGGTTTATATCATTATGTCTCAATGAAATCTCCACATAGCATATGTTAGTTTCAGGATTGGTTATATGGTCTGATATTGCTTATTGCAGGTTTAATACTCAGCCGAGGGCAGGAGGGAAGGAGACCTCAGCTGGGGCAGCGCCAGTTCCTGCAGATTGCATTTGAAGAGGAAGGTCCCTGGTATTGATGGAGCAGGCCAGGATTAAGACCAGTTTCTGGGGCTGGAATGTAGGCATCTGTATGACTGAGTGAGGCCTGGATATTATGAGGGGCGACAAGGGCTAGGTCGTCATCGGAGTTATTTCTTTTTGATGAAGCCTTTTGAGGCGGTAGGAGTGGAAATAGGCAACCGGAACACCAGCATTTTCTTGATCCAGGACATTATCGACCAGGAATTTAGAAATCCTTTTGAATCCAACCCCGGGGAGGTGAAATGTTATGTACAGTGCAACTAAGGTTTGAACACTAGCCAATTGCTGATGGAATTTGGCCATTTATTTTCCAGACAAGAGCTCTGACGGTAGATTTAGATAGAGGCGGTAGTGGTGCTGTCAAGCTCTATATAAGTGGGCAGCTTAACTGGACCATCTTGTTTGAAGTGACAATTGTGATTGGTGTTTGTTTGGATCAGCTGAAGTGGCGCGCATGACTTACGTTTCCTGCCTGCCCTAACGCAAAGCTTCATTTGATCCCAAATTAGCACTGATTTGATACCTCATCAGACTTAGGAGAGAGTTTTCTATCAATGCAGGATGTTATTTAAGCCCTTCTATCTTTCTCAATTGGCTGTTTCTTCATTATCCATCTTCCTACTAGTCTACAGTGGTTTATTACATTACATTGACTACTAACCTACTAGTCTACAGTGTTCTTTTCAGCTATTGCCCTCATTCATCTGTATATACACTCTCTTGTGTGAGGATGTGTGTCTGTTTGTGTATGTGTGTTACCTCCTTTGGGTTAGCATTGAATGTCAGGCTGCCTTCATCCAGTTGTAGGTAGAGTCTCCTATATGAGAAACCAGCTGGTAGTCTTCTTTCGTAGATGGAGCAGTGACCCCATGTAGATTTACACAGCCTGATGGATTAACACACAGAGGATTAAGGCTGGCATTATGAATTAAAACACAAAATATAGTCCAGATAATCTGTACTACTATTTTTTTCTTTTTTACTTGCATTTTTAATTTTTATTTTTTTTATATTATTTTAACAACAAATAATAACAAAAAAGATTTACAGCACTAATAAGGATCAAACACAAAAAACAAACAAGAAAAAAGAAAACAGGGTACATATGTCTACAGTATATGCATTATACATAAATTCATATAGCCTACACACACACACACACACACACACACGCACATATATATATATATACACACACACACACACACACACACACACACATGTATCTATATTCTATATCTATATTTTACAGTTGTAGGGAAAATGGGAATGTTCCTAACAATATCAAGGATACTTCCATATTAGTTGTTCTTCCTTATATATCTCAATTAAACTAGTGGCTGCTTTTTCCATCATAAGTGTCTCTAAGGTTTGCAGCCATACAGTTTGTTTTAACTGATCAGTATTGTTAGATTAAATTCACCTCATGGACCTATAAAGTAACTCACTCACTCACATACTCACGGTTAGCCTATCTGACCCCTTGTGGCCGTTAGGTGGCATGGCAATGTCTACAGACAACACACTGAATGGGATGTTCCAAATATCTGAATACCATATTCAGCAAAGCACAATATTTTTTCCCTCCCAATGTTTGCAATATAATTCACATGTTTTAATAGTATGCCTATAATCACAGAGAAAACAGAGACAGACAGAGAGGGAGAGAGAGAGAGAGAGAGAGAGAGAGAGAGAGAAAGAGAGAGAGAGACAAAGAGAGAGAGAGAGAAAGAGAGAGAGAGAGTGTTGCTTGTTCGTACACTTTCTTTTTGCTCCGGCAATAGTCTAATTATTTTGATTACTAACTTCCCATTAGTGAGGTCAGTTTTTCTGTTTCTTGTCCTGGTGGGTCTTATGCTCTGCTGACAGACTTTGCGAGGGGGAGTTGGTTTGAATCCCTGTCTGTCCTCTGAGTCTGTTCAGTACAGCAGGATGTTGTGTCTCCCCATCGCACCACACTATGTTTATAGGTACATAACATTTAGGTTGGCGTATATATACTTCATTATTACTGATTGTTATTTTAAAACCGTGAGTTGAATGCTTTAATATCTCAACAATAGCAATGGCAATGATCACAAGGGTTACAAAACTTTAAAAAAACATTGGGATTCTAAACCACATTCACTTCCGGTTTAAGCTCCGCTGATTTCCAGATTTATCCAAATATAAATACGAATACAAATAATTTGGTAGGTGAACAAATACAGATACAAATACAAATACTAGCAGCTCTGAACATCCCTATGGATTAGGAACATTCCCTCGCCTCCTCTCTGCAATACTGCTGAACTGTGTAGGCTGCTTCGCATCTCGGGCACTGTGTGTCCTTGTTTCAATTAAGAGCTGTAAGTCTCTTGGCAGCCATGCATCCTATCCTCAAAATTTGTTTAATTGTACATCCAATTATATGTTCAAGAGACTCTATAACATTTTCCCAAAAAATCTTTCACAACATGGCCATACCATATGGAAAAAAGTATCCCTTTTTACAGTGCCAACATAGGTCAGACTCTGAAGCATTCATCTGTTTCAATATAACTGGAGTAAAGAAAACCCGATGCACATGATTATAATTGATCATTTTGTTTTTAACATGTCTGGAAACCCTGTGGAGCTTCTTCCAAATGGAAGGTTTCAAGACATTTCCCAATATCTTATGTGCATGTTCAGACATGCACATAAGATAAGAGATAGAGGTGTTGGTGTGGTTGCACCGGCTGTATATATTAACTTATGTGCACACCTTTTATGTCTATTCGCACATTATTTATGTAACTCAAGTGAATGTTTTATATTTTGAGCGCACTTAATGGCATGCAGTGCGCATGAGTTCATTCTTCATTACCATAAAATGCATTTTTTATCCACAAGACAGCCACTGCCAGGCTCCAAATGTCTGACAATATGGATTCAAATTCTAAATATAGATATACTTCTAAACTGAAATCTGCTTTATGTAGCATGTGTGGCGAGTGATAATGTAATAGCTAATAGCTGCTGTACAATGTAATACATTTTCACATTAATAAAATGACATTTTGTCAAAAATGTAATAAAATCTGATGAAGAAACATGTTTACTGATAATGTAAGAAATACATCAATACATTAACTGAAATATTTCATTCTTGTTAGCAGTGCTGACAAGCATCTATATGTTTCAATGTCGGGTAAGTGACTATAGGATTTTAATATCAATGTTGAACTGTGCAAGTCTGAACACACAGGCCTGTTTGACTAGTTTATCTTTCCTGTGGTGGTAACCCCTACTGGCCTGCAGAGGGTGATGACTGACTACTATTACATGATGTCTTCATATGCTTTACATACATTTTTTTCTGTAGAGGAATCACTTTCAAAGACCATTTTACTAATCCATCGTCCTGTCTGGAATAATTTCACCCCCCTGAGAGCTGAGAAAGCTCCAACACGTGGATATTAGAATATCGTGCATATCAGATCATAATTAGACCTATCGTGTGTGATCAATCAACAGGCTATTATTATTAACGAGTCTGATTTTTCTGGCAAAATACATGAAATAAAGTTTATTACTTAATTGAACAGCGATCCGTGTTTTGCAAAGGAGAAAAGTAGTCATTTATGTTTTATCTGCCATTTCTGACCAGAAAAACAAGAAATGTCTTCTTTAATTTGTAGATTTTTAAATGAAAATCAAATCACCATTTGTTTTTCTTTTTTTTTATTTCTGTTTCTGAAAAGAAAATAGAATGACCAAAAAAATATACGGACCGAACAAGCACAACGTTAGGACTGTAGTAGGAGGGGAATACAAACCACCATACAAAAGGCTATAGCTTTACTTTTTTGAGGAAAATGTGGAATTGGACAGACGTTGAAATAAGAGAGATCCTGGGAGTCGGGTGGGCAGAGAGATTAACCCGCCGTGTTTTCAGACTGCAAAGACTCCGGCGGTTAAACGTAATTTCCGGGAAATTACAACAGTGGAATGTAACGGTATGGCCAGTGCTGTGTGAATGGCAGCATTACGTTAAAAAGGCGGAACGGCATGTCTTGTGTGAACAACACAAACTGCTGCCATTACTGGCAAACTCAATCTGGCACTTTGATGGGTTTCATGTGTGAAAGGGGCTATGGTGTCTTGAGATGGTAATGTATAACTATTGATATCTGATAATAAAAGTTAGTAACATTTAATTTGTACAGGGATTGTAGTAACTGATAATACCTGCCAAATAAAAGTACAATCAAAATTGAAATAAAATGTGATATATTGTGATTTTTTTTCTTGATAATACATTATCACAATAATTGGCAATTTTTACATTTTACGGGTCATGATATTGGTTACAACTATTTTGGGGATTTTTAACACTGAACTGAACAATGAGGAAGAACCAGCCAATTTAGATGAAGGAATAAAGCAATAAACAGAAAAAGATCTAGACTAAATATTGTACCTATCGTCTTCATGTTCTTTCAGACTAATTATTTCAAATCAAATATGAATCACTGCAGCATTCAACTCAAGAGTTAAGACTAAACACAGGATAGCCTATTTCATGTGTAGGGCTACAAGGAATGTAATGGCCATTAGCAAAGTACTAACACAAACATGTACTACGTTATTCTTTTTCTGTGCAATAAAGTGGCTTGACATGTTTAATCTAATAGAACAATAGGCAGAATGTGAAAAACAGATGCTATACCCCTAAAAGGCCATAGCTTACAATCAGTACAATCAGGGTGCAAAATTACCACCCACTGAGCACTAAATATCTGGACAATTTGTCTTTGGTCGATAAATCAATAAGGGTTACTTGCCACATTGACCCCTTGTGGCCGTTAGGGGGCATGGCAATGTCTACAGACAGCACACTGAATGGGATTATATGTATCTGTATACAGAGAGAGAGAGAGAGAGAGAGAGAGAGAGAGAGACCCTAACCCCAGAGAGTTAGAGTTGGAGACAGGTGTGTTAAATTGGTTGTTTTTCCATTTGTACTAATGAAATTTTTATTTCAAATTAAACAATGACTATGAGGAAAAATTCACAATGTCTTCAATTATTTCATGTGGATTTTTTTTTAAACATGCATACCTATTACAGCAATGACATTCAATGAGTCAAGTCCCCCTATTTCAAGTCAGCATAAGTATTGGGACAACTATTTCAACTGGCAGCTGTTTCAAATTTCACAGGTTTATCATATTATAAACTCTGAGTGTCAGGGCATGGGTTATATCCTTTGGAAGTGTTTGTAGAGTCAACTTTATAAGCTACAAGATAAAAGAAAATAAAACCGTAGATGAGGGACAGAGAACTGAGTATGACAACTGTATTGATAGTAATAATGTTACCAAGTAACACTATGTGTTGATTACTGTTACCCAGTAATACCCATAGAGGTCGCTCTCAAGCTGTACTATATAACCTCTGACAAGTCAATAAACTGAGCTTTTGGATGAATAACATGGTGACCTTCCTCCCTTAAAACAACAACCAACAAAGCTATTGTAAGGATGAAAGTAAAGAAAACAATCAATTAGAGCTATTGCAGAATGTTTGTGTATTCCAAAGTCAACAGTATGGAATGTCCTGAAGAAGAAATTAACTCCTCCCTCCCCCTGCTCTCCATTCACTGCTATAGATTTTTAACATTTCTTTACTCCCAAAATTGACTTTAGAGATGAGATTATTAATTCATTACCTAATGAAGGTTCTGATCCCTCTCTTGATCAAGCATCTGGTGCCCTGGAGACCAAAAGCGTACTCTCACAGTCTCCCTCCCTAGATATATTTTCCAAAATAGTACTGTCTGCCTATAAATCCACAACCAGCCTATCCAACCCTTTTCCTGCCAAAGTGGTTAAGGAAGTCCTTCCAATATTAGGTCCCCCTTTGCTTAATATCATTAATATCTCCCTCTCCTCTGGCATTGTGCCCTCTGCCTTTAAAGCAGCCGTGATTAAACCTCTGCTCAAAAAACCTAACCTTGATCCTGACGTCCTTAATAACTATACACCACTTTCTAACCTCCACTTTCTCTCTAAATTTAAATAGTAGCTATCCAATTAACTGACTCTTTCCTGCAATAGTCTTTTTGAACCATCTCAATCTGGCTTCAGGTCTCTCCATAGCACTGAGACCACACTCACAAAGGTGGTAAATGACCTACTCCTTGCCTCAGATTCCGACTCTTCCTCTGTTCTAATCCTACTTGACTTGAGCGCAGCATTCGATACAGTCAATCACAATATACTCCTCAACCACCTAGAGAATCATGTTGGCATCTGCAGCCCTGCACTTTCATGGCTTATCTGATAGAATGCATAGTGTTTCACACAACAGCATAATCTCTGAATGCTCTAAAGTTAACTTTGGTGTACCACAAGGTTCAGTGCTAGGCCCTTTGTTTTTCTCTATTTATATGCCATGATGTTAAATTTCATTGTTATGTGGAAGATACTCAAATCTACCAACCTAATGACTGTTTGCAAATTTAGAAGTGTACCTATCTGCTGTCAAAAAGTGGATGTCATCTAACTTCCCGCAACTAAATGCCAACAAAACTGTGATGCTAGTTATTCGCCCTAAAACGTAACAATCTCATGTCAGATGTCACTTTAAATTCTGAGGACTGCTTAATTACCCAGAGTCCCACAGTTACAAATCTTGGCGTTACATTCGGCCCAGCTCTCTCATTCAACTCCCACAACAAGGATATCACAAAGATAGCATTTTTCCTTGTACAAAATGCTGCTACCAGAATATTAAACAGGACTAGAAAATTTGACCATATTACACCCATCCTGATCTCTCTTCATTGGCTCCCAATTCAAGCCAGGTTATACAAAACTTACAATAAAGAAACACATTGCTTGGGAATTACAACTCCATTAGCCCGTCTAACAGTCTTATTCTTAGAGAGTACAAATATCATTTCCATTTTCAGTGTCGCTCTTTTGAGTCTTGATTAAGGTCCATTTCAACCCAAATTGTTCTTCTTAAACAATCTCAAAGTGTATGTGAGATTTTCCATTAGGAAGATTTCTTCGACAATATCTAGCTATTGTCTCTGGGTAGGAGGTTCCTCTTTTAACCACTTCCTTGTAATTGCTTTTTCACTAGCTGCCAATAGTATTCTAACAAGATATCTATCCCTCCCGGTATAATGCCATCTGTTATTGCACAACTTTTGGGTATGTCATATCCTAATATCTTTTGAAACACTTCATACACCTTATTCCAAAACATAGTTATTTTCTGACATTTCCAAAATACATGTGTGTGATCCACATCAAAATGTCCACACAGTCTCCAACATGGTTGGTATGTGGCTAATTGTCTGCTTTTCGCCCAGGGTGTGATGAAGAAGCGGTTCAGGTTTTTCCAACATAATTCCCTCCATATCCGTGAATTGGTGTATATCTGTTGTATCTACCACATATTCTGCCAATCACTGTCTGATATTTCAATGCTGAGTTCTGTTTATCTTTTATATAATTAGGCGAGTGACTTCCAAACCTTGGTAAATTGCCAGTTTATTTATTTATGTATTCTGAGACAATTTTTCTTATATGCACTGATTATGATTTGCATCACACCATTCACTTCAATGGAAGGCCCTGTGTACTGACTCATAAATTCAGTTTAGTTTCTGTTGAAATGCAGTTAATGTTGTAGCCACTAGGTGGTGCTCATCTGTTTGTGTGATGTGTTCATTAATATGTGACCTCTGAGGAAGCCATTTTGTTTGAGAGAACAGACACGAGTAGAGATTTGTTTTGGAGCTGCATGCTGTCCGGCATCATCTTTGTCCATCCATGTCGGCAATTACTGTAGAAGCATCATCTTTTTACTCATTCCTATACACATTGTGACAACGAAGCGACGGTGTGGAATAAAGCCATCATTCAACGACTACACTGTCTTGGAAGAGTTTATCTATCTGTCCAGTTTAAGGAGGGGAACTCTGTAGCGGGGGCAGAATACCCTGTTTTAATTTCCTTTTTGTAAAAATCCCTTTATTGTAAGTACCTATAGAAGTCATGTTTCCTAAGATCGTGTTTTTCTTTCAGATTTTAAAATGACTCTCCAGCTCCCCTTTTCCCCCTCTTCTAAGGTACACCATGCAGTGATTCCTTTTTCCACCCACTGTTCGAATCTCTGATCATACATTGCGGGTTTAAAAAGACTATCAAAAGCTACCCATTTCAATATGCCTAAATCTTTCTGTAACTTATAATTTTTCACCATTAAATGTCCCATATTGTACACTTTCCAGTGTTTAATTTTGTGTCTTGAGGTCCATTAAATACCGTTTGTGTGGTGTCATGTTCCAAAAACACTCTCAATCCATTTTTACATTTTCTAGCATCTCTCTGAGCCTTGCCAAGAACAGGCTGTTTCTGTTGCTGTGTCTTTAAGGCTCATTAATATTAACGACCCCTCTGTTCTGATTGGCTAACCGTTTCAAGAGTGAAACGTGAGACACCACAGACACGGCAGCTACAGACAGCGAGAGGCAGGGAAAACTCTCCGGTGATAAACAATGACAACCGCTCAACAGCTTTGAAAAAAATGCTTTGTTAAACTATTATTTCTTACAAAAATGATAATGAGCGAACCTTTGTGACGCCACAAAGTTACGGAAGTCCAAACGTCTCGTTTAGAGGGTTGGTTTTCTAATATGGATTGTGTGGATTTAGTTGGCTAACGTGCATTTTGATACTTTCACGATGTTTAGATAGCACATCCAACTAACCCTTTATAATCAAAGAGGCAAGGGAAATCCCGTTTTCCACGATATGGGAAATTTAAGAACCATAATTCTAATGTAAAGGCTGTAAGTGGATCTATGTTAGTTCTCATATTCTCGTATAACTCCTTATCTCCTATTATGCACTGGATTGGATATCCATCTAACTCTTTTTCCATGTCTTTCCAATTCGCAGCATAATCTGGTTTACACCAACTAACAGTGGGCCTTAGTTGTGCAGCATAAAAATATTCCTTCAAATTTGGGAGAGCCATACCTCCTCTGTCTTTGGGCAGCTGGAGAGTTTTGTATCTAATTCTAGGCCTCCTGCCACCCCAGATAAATAATTTTGTCCCAGGCCATGAATTGGTTTTGAGGCACCTCCACTGGTAGAGCCTTGGTAGTACATTCATTTTCACTGTCTCAATTCTTGAGTTAAGCTAAATCTGACTTTAAGGTGGGCTTACATGGGCTTGCACACTCATCATCACTTATGTCCCCCCTCATACCCTGTGATCGCAGGATGTTGGTTTCCTTACTGTCCCTAGAATCAAGAAAAAAAAATCAGCAGGCAGTACAGTGCTCTCCTACTGAACTCCCTACCTCTGGAACCAACTCCCTGTTACGATTAGTGTTACTGTCTGTCTTTCTTCTTCTCAGACACCGGTGTAGCATTTCAACCTGGCAGTGGACGCGGGTGCTGCCCTAGCCCTTAAAGGTCCCATATTATGAAAAACACGTTTTTCCTTGCCCATACACATACACTTTAGTCATCCTTCAACCTAACAACCCACAGAATGTGAGAAGTGAATGCCTCTGCATTGTTGCCCCAGCCTCCTTCCTGGGAAAACATGTGCTTCTACAAGCCGTTTTGATTTGGCTCCCCTTGTGACGTCCCAAGGGGAGCAATTTGCATATGCCTACCTCCGAGCTGGATAACCACTCCCACTCCCCTCTGCTCCTCTGTGCGCTTTCGGCCGCCATTGTTTTACTTCGCTACTTCGCTTAGAAGATATCAAAAGCAAGAGCAAAACATGCTAAATGTTGCGTTGTTGGCTTCAAGGCTGAACACAAAGCTCTACATTGCCTCCCAGCATCGGAAGATAAAAATATTGTTTTTACAATAACGTTCTGACTACAGTAAACTTAGTCCAAATTTGCATGTTTGTGCTAACCGCTTTACCTCGGACTGCTTCGTAAACGAGTGTCAATACAAAGCAGGATTTTCATAAAAACTGCTCCTGAAAGATGGATTTATCCCAACTGGATGTGGCCCAACAGCAAATGTGCAATCGGTAAGTGTCGCCACTTTGTGATAATATTTACAGTTGGGTACATTCAGCTAGGCTTGACAACATGTCCCGCTTTGCTAACGTGTGTAAAGTTATGTTCCATTTGCTTGTTTGCGACATTGTTTTCATGTTTATTTTTTAATACAGTCTATGGTGCTTTGTTGTTAAATCAGTTGCCTTGTCTGGAGAGATGTGTCCGCTAACGTAGCTTGAGAATGAGAAATGGATAAGGTAGTTCATGGTATTTCAGTCCGATTAGCATGGGGTAGCGATTTAGCTCCAGTCTGATGAGAGAGAGTTTGATGCGGGCCTGTGAATACGAGGAAGCCTGTTAGCCACAACGACAACAGTTAGCAATAGGGGCAAAAACATGTGCAGCTAGAGTCGGTTGTGGGCTACCTCAGCCGGCCAAAACGAGCACCTCGTCTCGTTAACCCGGTGCCGTTAGGACACATGTACTATAATCAAGGTTAGGGGCTAGTTGAAGCAAGCTAATCTAGCGTTAGCGCTAGCGCGTTAGCGTTGGCGCTAGCTAAGGTTAGCTCCTCTGGCTCACTTTGCGGACACATCTCTGTACACGAGACAACCGCAACTGTAACGTGGCAAAACTCGAAAAGTACTTTGTCGATCAGGGACTCTTGTCATCATGAATATTTCACTTCTAACACCAAATGAATGGATGGTTGATGAGATGTAACATTTCACGTTCTTCTCTTTGCACCTAGTCTTGTAAATCTAGTCTTGTAATCAGCTAGGGTTGTGGCAACCTAGAAAACCTAGAAAACCTGAACGATGACAAGAAATACTACCTCTCTGGAGGTTATAATGTCCTATTTTCCTTGACTGTGGAGGAGACATTTAGAATCAACTACATAGAAATTATTGAGGCTGTAGTTTTGGATTGCAGAGATTTCAGAGTTGGCTCTTCAGCTGTCCCCTTTGTTCCTCCACAACCTAGCCTGACCTCCCCACCTATCAAGAGACCATCCAGGAGACCCGTCTTGACCTAACAGAGGAGGAAGAGGAGGATGAGGAGGATCCTGGGTCTGCTTAGCCGACCCCCTGAGCCAACTTTCAGTATGTTTACCAACACATTTTTATTGCACACACAAAACTTTGTAAATATGAAAATTAAATAAATATACAAATGTCATAAAGTATAAACTATAGTATAATCTATAAATGAAAATTGCAAATTTGCTTCTCACTAGTATGTGATGTACACTCTTGTAATGGAACTGATGATTTCTGTGTTTCTGTTACTCCACAGATTACGTCGATGAGTTGATGGACCTCATCTTTGATCATGTCTTCCAGGACCCTGCACCTTATGTGAGCCAGGTTTTCATGATCCCCGTCCCAGAAGACCCGTGCGCCCAGTCTGACAGGCCAGCCAAGGAGGACGTCATTGCAGCCACGTGTCTCGGTTCAATCAAGAGGCAGTCTGAACCCGACGTAGCTGGCAGCATCAGGGAGCTCACAGCATATGCACAGCACCACACACACTGGTATCACTACTCTGACCCTGCGACCTAGAAAGCCCCAGCACTAGCTGACAAAGGATCTGTAGGCTGAGAGGAAGGTACACATACTGTCAATATATTTCATTTGAATACTTAGTCTCTTCTTTTGTTGTTTTGGTTATCTGGCATGAGGTCAGGTTGTAGTTGGGTGTTTTCCACGAATACATAACAGATAACTAAAAACATCAAATTATAAATCATTTTTGTGATTGATACTGCACTACTTTACTAGACTGCAGTAACTGCTACAGTGGAACACTCCCCTGTGTACACTCAGATGTAGATTTTGTAACATAACAGCACCCCATTATGGTCCTGCAGCAGTGTTATGTTTTTACATGTGCCTTTTTTATGCCTTTTCTATAATAAAATAATTTTATTCTGTATGAACAGTCAAGTGTTGTGGTTACTTTTTGGTTTCACGTTTAATTTACATGGGTGTGTAAAGGGAAAAAAATATATAACCCCACACACACTGTCTACACTTACAATCAAGTGTAGACAGTGTGTGTGGGATTATATTACTTTTTCAGTAACTTTTGTCCGATGCCCCTGTCACTAAAAGACTTTTAGGTGTGCTACAGTTTCTCTACATGGATGTGTAATAAAGTAGAACAACACAGATATTTTACTCAAATTTATTGTCATGTACAGTATTATCCAAAGTCACATGTTGGCCATATTATTTGGCAAATCAATTCATGCACAGAATGCATAAAAGAAACTTATTGTTCTATACCTCTGCTTTATAAATGTTCATTGCATTCTGTAGTGAGAACACATTCAAACATATAGGCTGCAGACCAGGATGATCAGCATGCATGTAGGTGGATCCTGAAGCCGATTCATTCTTCTGGTAACCTAAGGAATGAGAAAGGGTAACTTATTGAATTTTGCTAGCTTCATAAGAACATTACACTGACAATGACGTTTATATTATATGTTTATCATTTAGCACAGACAATGCAGAGTAAATGTGAGTACTGTACAAACTAATGTAACATACGACATAAACAATAAAGGTGTCAACTCTAAAAGAGGTAAGATGTTATGTACAGGGGGAATGACCAGCAGGCCTCCATGAGATGCAATGTTTGAATATTTCAGCTACAGTTCTAAAACTGTTGAGCTAGCGTTATAGATGAATAACACTGGCATAAATTACGACAGTCATATGTCCAAATGGTAGATAGCGTGGGACATAACCATATGTTTACGTAATAACTACATAATGTCTGGTGTGGATTTTTTTCCTATCGCTAGCTAGTACAACGGCAATTGTAAGACACTTCATGGAATAACATTACAGCAGCTATCCAAGTAGCCAGCTAAAAGCTACCGACACCTACTGTGTTGACTAGACAGCCTCAAACCACCAGCACCGGTGAATGTCAGGCTAAAAATGAATCAAACAAACCATACGGTACAGTTACCTTGCGAGACACTCCGGCAGGTAACGTTAGATATCCTTTTTATGGGATATAAATTTGTCCGCTATGGCTATCCAGAAAGACAACATAGCCGACGCAACCACATACACACGCACGGTAAGAAAGTACGAAAACAGTGAAATTTCAACCTACCGTTCAGAGACATCCTGCTGTAACCGTGTCTGTAAAACTTCGGAAGTTGCCTCCTCTTGTTCAGTTGACAGATTCCTTCTCAAACATGTACGGTTTTACATGTTGTGTCACGGAGTTTTCTTCTACAAGGAGCTGCCATGCTGGTTTTGGGTTTTTTCCATGTCTGCACCCTCCCCCCTCACCCAGCCGATCAGGCGGCCAATCAGAGCAGCGCCTCATTATCATAGCAGCCCCGCCCACTCAGAACAGCGCATAGTTAATGAGGGGAGAAACTGAGAGGATGGAGAGGCTCCACAGAGCCTGGATTTGTGTGTTTTTTTGCAACAGAATTCGTAACCTTGTTTTAAAGACCACTGAGAAATGTTTTAAACTGCTAAAAAGAGCATAATATGGGACCTTTAAGGCTGTTAGTACTGGCCAAAGTCCCATCTCTGATGCTATTTCTCCCTGGCTGTGAATCGCAAGCGCTGACCGTGGCCCATCTCTCTGCCTCTTTTGCCTATCTCTGCCTCATTTGATTTCTTATGTCAGTGTCTTTGTCCATGTTACTGTCCATTCCAATACTTGTCCCAGCACATATTGCATGCTCAGCTGACTTGACCAGCTCAAGGTTCCTTACATTTTTTTTCCTCATAAGGTTTTCCTGAAGTTTTTCCTTGTATGCTTCGAGGGTCTACTGTTGGTGGTGCCGGGTAGGTTAGACTATGTAGAATAGGTAGGCTTGCTATGTCTTGCTAAAATCTGCTATTGTGTGTCCTGTTCTTTGCTTCCTTTTGTTTGTCATACATCATTCAGTTCAACAATTGATTGTTGATCAGTTAGATCTGTACTACTGCTAATATGTTTTCCAATGCATATAGCATTGCGCCGACCACCTCTATTATTGAATCCTCTCTTTCTCTCTCAAGTACTGAGGACATAGTATGCTTCTTTAATCACTCCTACTTGTCCATTTTGGATTCCATCACCCCTCTAAAGAACAGAGCTTGCAAAGCTAAAACTTGTCTTTGGCTGAACAATCTTACACGGTACATTAGAAGGGACTTCAGTAAAGCTGAGTGTAAATGGAAGAAAGACAAACTCCAAGTTTCTTATGACATTTTTAAAGATCTCTTAAATTAAATATCAGTTGTCAAGTACTGAAATACTGTTAAGTATGCAAAACATTTCTCTGATGTTATCTCCAGAAGCTGTCATAACACCAGAGTTCTGTTCAATACCATTAATTCTGTAATTAATCCATCTCCCAGTTCTATGTTGAATCCCTCACTAATCACCTGTGAGGATTTTAAATAATTCTTCCTAAACAAAGTTGAGGACATTAGGATGAACACTGCTCCCCCTAACAGGGATCTGTCCATATTGTATGAGACAACTGTTGTACTTAAGAATTTCCACCCCATTTTCCTTCCTCTCCTTGACTGAATTATTGTAGGCATGAAGCCCACTTACAGCTGCCTTGATATCATTCCAGCTAGGCTCGTGAAGGAGGTTTTTGGAGCAATTGGCCCCAGCATACTGGCTATCATAAATAGCTCCTTGGCTACAGATTCCTTCCCGTCCTGTTACAAACATTCAGCTGCTTCTTAAAAAACCTTTTCTTGACCCCACTATTCCAAATAATTTTAGACCCAATTTCAAAACAGTTGACACAATCCTTATAGTTAGTTCAGCTCTCAATTGGCTCCGCTCCTATATTTCTAATAGGAGTTTCACTATCTCTGTAGGTAACTCATCTTCCACCCTGCCTGTATTGCTTGTGGGGTCCTCCAGGCTTCAAATTTAGGTCCCATTTTGTTCTCTTTATACATGCTTCCACTAAGTAAAATTATTCAGAAGTGCAACATATCCTTTCATTGTTATGCTGACAATTCACAACTCTACCTCTCTTATACTCATTATATGCCTACAGGACATTAAAATCTTGGATGGCACACAACTTTCTCCAGTTGAAAGAGAATAAGACCAAGGTCTTATTGTTTGGCCCCCCAGAATAATCTAATATAATAATATAATAATATAATCAAATAATCAAATAACTGTCCCTCTAACTTTGCATGTGTAGAGAGTGTATGTTTTGCCCACTGCCGTTTGCACTAGATTACAACAGTGCACTGCACTCCGCCCGTGCTCGCCTGTGACGTATTTGGGAGGGTTCCGGGAGCCCTTAATCGAGTGCACCTATTTAAGCTTGAGAGACAGACTGAGTGAGTACCATGCAAGGGTGTGAGTGTGTGTGTGTGTGTGTGTGTGTGTGTGTGTGTGTATGTGTGTGTGTGTGTGTTAGGGGGCTGAGATGCTTGGGAGAAATATGTAATCAAATTGATCATTTGTGATAGATTTAATTGTACATATGTGAAGTAAAATATTTTGATATCAGTTCTCTACCCAAGGTGGAAAAACTATTTCTTGCAGCATTGAGGTTTTGAGCTCTGTACAAGCCATATTTTTTTGGATCTGGTTGATGGACTTAACAGTGTTTCAGTTGTTTTTTCATTGTTCCCTATTTTAGCACTGAAATGCAATGTGTTCAAAATAAGTAGACATCATTATTTTACAGGACAAATAGTGGTTAGAATAAAGGAAGGAAGGAATATGTACTATACCTCTCCATGTGTTGCATGTTCTGATAATATTGTAAGAGGAAAACCTGCATGGTGCTTTAAAATGTGCCATAGAGATTGATGACAAGTTGTTTTTTTTTCCTTTTTTTCCCCCACTCGCTCGCCTCACTTTTTTGAAACGGGAATCAGTTAAACACCTAATTAAATTTGGAATGCCTAAGTGAAATTGAAACTCTAAATCTGCTCTCATATTTTACTTGAATAAAGTAAGATATGTAGAAAAAATATAGGGAATATATGGAAAAAAATATTCTTGGCAGGTAATTTTTTTTTTGGTTTACCAGCCCTTGGTAGGTGAGCAAAAAAGTTAATTTTGGAAGCTGCTTAAAATGTAATACAACACTATCGCATTATTTATTGACAATGCAAGATATGTCAAAGACAGAAAAGCTACCATATGTGGCAAGTCTCTACAACAATAATTTGTAATGGAAAAGTAGGCAAATTTTGATGCAAGGATTTTTAAAACTTCAAAGCAGCGCTTGATGGGTCAGGAATCAAATGGCTTTGGTTAGGATAGAGAAATTATAATGAGCCGCTATTTAATTATGCTTTGGGAAGATATTGACAGACAAATATAACCCTGTGTTGGTCTCAGTTCACTTTCAATTCAGTCTGTACACAAGCTTAACAGAAACTAGAGATGAACAAGAACATAAGGATCTCTACATCCATCCATCCATCCATCCATCCATCCATCCATCCATCCTTACCCCTGCCATAGATATTCGTCGTTTCCCAGGTCCTGCCACACACAGCCGGCCAGGCACAGATCAGTAGCATTCAGATAAGACAGTATGGTAATGCCTAATTCTGGTGGCAACATCTCCAAATCTATAAAACCACGCTGGTCTTTACCTGCAGTCACCAAGACAGAGAGAGGGGGAGACAAAGTTAGAAAACACATTTTTAGATTTAGATTTTCCTGTACTGTTTCCCATTGACTTGCATTGTAAAATTAGACAAGAAAAATGTCCTTGAATGTACACACTCTGGGTTAATCTCATATTGTGACATGGAATTATTAAATCCTAAGAAACTAAAGATGGTCTTTTTTAAAGCCTAAGTATTGGTACAGAGATATAAAGTTAGTGTTTTTATGTCTAAGTATTGTTACAGAGAGCTAAAGTTGGTCTTTTTAAATACTAAGTATTGGAACAGACAGTATAGTTGGTCTTTTTAAAGCCTAAGCGTTGTTACAGAGAGCTAAAGTTGGTCTTTTTAAAGCCTAAGTATTGGGAGAGTGAGCTAAAGTTGGTCTTTTTAAAGTGTACGTATTGAGACAGCGAGCTAAAGTTGGTCTTTTAAAGCCTAAGTATTGGGACAGTGAGCTAAAGTTGGTCTTTTTAAAGCCTACATATTTTTACAGAGAGCTAAAGTTGTTAAATACAGGTGTACTACTGTCAACGTCAAATAGACATCTAGATCTAATGATTTCATTTTGCAATGCATGCCGTATGTATTCAGATTTTTTAACATTTACACATTTTTTGTAGTTTTTAAAACTTTATGATGTCAAACCTAGCTTGGAATTAACTGTTGTCCTGGCTAACAAAGACACACTAAATAAAAAGACATGGATTTGACAATACAGTTTTTAAGGAGACATGTTTTTGAGGGATTATTTCCATTTCTTCCTGTGGGTGCAAGCACAGCGAAAGGTAATGCATGCACTTATATGAAAACACTCAACTCGGACACAATGAAACAAGTGTAGTATGCATATTTGGTGTATGTGTATACACTACAGCCATTGTGTAGTGGGGAACAGAGCACGACAGGAACAATGTTGACTTTAAACAGCCATTAGGAAATCAGTCTTAAAGGCTTAAAGTCTTTTTCAGTTTTTAGGGTGGATGCCGTAAATGAAACGGTATTCGAGGTCTGCACAAGTTGTCATAGAGGTTAATGCAAAAGTACAAGTTGTCAGTGAGTTTAACACAAACTGTGAAAAGTTGACAGGGTGCCTTCAATTTAGTCAGTGGACAGAGCGTGTGTCTGTAGAAAACAGGTGGCAAATCCAATCTGCCCAGCTGTGCATCAAGGTACATGTTTAAGGCACACCTAAATGGAGCGACACCGTTGGAAAATTCCAAGGTCCCCTGGGCTAACAGGGGGCTCTGAAATATGACAATTTGTTGTTTGATAAATATTCACAAAAATTATGCATCCAAGTATTAATATAACTGATGATAGTTTAACATATATAACAATTTATAGTGAAATCATACAGTGGAGCCAAACGTAATGCAGCACCTAGTGGAACACTGCCCCTCAACACTCTTCTTAAGCTCTCTGGCACAGCAGCAAAATTGGAGCTTGTGCACAAGGCTTGCTGATTCAACAGAAAGTTATTTTTAACTACTGATATAGGGATTAATACAAATGCTATAACTGCATAGCTAATTAGCTAATGTATTGTAGTGTGGGTTGTAAAGCTAACTGTTAGCTGTAGACTCACTGTGTTTCGAACAGAAACTGGGGAGGTGGGCCAATCTGGGTATTACCAACTGACGATGGAATGAGTTTTGGGGAGAGGATCCCCCGCATCCTTTAAAACCCAAATTACGCACATACCAGTTGAAATTCCATTTCAATCTAAAATAATCCAAAGCAAAGTTGCCGCACAAGACAAGTACACCTTAAAGACCACCTAAACACGCTGACACAGCACAGTTAACATATGGAAAGAAGGTGCATTATAACATTGGACACTTCCCCTTCTCCTCTCACACCTCTCCCCCTCACTAATGTGCCCATTAATTAGTATGCACCCGTAACTGCTACGTTGTTTAGTCTTAGGATAGACTAGCATAGCGATTTTAGCACCTGCGACATTAAATTGTAGCTAAACCCCAAAACAACTTTTTTCAGCTGAAAACCGATGTATTTGGGTATTTAGTAATGTTGATGGATTCAGGTCCAAATCTTGACATTCTACATATATGCATAGCGACTGCCCTCTACTGGTTGAAATCCAGCTATTGCAATTTAATTTTGCTATTGGCTGATCAGTGGTGCCAGGTGATGGTGGTACCCTGCACACCATCATAAAATCATCATAAGATTAACTAAACTGAGGTTTGACCTATATAAAACACAACAGCTTACACAAGATACCAAAATATCTACCACATATATTATGTCATAATCTAAAGTTTAACATTGTACTTATTTTATGAAAAGATTTTGTATTAATTTAAACAATATAGATGACATAGCCTGCAGTTATAAATGTAGAAGTCAGAGAGTGTCAGATTAGCCTTGAGCGCATATTGTTCTAACAAGTGGACAATAAACATTATGGCGTCTGCCAGTGGGCTATGTAGCATAAGGACTGGTTTAGGCTATTATTTTGGCTACACTTGTCCATTTATATTATTTTGGTAGCATTTTCCATTTATAGCGTAAGTCTGTTTCACAAAATGCAAGTTTTCAAGTGAAAATGATACCGCAAAGCATTTCAAACTTACTTCTACCCTTGGATGTTCTTGTAATTCATCATTCGTCCCCATGGATTTAACAGATGATAATTGCCAGTTCTCTCAGCTTTCAGTGTTAAACCTGGACTATATTTTGCCTTGGTGCATTGGCGCCCCACCCCCCCCACTGCGACCTGGACTAATTATCACTCCCTATCATAGGAAAAGATGGCCGAAATATGATATCATTTAATCACAAATCAAGTAGCTTGGTTAGACTCTAGATATTGCAAATTTGTTGCATATAATTAATTTTTTTATTTTGTATTAAAAAAAAAAAATCTATCAAGTTTGGTTGATCATCCACCATCTTTGTTTTGGGCTCACAGAACATGTAAAATCAATCTTTTGGTGCCTCAGTAGTCTTAAAATTAGGTTTCATTCTCTATCATAGAAAAAAGTCATTGGGGACTGGTTTCAAAAAGAGTTCCAAAAAGGGCAAAAATGACCATAAAAATACCCCACACAACTCGTGTAGCATAATCCAAGTCCTTTAAAGCCAAATGATCATGCTGTGAGTGGAAAAGACCTATATTTACACCATTATTTAGCGCAAATCTTTGAATCTTCAAAAACGTTCACGCTTGCACACCCGGACCTCACGTGTTCACGCTCTGCTAAAGAAAGCGCAACCTTCCCCACTTCCGTGTTTACACTGCTATGCATAGGTGTACGTCACACAAACTGAAAGAGCTCTGCTCAAAGTGCCTCACTCGGACCTAACATTACCTTTTCGGTCCCCCCGATTCCGGTTCCTCTGATATGGATGTTAGGGTTAGGGTTAATACCCTCAAATTAAAGCTGACAGTCTGCACTTTCGCCTCAAAGTCATTTCAAATCCAATGTGGTGGAGTACAGAGCCAAAACAACAACAAATGTGTCACTTCCCAAATACTTATGGACTGCACTGTTGGTCTTTTTCGCTCACAGTGTGATTGGCTTCAGAAGACTTGGATTATGCTGTATGAGCTGCATAGAGTAATTATATGGTCATTTTTGCCCTTTTTGGAACTCTAAAGAACCGGTCCTCACTGACATCAGTTGTTTTGGAGAAGGCTACTATGGAGTTGTGCTGGCAACCTCCCTGTGTGTTATGTGGACAGACAAACATCCCCTGTTTCAACTGGTATGAGGGTGAATAGACGATAACAGAATTTTCATTTTTGGGTGAACTATTCCTTTAAGTTACAAGCAACAAACATCTCTGAATCATGCACAAGCCAGATCTTCAGATTATGTCTTAAATATGACAAATAGTTACATCATACAGTCAATGTATCTTTACTACCAAAAGCAGAACAGTCAACAATGAAATCTTCATGCCTGATATTACGAAACGCAACGTGATTTCCCCTTTTTTTGCCAACTTTGTTTATCTCCTTCTTGTTTACTGTGATGGAATATCTAGCTCTGTGGAAGTTGTGGAAGGTAGCACATGGCTGCATCTGAAGGTGGGAAAATGAGCCCTAATATCTCCAACTATTCTGTGTGCAGACACTACCAGGAATAATGGAAAGGAGCGGGGCAACCTAGACCCTTGGCACAACATAAAAAAAAAACTGAAAACAGTCTTATCTTTAAAGCCTAAGTACTGCTACAGAAAGTTAAAGTTGGTCTTTTTAAAGCCAAAGTTTTGGGCAGAGAGTTAGCAGTGTGTGTGTGTGTGTGTGTGTGTGTGTGTGTTCATACCCCCCCTGCGTGTTCTCAGTAGTTGGTAGATGTCGGGACCATGACAGTGCTGGGGGACTCTTCTCTGCGGGCCTCCATCTCTCACTGCGGAAACAAATCAAGGTATTAGTTAACTTTTTTTTTTTCATTCATTCATTGTAACTCATTCCACCCAACCTAGTGGGACCCTAAATGTCCACATACTGCTCCCTTGTCTCAACAGCTACAGGAAGGCAACACCTTGGAAACACCTTGAAAAGCTTGCTGATCGATTTAAGGCCACTTTAATGCCTATGGACTGTGGGAGGAAGCCAGGGCATCCCTGGTAATTCTATTCAAGCACATTCTTTAACCCAAACTGCCACCTTCATGTGTAGCTGAGCTACCTGGAGCAAATTTTTTTTTCATTACTTACTACTTTCATTACTATTAACCATCAAGCTGAGCCGTAAGTATCATACTAAGCATTGATGTATTTTTAAAATTTTTTTTTAAAGAAGCATGCATTAATTATTATTATTATTATTTTTTATTTAACTTTTGCCTTGTATGTAGCTTTCTTTGTCTTAGACTTCTTTAGTAAGATAGTGATATATAGCTAAAAGTCATTGTGGTTTTAACAAAACTAGTACTAAGAGATGTGTTTTGAGTGATATATGTGACAAGCACAGTTGGCTGTATTTCACTGTTAAATAGCAATGAGTATTTTTTGTGCTGTTTATGTTGAATATATTAATATTTTAGATTACAGACTTGTTAAAGAGTGAGTCACTGTTTTGTTTATTTCTTTAATAGTGTTAGAGGTGAAATCATTACATTTACACTGTTAATTTCATAATAAAATGTTAATCTTATTTCATGGCAAAACCTTTATTTATACGGCATTTTAAGGGAATCTATGTAGAATAAATTTTATATTACAGACTGTTAATTGTACAGTAAAACACTTATTCCAAATACTTATTTCATGACAAAATCTTTACTTAAACGGTATTCATATGGCGTTTTCATATGGCCTTTTCATATGGCCTTTTCATATGGCTATTTATGTAGAATAAACATTTATTTTATTGTTAATTATATGCAAAACAGCGTTTCTTTTTATGGTAAAAACTTTTATTTATACGGTAAAATATGGAATCAAACTCCAACCTTAACAGTAAAATGTGTGTATTGTTTGTGAGATCCACACTGACTTGGATGACCCTGAGTACTGATATGCTTAAATGATTGTTGCATGTGATGCTGAAATGCACAGAAAATAGGCAAATGAATTGCCCAGTTGTGTTATTAAGTCTTTAAGTGTGTATTGTGTGACAGTTGGCACACAATGTATTGATGAATCATGGGTTCTAATCATTCAAAAAAGAGTTTTGGGGGTTCTGACCCAAAGAGCAGAGTACAGAAAGTAAGCTAGATACTGGCATTGATTACAGCCAGTGGAGTGCAAAGTGGAATCAAAAAACTAGTGGCAAATGGCCAGTTAGAGGATCACTTGACAAGGATAAAGTAGAGTTGTTGATAAGCTCTTTCAACTGGGACAACTGATAAAGGCTGGAGAGCCTTTTATGCCTTTGAGAGTCATTTTGAGACTAGACAGTTTGAGACTAGAAATGGACAATCAAAGGGCTAACTTAACAGTTAAATTAGACAAAAAAAAGCTGAAAGAACAATGCAATGTAAAAGCAGATTGTGATCTGAAAGAATATTGTAATGTGGTAAAAATCAAATGAGAGAGAGGCTGAGGAAAACAAAACAAGGAAAATCTAAATATAACAGACCATTGAAACCTCCAGTAGCATTGACTCCCCATTCACATAGTTCCAAAGAGGAGGACTGGACGGGACCCCCTCCCTCCTCTTCCTCTCGCAACACCTAAGTTCTCCCCTCCCGAGTTTCTCTGTCCCTGCTTTATCTCTCCAGCCCCTCCCGCTTCCGCTCATGCTCTCCCTTCACCAAGCTCTTTAATGCTAATACTCCTGTCAGTCATTATACTGATGAGGAAAGTTATGCAAGTGTCAGGAGACAAATGACCTCAACCCCAGATAACCTGCAAAGCACTTACTCAAACTGAAAATGCTTGTAAGCCTCCAAGCTCCAACAGCAATTCTGTCTTTTATGGCTCCGCTGAGAGATATGCATCCTGATGGACATGTTAGATATCATGTGGTATACAGACCGTTGTCTCCCACAGATTTGTTAGGCTTGAAAGAATAGAATGCTTTCCCCTGAAAAAAAATCCTACTGCTTGGACAGACTGGTTTACCTCAACACTAACTTATGTACCCACGCTGCCTGATATTACCCAATTGCTTACTGTTTTCCTTGGTCCTGCTTTGTGGAACAAGCTGAAATGTTATGTTGCTGATGGAGGTTGGGATGATTCAAATACAAGCAATGTGAGGAAAGTGACTGACAAGCTGACAGTGGCTATTCCCTTGGCTTTCCCAGTACAAATTGACTGGCACAAAATTAATGGTACCCAACAATTGCCTGGGGAGAGCCTCACCAGGTATGCCGATAAAATACAAGAAGCATTTTGCTACAAGCAGAAGCCATGACATACCTGCAATCTGCTTGGCCATTGGCCACAGCTGCCCTTAAAGAAATTACGGTAGACTTTCTCATCGTCCCTGTGACGTCGGCCCAGCCTTTCCCCACTAGAGTTACTCCTCCAAGATTTTTCTGTCTTTCCTCCTGCCCCTCCTACTTCTGAATAGGGGGGCCCAGAATTTAAAGCAGAGCCCACCACATAGGCCTGGGCGGTAGTGTTGTAGTCGAGACCACCTAAACCGAGACCGAGTCAAGACTAAGACCAGAGCATATCAAGTCCGAGTCAAGACCAAGACTTTGAGGGGGCGAGACCGAGTCAAGACCAAGACCGAGGGGGGGCGAGACCGAGTCAAGACCGAGACCAGACCAATGCGAGACTGTTTTCAAGACCATGACTGTAATCATAGTGTTGGCTCGACATTTACACCATTCCTCTGTTAAAATTCCCAACAAAAGAAAGCATTATTTAGCAATTTTAGTAAAACACAAATGGATGTACAGAATATACTCAGTGACAGAAGGCAATCCTTTGATCTGAAACACTGCAATTCCATATCACTGACCTTCAGAAAGGCTCAACACAGTGGGCAGAATGAAACAGAAGTGTAAAAACACCTTACTGCTGCTAAATTATGACTCCCCCAAATTGTCACATCAGCCACTGATTGCTAAATTATTCAGTAAGTAATAACCTGTATGATGATACAGTATGTGATCTGTATGCGGGAGTGTGCTGTTAATCAACCGAAGCATGAGTCTATAGTGGTTATATTGAAAAACATATTTATTTGAAATGTAAAGCCTGTTGGCCTGCAGTAGAAAATAATTTCACAGTGGAAAATAAGTTGACATATGGTGCCTTCAAAAGTAGCAACCAATAACTGCTGTCACAATCAATGTATGAAGAACATATCTACACTTGAAAGGTGAGTCTGTAATGAACCAAAATACAGATATACTAGATTTGAATTTTTTTTTTGACATTTTTCAATATGATGCATGCCAAAAGTGGCGAGGCAGTATGACTCTAACCTTGGTAATATTACTCTACAGCTGGAAATTATTCTTCACAACAAACATGGCAAAATGGGAAATGAATTTAAATTAGAGTTTGGTTGCATTTTAGAAACATGAGAGATTGCAACATTCTGTGACCTAAACGTGCTCGGTGGGGTCTCATTATAATGCCTCCTCGACTGAAAACCCTCTCCACTGGTGCTGAGGAGGCAGGGACTGACAGCACCTTCAGTGCCAACATGTGGAGTTGTGGGAATCTGTCGTGGTATTTTTCCCAGAAGACAAGTGCATTGTCAATGTCAGAGTCCTGGATGACATCAAAGTATTTGCTGATCTGTGTTACAATACTTGAATTCTGGCCTGAGCTACACTTCTTGTGGGCCTTGTAGCGGGACAGAAGGCGTGGGCATTTGGCTGGTGGCGAGTCATTGGCTGGATCCACATCAGTGGCCCCTGAGTCAGTTGTATCTCCACTCTCCATGATGTTCTCCACCTCCAAGATCAAAGTATCTGAAAAACACAAAAACAAACAAACAAAAAATGGTTACGTTAGATTTAAAGGGTTAGATAGTTCACTTTGCAATGACATGATTACATTATATACACTCACTGGCCAAAATAAGTGGAACACAGTTTTCCATAAAACATAAAGGAGCTGTCAAATGTTTTGTTAAGCAAAACCTGCACCCCCTGTTCTTAATCTGATTAAACCAAGTACCATTAAAGTACAATCTTCAGCTAATACGGAAAGTCTTCGGTTGTTGAATGATGATGTTTAAATCAATGAATGATGACCAAAATGTTTGCTAGTTCTGTCATAGATTAGCAGGAGAGTATCCTCACTTATTATTGGCAAAAGCAGCATTTGATTCAGAAATTATTTGATAATTATACGATTACCAGTCAATTGTCATGCTCATCAAAAAAGCGAGTCACAATCTAAAAGTTGCACATGAATTGGAAGTCAAACATCTTAGATTATCAGATTAAGAACAGTAAGAGCAGGTTTTGCTTAACAAACATGTGACAGCTCTTATGTTTTATGGAAAACTGGTGTTCCAACTATTTTGGCCAGTGAGTGTATGTTATATTTTTTGCAAAATGGAAAAGATAACTGGATAAAAATGTATACTAACCTGTGAGTGTCTTCTTCAGTTCATCTCTGAACTTCTTCTGTGATGTTGCACTTCCCCCATTGGTAACGTCCAGATCCACCCAGCTAAGGCCAAACTGTGGATCCAGCATGGTAGCCAAAAAGTGCACATTGTGGTTGAAAGGTTCCTCTCTTCCGCTCTTCTTGGCCATGTTCGTTGTTACAAAGATTCCAGAAAATCTTTTCACCAGAGACTCTCGGAGGGCCCTGACTAATGGCCGACACTGCACACGGGTCTCTTCCATCTTGAGGAGGTGTGTATTCAGGTCCAGGACAGTTGGAACCACCATACTAATGGTAACTGATTTCTCTCCTTCTGTCAGGTCTGTTGCCTCAGAGAATGGTGCAAGAATTGCACTCAGTTCCTTCAGCTGGTTCCACTCACGAGCACTAAAAATCACATTCTCATTGTCCTTTCTGCAGATTTCGGTGAGGGATTTGTGGTCCAGAGCTGTTAGGGCCTGTATGTTTTTGTAGGTGCTGTTCCAGCGAGTGGTGTTTGCTGCTGGAACAGTCTTATCAGTGCCAAACATAGCCTCAAACTTGTCTTTGAATTGTGAGCTGCTATGTAACAGTGTTGTGAACCGTGATGTTTTGGCGATAGCGAGGGAGATGGTCTTAACCTCCTTCATGCCGTCGTTCACAACTAACTGTAGAGAGTGGGCAAAACAGGAAAGACGTTCACCTGTTAACCAGGGTAATTCTGTGTCTTCCTCTGAATTCATGTCCTCCCACAGGTGTTCATCATCTAGATTCTCTTCCTCACTCTCACTGTCATCAGAATGCTGCTGTGGCATTTGAACCTTGAAAGCGCATTTCATATTGGCAGCATTGTCTGTTATGATATAGCTTATCTTCTGACGGATACCATATTCTTCCATGATCTCTTCAAAGGCACAAGCAATTCGCTCTCCAGTGTGTCTTCCTGTAAAACGCCTGCAATCCAGCAGGTAGGACTCAAGTGCATAGGAACCCTTTGATTTGCAGCACACATGGGCAGTTACTCCAAGGAAAGAGCGTAGCCTGCGATCGGACCAGAGGTCAGTTGTTAATGACACAGATGATTGGGTCTCAAGCTCCTCCAGAATAGTTTGCTTGACCTGGCTCACCAGCACAGGTATCCGTTTCTCAGAAATTGTTCTTCTAGAGATTGGTGTGTACTTACTGTCCATAATCCCAAGAAAGTGTCTAAAATGTCCATTGTCCACAATTGACAGAGGCAGACAACACCCAATTATCAAATCCTGGATAATGGCTTCATTAATGGCTTGTTGCCTCGGCGAATGTAGACTGTAGACCTGCACATTCTGGGTAAACGATACTATAGTTGGCTGTGTGACATCTGTCTCTTGCCCCGCCTTGTACTCCAAGAACCTGAAATACAGGAGGGAAGAATCTATAAGATTTCTGGTAATATGAACAGCAATCACATCAAAAGGGCAATTTTATTCATAATGGTGTAAGATGCACAGAAAGCAAAAGTAGCAGAGGTATAAAAATGTATGTAAAATCTGTACAGTATTTAATTGGAACACAATATGGACACAATAATACATACACAGCAAGGCTCCTGATACCATCTAACCCACTGGTGCAACTAAGTGTTTCAGATAGTTGCACAAGCATATGATTTGGTAGCACCATTTTAATTATCATCTTAAAAATTATTGAATTAATTTCAGTTTTCTTGAGATTATATTTGATAGATCGCTGGATTTTTAAAGTGTCTCATACACTGCGCACCTTGAACAGCCAAAGACTGAGTGAGTGAGCGAGGGAGAGAGGAGCTTGCGACTCTCAAAACACACAACACAAGCAAAAGGGCTGTCATCTTTTGACTAGGTAAAATGTTAAATATTCGATCTGTAACTGTGTATTCAAAATCAAAATTATCACTGCTAAAGTAACGTGCCTTGTATTTATACCAGGTGAAGTAGCCCATTTAATAAGGAAACTTTTCATAAAAGCGGAGGTGCATTATACGCTCTCCTCTCTTTGTGCATTCAAACCTCTAACGTTAGGTCTCTCGCCCAAGTGAGAGAGCGGTGAGACATGGCAAAAGGCAGCAATACATGCCTGAAAACTGCCACACCAAATTAAACCACAAGCACACAGAACTTGCCAGAGGAGCGTAATCTACCGTTGATAATAAAAATTGACTGGCATTTTATCTATGTGACTTAACATCACTAGAAATCAATGCCTATGTAGTTTTTTGCTGCTATTCTGTCGGCGATCTGCTTCTGAGCTAAAACGAGACAGCTATTCACCTCTCACCCTTGTCTGTTGTGGATAAAACTATGATTGAATATACATTGGTAATATTTATTATATACAATATACACATTCGCCGAATCTCTTAGTTATTGGAGTCATGGGGATGCGAGGGAGAGTTGTCATAATGTTAGCTAAGTTAGGTTATTTGCAAGCTAACGTTCTAGTGTGATGTAACGTAGCTTCTGACAAAAGAGGGCAAGCGCTGAGAAATTGTTGGTCATGTGTTAAGTTTTTGCTTGTGGTAAACAAAGAAGAGACAGGGCACATAATGCTATATAACGTTAATTAATAAATAATAACTACATTAACGTTGTGTTGCTAGCTAGCTTTGCTAGCTTGACACTTACCTTTCCTTATGTTTTCGTTCAAGATGACGATAAAAGTTGGATGTGGTCCCAGCCGTCTCAGTGAAGGTTACTTTACAGATCTTACATTCTGCTGAGTGTTTTTTCTTACCACTTGTTTTGCAAAGAAACTCTTTGTGTTTTGTATAAGCAAATCGTATGATTGACGATTTGGACGACATCTCTGCAGCCATAGATGGCGCACTGCTCTCTCCCTTGTCTCCTTGTGTTCTCTTCCTTGGCACGTGAGGGGGGGGTGTCAGGGTGGCAGAGCGGTAAAATGTTCAAACTTAAAATAAGCAAAGTTATTGGTTGCAATTGAAGGGGGGAGTTTTACATCCAATCACAGTAAAAATAAAAAAATAAAAAATCAGACAATACACAGGCAGGTAATGATGTCACTGCGGTTGTGGTCTCGACTGGTCTTGAAATAAAATTCCGAGTCCTGCTTGTCCGAGACCGAGTCAAGACCGAGTAAAAATGCAGTCGATTCCGAGATGAGACCGAGACCTTCAAAATGTGAGACCGATCTCGAGTACTACAACACTACTGGGCGGTATGACGGTACATACGGTAGAGATTTGTTTCTACCGTTTCTACCACGGTAGCTATACTCTTTAGTATCTCTGGCTATCAGGATTTCCGTAAAATATTGGAATAGTCTAGAGTATATTTAAATAGCAATAGACAATACAAACCAAATGCAATGATCCAACAAATGCATTTTATTAACAGTCGATCCGGAAGTCTTGCTGCCTTCAGGCGCTCCTCATAAGCTTGTGCTTCCGAGTTTCACAATCGTAATTACAACTCATTGTGTATTCAAGTACTTTTAAGTGCGAAATAACAAAATGGACCCTGACACAAAAGTACCATACAGAGCTCAGCTACTGTCAATTCTACTTTCCCATTTGTATTTACCATTTTATTGGGTCCTTTAAACGCGACCTGTACTTCCTAGATTTCTGACGGCATTTGAAGGCAGCACCGGCTTGTGACTGTGTGGCGATGTAGAAGTGGGTAAAATCTAGGAGATAATGAGGTAAATATTGGACATTTGGACTCACAGTACAATCATTTTGCTTCAGAACACTGGGATTACGCTGTTTGAAGTAATCGTATGGTCATTTTTGGTCCTTTTTTGAGCCGTCTTTGCCGACAGAGAATTTTAACGGCATGAAGCCAAAAATAAAAATTCTGTGTGCGGTAAAAAGGAGGGCTAGTTGCGGTACTGAACTAGCCCTCCGGTACTGACCGAACCTCTCCATCTAGTAAAAAAGCCGGCACAGAACTGGGATTTATTCAGTGTAAAGTAGCCTAAAGCTGGGCAAACGCCGGTGCAATTGCAATGGTAACCATGGTAAGCAAGTCCGCGAGAGTTACTTTGTAATCTACTGACCCAGCTCACGACCCGACCTGACCCGGTAGGCCTATTTGTTCTGTGTAAATGGGAGAAATGTCTGTACAAATGCTATGCTAACCATGGTGCCAGCAACAAGTTTTATAGGTCACGCAATATCATTTAAAGGATAACGCTGGTGTTTTTTAATGCATTCAACAAATCCTATGAAAATAACAATAAGCAATGATTTTGTTTTGCCAACAAGTCTCGTCCATGTAGCTGATGCCCAATGCAGCCATGTCTCAGTAGCCATAGAACTCCATTGTATTAAAAAAAGGATTAAAAACATGTCAAAGAGCCATGCCGTTGCTCTGGGCAGCATATTTCATCATTGCGATGCACCGGGCCAGCCGACTTTTTCCTCAAACAACTTAATAAGCCGGCTGTAAACACATCTGTGATCTCAGGAAAGTAGTTCCGTAGCACCGAAAATAGTCCCCGTCGTAATGAAGAATTTGTTCCCATTTGAATTTGATTTGGTAATAACTACAATAGCCTGACTTTTCATGGTAACAGTTAGCGATTTTTAAAATTAAAACTATGTCTTTGTGAGCTGTATTTCAAGGTTTTTAGCTTACAATTGGAGCCAATGACTTCCGGAAGTCAGAAAGTAATGGGAGTAGAGCAAACGCATTGTTGATTTTGTTATTTTCATAGGATTTGTTGACAGTAAGATATGCATTAAAAAACACCAGCCTTATCCTTTAATTAGGCAATTGATTGATTGATTGATTTGTCATATTTTCCATATTTTTGCGTACATAATTTAAATTGCATATTTTTGGGGATGCTGTGATTTGTGTTATAGTTCAAAATAAAAAAGAGAAAATAAATGTAATGAAGTACCATTAACTATTTAATTCACTGGATTAGCCAAAATTATTTTATATATCAACCATTTCTCAATCCATATCGCCCACCCCTGGCACCACATAAGCTGTTTCTTTACCTATTGATCAGAGAGGCGCTTTCGTAGATGGCCAAATAAGACACAGGAGCACAATGGTCCACTGTCAAAGAAACTTTTAAGTGTCAGGAGAAGGCAGATCCACTGTAGGGGTTGCTGGTATTCCTGTGTATGACCTGCTTACAAATCCTCCAACATGTGCTACTGGACCTGTTTCTCTTGACCATGCATTTCTTTTGTCATCTCATGCACCTGTAAATCTATTGGGATGAGATTTGCTTTGCAAACGTAACGCTATCATTTAATGTTCACCAGAGGGCGTTTTTGTTGACATTCCTGTGGAGAATACTGACTTGGCTCACAGCTGCCTGCAAATGCCTACTGTTGATTTCGTGCAGTTGTGCACAGTGTGACACGTAAGCAAAGGGGCGATGATAGCAGCCTGTAAGAAAGATTGGTATGCAATTCTCAACTCAGGCACAACATTTTTTTTTATGATGATAGATAACTATCCTTTGATACCAATGTCTAACACATGCTCTGACAAACATTGGAGCCCTCCTCCCCAATTGAATGACACTACTGCAGATGAGACAAAAAACAAAATTCGAACTATCTTGAATGACGCTAAGGCTAGGCTAACAATAACCGCAATATTGCAATACCGCCACAACCGCGCTATGTTCACGTTTTTTCTTTTTTTAATGAGGCTAGGCACTTCTTGTTTTACACTTCAATGCGTGTGTACTGAATATTAAATAAATTCATAATGAAAACAATAAGAGTGTATTGTTTCCCACCAACAGCGTTTACATGGAGCCTTTTAATCAGAATAGTAGCCCAATCAAAATAAAAATGCCTCATATAAACGCCTCAATCAGAATAAACTGGCCGATCCGAATGAAATTTAATTCCGTTTGAGAGGGGTGGTATAACCCTTTCATAATCCGGTCGATGGATAAAATTTCATCATGTAAACACTCATTCCGATCACTTTCTTTATCTCGCCTCTTTCTGTACATGCTCGCGCATTTAACGTAAGTCACATCAATTACGTTACCCTTTTTTTCCGGGAGGATTGGAATGGATGTGCTTGTTATTAACCCCGGGGCGCTCGGGCTTGATGTAGGCGGTGCAGCCCGCTTTTATATCAAGTCCTGACTCCACCTCTCCGGGCCAGTTTCGGTTTACAGCGGTGAAAATTACAAATGCACCCAATCATTGCGGGGGCAAAACAAAACGTCTTTTCTGACACGAGTCGTATGTTTTGATAAAACTGTTGCTTCATCAGAAAGAACAGCAGTAAAGAAATAACCGATGCAGGTCCGTCTTTTAAAAACGTAAGCCCATGTTAGAGTGCTGGATTCAGTGTTTTGCGCATGTCAGAAACTTTTATTCTGATTACATACTGTGGAGCATGTAAACGCACATCTTAATGCAATCGTTATATTTAGCGCTCATGTAAACACTTCCTTCAGAATGATTTCATTCAGAATGAAAAAAAATGTCTCATGTAACCGCAGTCCAACTTGGCGACTTTGTCACTAGATTTAGCGACTTTTCAGAACCCCCTGGCGACTTTATTTCTGAAAAGCGACTAGCCACAAATCTGGCGACTTTTTCTGACCATGGGGAACAATGTTAAAGTGTTGAATCCCAAAGTATTTGCCAATAAATTGGTATGGCTGATGCCGGTTTGCTCTACTTGTTTGTCATCCAGAGAGGTCTGATGATCACAGCGCTTCCCACACACAGTGTAGCCCCTCTCCCTCCGCTGCGAGCGGAGACTGTAAGTTATATATTGATATGCAAAATAGCATGTGACGTCATCCGGCGACTTCTTATCGCATACACCGCATACCGCGCTGTTGAGCCACCCTAAATCACCGCAGGGGAAATTCCTTCACCGCGACAGCCCTAGCTAAGGCTAGTTTATCTGACAATGCTGAAGTCATTATTTTACATCAGAAAATAGCTCTAAGCTTGATTTGGCACAAGAATATTTCACAGTAAAACTTCAATCTCGAGAACACATGGTTACTGCAATCCATAATGAGAACTGATGGGATACTATCTTTTCTTTTCTTGGGATAGTTCTGTTGCTGTTGATGTAGTAAAGATTGCTGCTATGGCTATGTGGTGCTCTATTCCTTTAATGGTGATTGGTACTTGCTGTATGTGTTGCTGTGCCAAACAGCTGTTGCATTACAGTGTTCCACATTTGTGACAAATTATGTTTCTGTGAACACATCTGCTTCTCTGTCTCTCCCTACTGACGCTTCTCCGATTGTGATGGGCGATCTACCATTCTATGATTGGGATGATGACCTTGTGTAGCCCAGCTCTTCTGCTTGTTGCTTTAGGTTTATCCATTGTTTTAAAAGCATAAAAGGGGGATTGCGGAAGCAGAACTGCTGGAGAGATGGACAAGTAATGTTAAACATCTACAGATGTAATAACAACTGTACCCTTTCTTCTGAGAATGTATTAATGTTGTACCTTTGAACTTATATACGGTATATTATCCAGTTTGGAGACCATGGGTGCTTAGCACAAGACTGCCATCCAGTATTATATGTTTGCAATACCATTTAGAGATTCTGAAACTCAAGATGCCTTTTGATATAGTTCATATATAGCACAAGAATCATTATTTGTTTTCTGCTTTCAAGCATTGCGGGACTTCGGAAGCATGGGGGAGTTCAGATGTACATGAATCTCCATCTCTAAGATAAGGGGAGGCTAGGTGTCCTATGGATGTCTATGACGAGTCACATTGCAAGGTGCTCAAATCATGTCATATCATGAAACCTTTGATAAGGTCCCAAGGGACATTTTGGAATCACATCGTCATTTCCCTTCATTTCTCCGAAGCAACAGAGAACTATTCACAGGAATTGTGAATAGTTCACAATTCCATAGTAATTGAAAAGAGGCATAGCCTAAACCTCTGAAAAGTACCACGCACAGCCACAGGTGCCTAGCCTGGTTCCAGAATCCTGACTCACGTAACGCCCACTCTTCAGATTTGGTCAAGCGATTCAGAGAGTCTGGTGTTGCTCTACTCAACGGCAATTTCTAGCTTGAAAAAATTATCGGGCCAATCAGCACCTTTGTGGGCGGGACTAAAGTTTGAACCGTTCGTGCAACGGTTTTTCATTGGTGTTTTGGCATAATAATGTTTGTTGAAATCACCCCTTAACCAACATATTGTCTTTGCAAAGATGCTATTTTTGTCAAAAACGACCGACATTCTTGGTAAAATTAGTAAATAACGCCTAGCATCAGTGTAACTGAAAATAACGTCAAAGCGGCCGGATACGTCAGTCACTAGTGATTGGTTAGGGGAAAATCAACCCCCCCCACACAGAAAACGACTAACATGGAGGCAATCTAAGACTAATAATGAATGAATAATGAAGTGATAACAAAATGGCCATTCAGGTGCCACCAAAATGCAAAGTTTCAAAGTGTAGCTTTAAAAGCAAAATGTCAGATCAATAGTAGACTACCAGACTATTAAAACACAAAAACGAGATTCCAAAGAAAAATACAGAATAGGCATAATAACAATATTGTCAATAATAGAAGCTCGGAGCCTGTCACAATTGGATAAGACTAAAGTGCTAACCACTGTTTTAGGTTAGTTCTCTCACTTGTCTCTCAACTTGTCTTGTCTCTCAAATCTTTGTCAAAGTTTTCTTCATTATCTATAGTTACACCTACAAGTCAAAATAGTGTATTCCCATGCTTAACAGACACAGGCAGGTCTGGAACAGACCACATCCCAGCCACGCCCAATGGACACAGGAACACTGAATAAAAAAAAACCCATCTGGTAGACATTGGCCTTTATGCAGCGCTGATTGGCAGGTGGATTTTCTCATTACTTACATTGAAATTAAGGCAGTATTTTTTCATGAAAATGTTACATAGTGGATCATTAAAATAGTGTTGATCCCCTTGCCCTTCAGGGGCGCCACATTGTACGACTTACGGCTTACCTCACATTTCCTGAAGCCTACCTTACAGTGTTCTCTAGTATAAAATGATATAAAATAAACAGTTTGAATAACATTTGCTAAATGTTTGCTTTTATACATTCATAATGAGCTCTGTCCTGTTTGGGAACGTGCTCTGACGCACGCACTTGCCTTTCTTCTGTCCTCCTATTCTTGCGACCCACAGTCAACACACTCCCACAGTATTTCTCTGAAGCGGCACCTTGGCATGCTTTGTCTGAAAAAAGTGTTTCTGACGAGTAGCTGTTGATATTCATGTTTGGATATTCCATAGAAATACAAGCGCAATATTGCGCAATGAATCTTTCAGTTTATCCATAGACAGGCTCTCCCATGTAGACAGACTATTTCTTGTCCTGGTAACATCTCATGTTAATAAAATAATGCATGGCCAGGACTTAGTAGCTAATGTTGTTTGGTACTGCATATAGCGCTGTGCGCCCTTTCAGCTCCATGGAGGCCTGGAGAGTGAGACACAGAAACAGGGGGCCAAGAGGGAGGCGCTTTAAATTCAATAATAATACTAATAAACTTTATTTCTGGTAGAAAATATGTTCAAAGACCATTTTACTAATCAAACGTCCTGTCTGGAATAACTTCACCTTCCTATTCCTGCTGCGAAAGCTCCAAGTTCATCTTCCTCCTTATCCTTTTTTCTCCAAGCAGGATTTTTATTCTAGCACGAGTAAACAGTTTACATAATGTCACCAAAATGTACAGCAATGTGGAAATAAGAATAACGAACATATCGGATCATAAATTAGACATACTCATGTGTGATCAATCAATAAGCTTTTATGGCTCACAAGATATAGCTGTGCGTAATGGCTGTACGTAATGGTTGTGCATTATGGCGCACTTGGTAAATGGAAAAATGAGGAGGAGAGGGAGAGACTTTCACACCCGTGGATCAACGTCCTGTAGCCCGTTGTACTGCCGTAAGTTGGGGGGGGTGTTGCAGGGAGAAAATTGCACAAAATGTATGTACAATCTTCATTTTTAGAATTCTGAAAAGGCAGGCATTAAATCCCAAATATTTGGATAAAGTCATGGAAGCTGACGCTGTCCCAGGTCCTGACGCTGTCCCAGGTCCCAGGACGCTCAGCTTGTGGTGCACTTTCCACGTGAGACAGAAGCTCTGCGGACAGCAACCTATATTAATTATATAAATATAGAGGCTACATATGATCGGTCGCAAAATATATATTTCCTTTTGTATTAATTTTAATAAATTTTTTTTAGGTAATATCAATCAAACAAACTAGTAATGCATTGTCAACAGGCCATATTAATATTAAATTAACGCACAGCCATTACGCAGCGCTACACTAAAAATAATGAACCAAGGGGTTGGTTTAAATTACAAAAGTATTTTGTGTTAACATTATATAAAACAATTGTTTGTATGGTGAACATAAAATATTCTTGTGCATTGGACTTAAGTCTATGTAAATGCAAATGAATTACATGTATTTATGTTGAGTCAAAGTAACTGAGATGACGAATTGAGGTTACGTCGCTAACAGCGGCGCATGTGCGAACAGGATGTGCGTAGGCACCTAGGCGGAAGAGAAGATCAAGGAGGACACGTTACTGACATTTGAGAAGGGTCGGTAAATTCTCCGCCATCATTTGCCATCCTTGATGTGAAACATGAGTTATGCTTTTATGTATTCATACAAGTGAATTTTAATACCAGATGACTGATACCATGGCTATATTAGTTATGTGCATGTCGCTTAAAACTGTTAAAACCCCACGATTCCACTGGTGGTCTCTGAAATTTGTAAAAGCCATAACATCCAAGTTGATCAGGCAATTACTTAAGAATTAGCTACTGTGTGTTGTTGTGTCTGTGTCTAATCCTGTGGTAAAGGCTTTGGGGAAGTGTGGTCCTCTTGCCACTGCATTTAAAAGGAAACAGTACTACAAAGTTAATTTCAATGTGGTTGAGCCTGTAGAGTACTATCTTGATGCAAAGTGTAGTTGTTGCAAACAATAGTGAGTTATAATCAAGTGCTTGATCAGGTGATTGAACAGCAAATAGCACTTGAAAAAACGAGGGTAGTGGGTGATGATCAGCATCTGTACAGGTCTTTTCGAGATGGTCAGCACTACAAAGAGAATGGCTTTCTGTCTGGAGATGAATTAAGAATAACACTTTACATAGATGACTTTGAGATCTGTAACCCACTTGGTACATCTCGCAAAAAGCAGAAACTTTGTGGTGTGTATTGGGTACTGAGCAATACAAATATGTGGCAGCCCACCACAAATACATTTCCTAAACTGATACAGTGATACATAAACAATATTTTTTGTCTTGAATGCAGATGGCATTTTCCACTGCTCATTCCATCTTCATCTATCACATGACCAGTGACATTTGCACTCCCAGGCACTGTTCACTCACTTACATGATACATCATCCTATTACTGGGTGTTTTGTAAGATACATTTTCATAGCTTGTGTTTATATGTAGGCATATATTGTTATTGTAATAGTAATTTGGATTAGAAGAAGAAGAAAAACAGAGTGCTACAAAAATGGTGCACAGTGTCAAAAAACTTCCAAAAAAGGTGCTTTTGTTTCATAGAGTAATTTGGTCTTGAGTCGGACTCAAGTCCAGGACTCGAGCACTACAACACTGGCCTGTTTGTCTGTTTGGTATGTCTCAGTGGTATATGAGTTGGTTGGCTGTCGTTTGTAAAAATTGTGTAGACATGTGCTCGTTTTGTATGTGCGCAGTGACGCATTGTTTGTGTGCAGTGACAATGCTGACAAATTGTCATGATTGACTACGTAATATGTGCAATGACTTGAACATAGCTGTTAGCTGCATAAGGGCAACCCCTTCCATGTGTTGCTTGTCCAACTCCTCCCTTGTATCGCGTGCAATGTGTTGCATGCATACTTGTTAAATTCTTGCATTACTTCAATGCCATGCAAGGAGACGTTACTTGAATATTATATTGATGTGTTGGCTGCTTTTGTGCACAAACATTTGATTAAATTTGCCATTGCATTTTTGCCTTTACTTTATAGATTAAAAGGTTGGCACAATGACACAACCAGTGAGGCTGAGAATCATCCTGGGTGAAGATGAAGACGCCATCAGGCTTACCTGACTCCATTGATGACCTGTCTCTGGAGATTAAAACAAGTTTTTATTTGGAGGGAAATATAAGGCTTCAATACCAGGACATTGATTTTGGAAACAAATTCATTAACTTGACTAGTACCTCAGAGATCCAAGACAAGGCAACCGTAAAAGTATTTTTTTGCCAAGAGACCCAGGCACAGGACAAACGTCTTATCAAGCAGCAGCAACCAGTGGCACAGAGGACTCCACATCTGGTTCTTCATGTGAATCCGACAATACAGTTCTTCTTTCATCTACATCGTCATCACCATTGTCATCCTCAAGGTATTCATCTTGGCCAAGTGTTTTCCCAATTCCTCGTTTCTCCTACGACTCTGAAGTGCAACTGGAAAGAGCAAACACTGAATACAGTGCCAATGGAACTTTTTTGACTCACTCCCCAAAACTGAAATCGCATATTCTAGAAAGATTGGAAGGAGAAATATACAGTTATAAAGCTTACCCAACTGATCTTGATCTCAGTGATGTGGCAGAAGCACTGGTTCATAAGCACCCTTGTTTAAGGGAGTTGGGATCCTTCAATGGATGCTATGGCTGGAAAATAAGCCTGAAATACAAAATGGCCAACTTCCGCACCAAGCTGAGAAGCATTGGATGTCCAGAGGTGACTGTAAATTTGCTTAAGAATAAGCCACAAGATCAGTGCCATGCTGCTCAGAATGTCAAAAAGCCCAGAAGGGCAGAAGTGAAAATGTAGTGAGGGATAAAATGGAGAAAACCTTTTCCTATAGAAGACATGACGTAGTTCACGGACAGCCTTTAGTAGCTGAGTGCAAATGCAGGTGGCCGGCACTTTTTAGTGTAAATGAAGTTTTGTTTCAGGCCTGGAAAAGTTATGGAAAATGATACAGATTGAAAAAGTTTTGCAAATGTCATGGAAATTTGTTTTTTCACATGGTCAAGTGTGGGTATCGGCAGACTTGGCTACCTTTTGTGAAAGAATGATAACCCAAACAATATGTATTGGTCCTAGGGGATTGATTTAGCTATCCAGAATAATGCCTGGAACATTTAAATCAGCTATTAAACCAAAACATTTAAGAATTTGGTCTAGCCCTGGTCAGATGTTGATCATGGATATTGTGTTATGTCATGCCATAGTCATAGAAAAGTCATGGAATTTGATTCACCAAAATGTTTAGGAACCCTGTACAATGCTATGGCTTGATTATAAATGGTAGTATATGCTACATATTAAGACTAGAAAATCAGCAGGGATCTACTGATACAATATTTGAATGCAGATTTGTGTATTTGTGTACTGTGATTCTCTAAATATTGCCATTCTACAGATGTTAGAAAACTGCTTTTTTTTTTTCCTTTTTCAGTTGAATTGGGCCATAGAAATCAGTTAATTTGATTGCATTTCTAAACATGGCGGAGTACATTAAAACTAGGGCTGCACGATTCTGGATAAAATGAGAATCTCGATTTTTCTTGCTTAGAATTGAGATCACAATTCTCTCTCACGATTCTTAAGCAAAACAATTGTTAATATACATTTTTACTGCACTCTTTTGCCTGACAACAAAAAATATGATAATGACTGTAATGAGACTGTCATATCAACTTTGCGGGTCAAATGGGCTACACACACAATGTAATTCTAGACTAAATTCCAATGAAATTTAAATTTAATTAATGGTATAAACTTCTCCAATCTCCAGCTGGTTTATCCCGCCATCCATACATTACATTCTGCGCACACTGACTGCACAGTGCAGCATTAAGTAGCCTACAGCCTTAGTTACACTTTGTCTTTGGGAAAATACCTTGCTTCCTGAATCTTTTTTTCGGGTTGCGGATCTGTTTCGGGTCGTTGTTTTATGTATGAAAATGGGTCGGGCGGGTTTGGATACATGCGTGGGATCGGACGGTCGTGGGTTGAAAAAAAACCTGACCAGTGCATCACGAATGTAAACAGTAACCCGATAACTCGTAATCTGCTGCCCTACAAACGTTAACGGTAGGTAGCATCATTACCTTGTGGTATTTAAGTAACGTTAGTGGAATTAGGTCGTTTAATTGATAACCATGTGACAATGCATTGAATTAAATTGAGCTCAACACACGCGCTGTCGGCCTGTCAAAGATATGCGGTTGTTTTTTAACAGACAAAATAGCTTAATTCAAATGCTTGATGAATCCAATACTTATCAGACAACAATCAACTTACATCTCTCTTCTTCTCTTATTTAGAACACAACCTTTGAACAAGTGTTTTACCGTGTCTGTCTACTGTTTTCCGTTATGTCTCTCTCTGGAGTTGTTTTCCTTTCTGCTGGTTTCTGCCCGCTCTGCATGTGTGCATTTCGTCACGGGGCATAACGCAGTGTTGTCACTTGTTAGGAGCGCTTGGTTTGATGCAACGGATGTCCCTAATGAACATGCGGCAGAATCGTTGTCATTTAGGAATGAGATCGCATAGAGGTATGAATCGAGATCGCGATTTTAATTCGATTAATCGTGCAGCCCTAATTAAAACTAAGACATTTATTAAAAGATGTATAGTGCCACAAGTTTTAACAATGTGTGATGTTTCCCTGAATAATCAGATCAATGTTATTTATGATTCACTGATGAGTGTCTTTCTCAATGATTCTCAATGCGCATTACCACCGTCCCTCTGCAAATCAACGTTCTTCGCACAGCTTGACCAACACTCAGAGCGCCTGATGAAGATTTTCAGCAGCAAAGGAGGAGTCGTTGGGAGAAAGATTAAAAATATCATGGTGGCCATTTCTCAGGTTTGTAATGATGTAGATGTTGAATATGTTTATGCTTCTGATAGTCATAAAGTTTGTTACTTGCACGTTTATGCTAGAGCAGCTATGGTTTAGTATAGCTGTCTTTAGGATTTAAACATTAGATGACTTCTTAAAAGGTGTACATCATACCTTTTTGACATTGCTTTGTGTGTTCTTCTGTCTGTCTATTATTTTGTTCCCTAGAGTGACACTATACACACCAGAAGAGAGTACATCCTGAAGTTGTTGTGTGCCTACTTGAATGAGGACCGTGAAAAACTTGTGAAGGAGTATGTGGTGAGTGATTGCACCCACCCCCCGACCTACAATGTTTGAAATATTTTAGTGGGCTTGCTGCAAGCAAGCTTTTAGTTTTTAAAATATTTAACCAACTGTTTTCCAAAAAAAGCAACACACACTAATGATGGAATGTTCACTGGTGCAATTATGTAAGAGTCAAGAAGTGTACCTGTGTGTATGAACCACAACTTTTTGTTAAATAAACATAAACCATTGTCAAATTTGTTTTCTTGTGTTGTTACTTTTATTTAATCATCGCTGGACCGTCGAAGGATACTCCCATTGAGGATAATCTCTTCACAAGGCATGAACACCTGGGGGACAAAAATATCAAGGATACTATGGACTTCGTCAATAAAGTCTGAAAGTATGAAATACAAGATCCTTGTTTCATCTTCTCCCTGGACGTGGTCAGTCTAGACATCCCAGCAGGTATGGCGGCGGTCCAAAAGTGCCTGATTAAATTTCCAGATCGGTCAAGACCAGACCCAGCACTCTTGGAACTGCTCCATCTGAGCCTTAACTGCAACGACTTTGAATTTGACGGTTCATACTACCTACAAGTCAAAGGCACGGCCATGGGCAAACGATTTGCCCCATCGTACGCCATTATATACATGGCAGATTGGGAGGAATCAGTGTTCCTCAAATGTAATCTACTACCCACACATTATCTTAGACATCTTGATGATATCTGGGGTATCTGGACCCATTCCAAGGAGGAATTCGACAAGTTCCTGGCCACCCTTAACTCTCATCACGCCTCCATCAAACTGACGGGAATTTTGGACGCCAATTCCATGGATTTCCTGGATACAACCACCTGGAAGGGTCCTGACTATGGGAAGATGCATACCCCCTACTTGAAGGTCCATTTCAAACCGACCGATATGCATGCGCTATTGCACAGAAACAGCCATCACCCCCAACACACGTTCCGCGGTATCCTTAAGTCCCAACTTCTGAGGTTCAATAGGATATGCACTAGGACTGAGGATCGTGATCAAGCGGTGAAACTCTTATTCAACTCACTCGCGACTAGAGGGTACTCAAGATCCCAACTCCGCAAGGCGCGCAAGGAAGTCTACGGCCCCACACGTCAATAGGAGACACCTGACACCCAACAAGAACAACCAAAACAACTCATCCACCTGATTTCAGTGTACTCAAAGTTTACTGCCTGGGCGAACAGAGTCCTTAAGGAAAACTTCACATGTATATTGGGAAATACCCAGATGGGCAATGACTTCAAGGTCATTTCAGCCTTTAAAAAGAATCCCAATCTGCAAGACTTGATAGTGAGGGCCCAACCAACCAATCAGGGTACCCATAGCCCGAAACAGTTACACCAAGACAGCATACAGGATGCCGAGATGGGGCATGCATAGAGGCATCCACTGGAAATGCTATCCTTCCATGACTTTATCCAAATATTTGGGCTTTAATGCCTGCCTTTTCAGAATTATAAAAATGAAGATTGTACATACATTTTGTGCAATTTTCTCCCTGCAACACACCCCCAACATACGGCAGTACAACGGGCTACAGGGTGTTGATCCACGGCTGTGAAAGTCTCTCCCTCTCCTCATTTTTCCATTTACCAAGCGCGCCATTACGCACAACCATTATGCACAGCTATATCTTGTGAGCCATAAAAGCTTATTGATTGATCACACATGAGTAGGTCTAATTTATGATCCAATATGTGCGTTATTCTTATTTCCACATTGCTGTACAATTTGGTGACATTATGTAAACTGTTTACTCGGGCTAGAATAAAAATCCTGTTTGGAGAAAAAAGGATAAGGAGGAAGGTGAACTTGGAGCTTTCGCAGCAGGAATAGGAAGGTGAAGTTATTCCAGACAGGACGTTTGATTAGTAAAATGGTCTTTGAACATATTTTCTATCAGAAATAAAGTTTATTAGTATTATTACTGAATTTAAAGCGCCTCCCTCTTGGCCCCCCGTTTCTGTGTCTCGGGCGCACAGCGCTATATGCAGACTTGTAGCAGCGGATACTACTCAGTACCAAACGTAAGGATCTCATTCCCACGCGTTATTTTATCAATATGAGATGTCACCAGGACATGAAGTAGTCTGTCTACATGGGAGAGCCTGTCTGTGGATAAACTGAAAGATTCATTGCGCAATATTGCACTTGTATTTCTATGGAATATCCAAACATGAATATCGACAGACACTTTTTTCAGACAAAGCATGCCAAGGTGCCGCTTCAGAGAAATACTGTGGGAGTTTGTTGACTGTGGATCGGAAGTAGGGCTGCACGATATATCGTTTCAGCATCGTCATCGCGATGTGTGCATGCGCAATAGTCATATCGCAGGACGTGCAAATTAACTCAAACACATCATGCTACAACTTTTTTGCTGCTTGATACAAAAGGAAAACTCGCACGGTTCTCATTTTCCATGACTAATCTAGAGAAGTCTGTCTGATATAACATAATTTACTCCGATTTAAGGGTTTGTTATAAGAGTAGCGTATGCTACCTTTCCAGCTTTCGCGGCTCCGAACCGTAGTTGGGAAGCCTCTGGTGTTGTGCTAGCCTATTTTAGCTTAGCCTGGCTCGTAGCTGGTAACAAGCTTTTTACTAAGAGTCCGAACCAACTCTGCAGTGGAGAACTGGCACTTTATTTCGGTACAGCAGCGAACATAATGCACGGCCTCTCGGTGACGTTCTAAGCTCTTTTCCCGCTAACTATGCTAACTTTACTCACTTAGCATCCTGCAACTCACTCTGGCTGCGGCTAAAAACACACTCACTTCCTACTACGTCACCCACGCAGGTTACCCACAAGGCCACCTTCTTAAAGGGGCAAGGCTTGATAGAGCTATTCAAGTCATTTGGTGAAAATTCCTGTATTTTTTCATATCGCAATATATATCGCAGAAGAAAAAAATATTGCAATGTCAGTTTTTTCCAATATCGTGCAGCCCTAATCGAAAGAATAGGAGGACAGAAGAAAGGCAAGTGCATACGTCAGAGCACGTTCCCAAACAGGACAGAGCTCATTATAAATGTATAAATATTTAGCAAACATTTAGCAAATGTTATTCAAACTGTTTATTTCATATAATTTTATACTAGAGAACACTGTAAGGTAGGCTACAGGAAATGTGAGGTAAGTCGTAAGTCGTACAATGCGGCGCCCCTGAAGGGCAAGGTGTAAAAAAAAAAGAATCAGTGTCGGCCAAAAGTTTATCTCGTACGTACGAGATACTAACTGGTACGTACAAGTTAGTATCTCGTACGTACGAGTTAGTATCTCATACGTACAAGTTAGTATCTCGTACGTACGAGTTAGTATCGTACGTGACCGCAAACTTTTTTTTCTCTCCACGTTGCCCTTCAGGGCTTCCGTACAGCAGTGATAGTAATGTTAAAAAAATTTCTGCATTACCTTGCTCTTGTCCTCTTCCTCCTCCTTGGTCAGCCAGTCGGTCAGCCAGCTCCTCTTGAAGCTGCTGCTGTTGTCTGGGAGGCAGCCTCCACAGCGCCTGACCCATCTATATGGTAATATACAGTAACACATTACCACTGAATCATCTCCACGGTAATATACAGTAAGACATTACCACTGACCCATCTAGTGAAGTAGTAGTATTAGCAGTAACAGTAGTAGTGGTAGAAGTAGCAGTAGTAGTAGTTGTAAAAATAGTAGTAGTAGTAATAATTTCATCTTTACTGCAGACTCATGGTCCATAGAAAAGAAAAGAAATAAATAAAATAAATGACAAGTCATTGTTTGTCATTCAGTACAGTAAAATACAATCCAATCCAAAAAAGAATACAAACTAAATTACATAAGTTCAAATCAATTGTCCATTTAATGCAAGTTTACATACAGGCTTTTACGCCAGTGCTCCCTGAGTTTAGATGAGTAGCGAAAACAGCTCTTCACAGGGTTGCTTAGACCTTCTATGATGCTGTTCACTGACTCATCTAAGCGACACATAAATGTATACATAAGATTCCTTATGACTGTCAGACATGTGGGAACTCCAGAGTGGACAAATAGCTGACTAGCACTATGATATCTGGGAACATGAAGAAGCAACCGCATGGCATCATTATAGGCTACTATGAGCCTCTGCATGCTACTCTTCCTGTAGTTATACCATAGGTGTGCTGTGTACAGCGGTGTACAGAAGGCTCTAAACAGGGAACATTGTACATCAACTGAGAACATATGAAATTTATGACATAACATGTTGGCCTGAGCATACAGTTTGGAGCGCTGCCTACATATATATCTCTATCATCATTTAAATCATCAGTGAAATAATGACCAAGGTATTTTATTTCCTTGCATGTCATAAGAGGATTGTTACATAAATAAAACATTGGAAAGACAGATTTCCTATCATCTCTACTACGGACTATCATTACCAGAATCAGAATCAGATTTATTGCCAGGTACATTTACACATACGAGGAATTTGATCTGGTGAGGTTGCAGCGAAAGAAATAAAGATAGTAAATAGCAAAAAAAGTTACGCAGCAACTCACCAAGGCAGCCGTACGCGGCGCCATCTTACATTGCTCTTATTCTCTTTATATTTTATATCATAGTCATTGCCGTACTGTGAGCATATCTTGAGAAGCTCCTGCAGCCCAGCACTGTATGGACTAAAAATAACCAAATCATCAGCATACATAAGATGATTAATGACTGAGTTTAAGATAAGTCATCCATATACACGTTAAACAAAAAAGGTGATAAAATCCCACCCTGACGAACACCATTGCTGACATAGAACGGAGCAGATATAACATTGCCCCATTTAACCTGAAAAGTCTGATGAGCATACCAGAAAGCCAGTATTCTGATTATGTACTTGGGAACACCTCTAACACACATTTTAGCAAATAGTTTTCCATGATTTATCCTATCAAAAGCCTTAGAGGCGTCAAGAAAACACATAAAAATAGAAGAATTTTGGCTTCTACACTCAGCTACTATTTCCTTTAATGCAAAGATGCACATATCTGTGCCATGTTTGCTTTTAAAACCAAACTGATTGTCAGTCGTGCTAACAAACCTTTCCAGCCTGGACAGCAAGATTATCTCTAATACTTTAGAAAGAATACTGGCAAGGGCAATAGGTCTGTAGTTGTCCCTACTATTTAGTAACAGTAGTGGTAGAGGTCAACCGATATAACATTATTTTGAGAGGAAAAAAAGACATCAATGATTATTCAGCCAATAGGCTTGCATTAACGTCTCTGAATGTAATGTAAAACTTAATGTTAAACTTTATACTTTATTTACAAATGAAACTGAATATCACAGCAACACTATAGTGTTCGGCACGTCAGGGGCTTTGTCATGCCAGAGGCTTCTGAGTGTCGACACTGGATAGCTCAGCTTATATAATATATAATATATAATATATTAACGTTAAGAGAAATGTATAGTATACCCTACATGTGATCGCAATTCTTCTTGACTTTATTTCTGGTTTGATTTTTCTGTCACGCATTTCCCAATCTGAATTACTTTGTATAGCCAGATTGCATTAGCCTTTTTATTTTTATTTTTAAAAATATTTTTTTATTAGATAGTTAAAAGTTTAGAGAGACAGGAAAGATTGGGAGAGAGAGGGGGATGACATGCAACAAAGGTTCGGGACCGGATTCAAACCCAGAACCTGCATTCTTACATGGTATGCGCCTTAGACCACTGAGTCACCAGGACGCCGCCGGATGGCATTAGTCTTACCAGAAGAGGTCGACAATAAAATTCCCATGGTCTTGAGGTAACAAGGACACACAGTGTCATAGATGCAAAAAGCCTACACAGTTCAGCAGTATTGCAGAGAGGAGGCGAGTGATCGATCCTGGTTCAGTGGGTGTATTCCATTACATAATGATTTCTCCTCGCCTCGGGGGAAAACGAGAGAACGTGCCAGGAGGAGAGGAAGCGAGTGAACTGTCGCCTGTCAATTGGAATGTCCTCACACGCGCCACATTGAGGTGACGTTTGAAGCGTGCCGTTGAGGCTCCTCACGCACTGTATCCCCTTCTCCTCCACGGATGACAGCTGTCCACATAGAAACATTTCACAAAGTTAAGATTAATGTGTAATTTACCTACAGTATGTCAACCCCTAATGAGCCTCGGAGGTAGAACACCTAAAATAAATGTCTTAAGCTGATGTGTGTCTGTACGTTATTGTCAAACTTTTATGCTTTTGGGTTAGGCAATGATTATGTAAGCTATTTGACATCTCACGAGCAGTGGACCAAAGTTTTATTCTTTTTATACTCCTAGCTGTAAGAGCATAATGTGCAAAATAGACAATGAAATGAAATGCGGTTAATACCTAGTGAAATTGGCTACCAACGTAGCCTACTATAATACACAAAGCAGCAATGTTAACTCAGTCTAATATTGCTGTATCTGTAGACTCCAGTCATTCTTTTGTTGTTTATCTTCATTAGGAGTTACAAATAATCATGAAATAAGGGATCATCATGTTGGTTAGCCCACAAATGAGCAGCAGTTAGGATAGAGGTGATTTAGATATGGCCAGCAGTGCTGGGCTTGTAATGTTATGTGAAACAGACTGACACTAAACAAGTTAGCAGCATGTATCTTTTTGAATGGTCAGTTGCAAACTTCAGTTTAGCCGTCTCTAATCCAGCTCCACGCTCTGTCACCATAGGCACCTATTGCATGTCACCCAACCACCCTCTCCAACATAATGTTTACAAAACAAACACTTAATGGGTGATGCAATGGGTGGCGCAATTCCATCAATTGGTAAAAATGGCCTGAATTATTTTTTGAATCGCCTGTTGTCACAACACAGTGTGCGTGTGGGTGCATGTAATCTAGCATGCAGACAGGCCACATCAGTTTTTTTATTTTTGCCTTTATTTTGATAGTTGGCAGTACAGCTAGACAGGAAATATTAGGAGAGAGAGGAGGGGATGACACGCGACAAAGATACTAGGCTAGACCCAAACCCAGGACGCTACAGCCATGTGTGGCACGTGTCCCAGCCAACTGAGCCGTATCAGTTGCTTACAGTTCAGCTCAGTAAAGTTCTCTCTCTCTCACTCATATACACACACACACACACACACACACACACACACACACACAGAGCTGTCAGTAAAGCTGTCAGTGTAACTGGTTGGTTGACATTCCCCAATCTAAAACAATGTGCACTGGAGCCCAAACAGGTTAAATGTCCAACGTTATTCCTTACCCTTAACCTGACCTGATTTCTAACTTCACCCCTTAAATAGACCTCTAACCCTAAAATGGCCTCTTTGCAAAGTGAGAACAGACTACCTCACCCCCCTGAGAGGCCCTAACCTCAATGTCCAGCACTCAAATTAGTCTTTACAAGTACAATAAATGCACAAAACATCAGCTGATGCCAAAACACGTTACAACATCCAGTGTTAGAACAACCAACCATCTAATGCTGGAGCCAAAACAAAAATAATAGGTGAAGTGTTACTACATTCATTTTCACTGAGCTCTCTTATTTCTTTCTAGTTCTTCTTGTTGCATGTTCCGTCAACAGGAGTTCCAGTGTTAAACGATAATTCTGGATATTTTCAACCTGTGCCTTAATTTCCTAGTTTTTGTCACCATGATGATTCATTGTGAGAGGCACAACTACAAGCAGGAAGTAGTCTGACATTGAAATATATGCATTTGCCTTCAACTCCAACAACCCGGGTTCAATTCCCAATTCATACCAAGAAGATTTCTACTGTGAGTGAAGTTTTAATTTTCAGCTAAACCATTTCTTATTTAACCATGACCAAAGCCTTTCCTGAACCTTAACCAAACTGTTTTAGTTGTTGTAACCTTGACCAAAGTTGTTTTGCTTGCCTAAACTTAACTGTTAGCGGTGGAAATCGTGTGTCCAATTTGTGCTATTGTCACAAATTTTAAGAGATTACATTGGTTCCAAAAAGAGAAACACATAAAGTCGCATGTCATCCCCCTCTCCAGTTTCTCTCTTGATTGTACTGTCAAATAAAGCAGAGATGCCATAAAAAAAAAAAAAAAAGAAAAAAATCTTAAAAATGCCATCTGGTCCATCTATCTATCTTCAAAAAATCTTAGGATCTGCAAAACCCCATATCATTCTAATGGCCCATTCACATCTAGAACGATAACATCGCGCTCGCGTGCACACACGTGCCTCCGCCTTCACCCTTCCAGATTGCCTCAAGGCGAAGCCACATCTGCAAGCTATTTGCCAAGCGGCCGATTCGCCTCCATTAACTTTCAATGAGAAATGATTGATTGTTGAACACATATTGGAATAGCTCGAGATGCAAACCGAGCTCGCGAGGCAGCGGAAAAGTTGAGTTTGAGTCAGTAAAATGCAAATGAGTGCGATGGTCACAGCGAGACAACCAATCACATTTGGGGAAACAAGGCAGCAAAGGGACTAGGCCAGTTCCACTTTGTAGTCACTACAGTCCTTCCGATGACACTGAGCTCGTGGTGCCATTTTCTCTGATAAACAGGTCCACTCAATACTGATTTTCTGATTCTGGAAAAATGCTGGTGATTAACTGACGCATTTAAGACAATTGTTGAATAGAGACATTTTGAATTAAAATCAAGATTTAAATGAATAAATCATGGTGGAAGAGAAAGGACAAGCAGCCCAATAGACAGGAATACAGCGATGCCATGCAAATTCATCGAATGCTAATGTGGCTCCACCGTCAGCAGTAGCACCGCCAGGATTCCAATCTTGGGTCGGCCAGAGAAATGCGTGGATAGGCCAATTTTTCTGCTTGTTCTACTGATTGAGAAGGTTTTAAACATGATCGTCTTAGTGCCATACGCTGTTGCTGACATTATAGCCAAAGTGAACACCAACCAACCATCATACAAATAAAGCTATATAATATACTGTAGGCTACCTAGATACATTGTAAGAATTTTACAGAAGCTATGGAGCAGAGAGTGGCTCGGACGTGGAGTGAGTTTTATCTCATGAGTGGAGAGTGGAGTGAAAAAGACCCACAGCAGAGGGCTTAAGGGTGTTGGTTACACAAGTAAATCATATTGTTTCAAAGTATTTGAAATAAAGCATAAAATCTCACCTTTGTGTGGCTTATCCTAGTTGAAGAGGTGTAGAAGAAGAGTGGCAGCCATTTCTAAGACATCCATATGAAAACAACTAGGACAAGCCACACAAAGGTGAGATTTTATACTTTATTGCAAATACTTTCAAACAATATGATGTGTAGTGCCACACAGTGTAGTGCCAGTCCCAACGGGGCTACAGCATCCCAAGCCCTATCTTTAATAACGTTGTCTGTGTAGAAATACTGCTGATGGTCATACAGCTCCCTGTACGTTTACAGTTTGCTGATTAAATTCTTCACTTTCATGTATTAAAGCATTCTCTATCTCTCTCTCGCTCTCTCAACATAAACAACATGAAATTCTAAAATAAATATATAGTAGAAAAAAAATTACAAGTAGAAATTAGGGTATGGGTGTCATGGAAAGTAGTATTTAAAGGGGTAATAGGCCTATTCATAGTATTCCCATGATGTCAGATGCATTTCCTACCAATATGGCGCTTTACAATATACACAGCTCATTGGCTGTGTTTGTCATTTGATTGTAATCACCTGTAAATTTATTACAATCACCTGTTATTTAAGATGGCTGTGTGGTGATGTAACAGAATACTATGAATACAAGTAGGACTCTTTAAATATAAATGGGACTTTTATCTATAGCCTACTACTATGCACATGGTTCTCTGTGGGAAACTGACTAATTGCACTGATGGGAAGCTACAGAAATTACTAGTAAAGAAAAATAATAATAAATACAGGTCTACAGTATATTGCAAAATATTCCAAATTAGGTCTATACGACTATCCAGCCAGAACAGAGTAGGCTATTTAAAAACTGTCTATATGACAGTAGGCACAGCTGCTGAATACACATCAGTGATCTGTATGGTAGTGGTGTGCATTTCTGTCTGTTTGTCTGTCTGTAATCATCAGTGCACATGTATTAATCTGCAACAACAGTTAAGACATCGGTAGGCACAGTGAGCGAACAACGAGCAGTGTGTGTGTTGATCAATTCTTAAAATAGAAATTTTGTTGGAAAAAGGCGCTGCTTGGTGGATCATCTAAATGCCGAAATCACTGTAAGACCCTACTGATTTGTAAATTGCCTTAATTCATGGTCTGGCCGGTCTGTGCGTTTTCCGTTAAACTAAACAGCAGTGAATTGCCAGATTTTTGAATGGTGTTAGGCCTGACGATCTCTCCCTCTCGTCCCACTTTACCTCGATGTGTTGCATAAACAAATCCACTACACTGTTGTAAACATCAACGTTAGAAGTTCCAGCTAGCAAGGTAGTTTGATCCGTAGTTCCCACCCTCCCTTCAGTAGCATTGGTCCTACAGATTACGGAGCTTTCAACGAGGGCAGCCATTGGTTGAGGCTGCTATCAACTAAAACTAGTCATAAAGCCCTCGGTTAGCTAACCCAGCTAGTTTTGCATGCTGACAAGGGGGGCAGCCCAAACAGTTTGATTTTATAACACAATTAAAATATCGTATTTATCGTGTTTGCGTTACAAGTATGTCTTAATACTTACAATGTCATAAGCTAAAGCTCCATAACGCTACCTACCTGAGTTTAGTGATTACTTAGTTTCTCCGCCAGCACGACCTGCAAACAAGGACAGGTGGAAATATTGTTTCCCTGCTCTACATGCAGTCAGTTGTCATTTCGTTTAAATACAAGGAGAAAAGAGAACAGTTATTGTTATGGTACAGGAGAAACCCTAATACGCATCCTAACTCAATAATCATCTGTTCTCACCCTCCTCCTTCTTTCACCTCCGCCCCTCCCATTTATCTGTCAGACGACACGTACAGAAAGTTGTTTTTGTTTTTCATTTTTTATGATAATTTTACTGTAATGAATCATACATGTTCATTCTCAATATAAATCACACTGCATACGACACAATAATAAACAATAACAATAAACAGAAAGAATAAAAAGTAGAAAAGCACTACACGTATAGGCAACGTCACTGACGTCAATGCGTTCGTTTACGTATTAGAGCATCACCCAATCCCACTTCCTGCTGTTGGTCACCCGGCAAAAACAAAAATACACAGAAAAAACTCGAATCAATCGCACTTGAAAAGCGGTAAGTAATATGCAAACATTACATCACATTTAGTATATCGCCGGTGTCCTGCACTAATCGAATATTACTGTATGTAACTGGCAGCTGACATTGTCTCATAAGTAGCTAGAACATGTTTTGTGACAACACTAATAATTGCAATAATTTAACGTTAGTCCTTGTCTCTGTCTTTTATTTTAGTAAAGCATGCTGTCTACCGGAGATCTGAAAGGCTGTCTTCGTAAACTGGACGATTTGCTCCGGGTAATAAAGTACCCAGTAGATGTCGATTATAATGGGTAGGTCTACATATAGGGTAAATTAATCTGCCAATACTGAGGTAGGAAAATAAAAGACGAATCAAACTCCAACGTCTTGAGACATTTTACAAAGCAATAGGATGTGGTAAATTCGGCATAAAATGATCCACCAAGCCCTTAATTAAGCAAAATCGATTTTTTTTTTTTACAGTTGGTTCATACTGGTCGCTCCCGCCCTCCATTGTGTGTTTCGGTGGAAGATTTGGAGAATGGCGAACTAAATCTAAAAGTTGCTTGGTTGTTTGGATCTATGCCGAATTGAAGAGTGATTCCTTGGGATTCAGAAAAGGCCTAAGTCATGTTCTACCAGGTGTGCACCATTACTGATAACCAAGGAAGCATTAAACCTGCAATAAGCGATTTCAGACCCTGCAACCAATCCTGAAACTAACGTGTGCTACGTGGAGATCTCAGTGAGACCTCTGTAACCAACCCTTACTCCAACCTCAGTTAATGATCTCCGAGATCATTTCAATTCTAAAATTGTGAATGTTATGGATGTTATTGCTCCTGCTAGGGTCAAATTGATTTCTGGTAAGCAAAAAGCACCATGTAGAAATATTACATCTGTAAAAACCCCAAAAAGGGAGTGCCAAAAGCTGAGTGTAAATGTCGAAAAACAAAACTCCAGATTCACTATGGCATCTATAAAGAGAGACTTCATAATTAAAATTCAGAATTGAGAAGCACTAGACAATCCTGTGTTTCTAACATCATTAACAATAATGTTAATAATACACACATTCTGTTTAACAGTGTTGAAAATGCAAATTTTCACAAAGATGGCTGGAAGAGAAAGATTTTCAGGCATGGTTGCATGCTGTTGACGTAAACGACGAGAAGCCTACTGTGCAGTTAGTAAGAAATCATTTAAGCGATGCACTATGGGAATCGATGCTTGTGATTTGTTCCCACTCCATTCTTTTTAATCGCCACAATGGCCCTCCCATTAGTAAAACACTAAAGTGGTGGAGTTCTTCTCACCCATCAAGACTGTGCTTGGTTTTGCTTTCACATACTGCTTTTGTATAGCTTTAATGGCGTAACCAGTTAGGGCTCAGAGTGACATTAAAAGGTATTAAAAGTGGCATTAAAAGGTTTTCAAAAGAATCAAATTCAATTTGCTGATGCCTGCAGATACCCTGTCTGCTAAGTATTCCCAGAGTTAAACCTAAGCATAGTGGGACAGCATTTAGCTATTACGCTACAGATACCTGGAACAAACTTCCAGAAGATCTCAGAAGCGCCCCAACTTTGACCACTTTTAAAACTTTTTTGTTCTGCCATTTGATTTACATTTTGTGAAATCTGGTTGTGTTTTGCACTTCCTGGCCATTGTAGTTATGGCATAAGAGCAAGTTATTAAAATGTTTCTGGCTCTCACAGTAACATTATTACACCTTTACTAGATCTTTCTCTCTATATAGCTCATGCTCTATCTCTCTCACTTGCAGTCTCTCTCACATTGTTGTTCTCCGTCTCAACAGCCTTTCAAGAGGAGACCCCTCGGCTTTTCTACCAATAGTGAGTTTCGTCCTCACCTCCTTCTCTCCCCTATTGGCTGAGCAGCTGGTGGTGGCAGGACTGGAGTTGACTGGCAAGACTGACCTCCGATTCACTGACACACTTTATAAGGTAACACACACAATGTTAGTGCAGTTGTCTTTTCACAACTGGTTTAGGAGGTTATTGTTTATGTTAGGTTTAGACTGATATCAGTTTTTAAAAGTCGGTACCAAAACTTTTGGATTGAAGCTGCAAATTGCTGATATTTTGTGTCAATATTCTTTGTTTTTTTTTGTGTTTTTTTTTACCATTTAATGCCAAAAATGACAAGTATTCAGTGTTTCCCCCCAAATTCTATTCTTGCCAGAATGGTAAAGCCTCTGTAACAGGGTTTAGAGCGTTTAAAAACCCAGGATGATTATAATAATAATAATGATAATAACTTTAGCAAAATATCTACAAGTGGCTATATGTGAGGTCCAAGCACTTGGGGTCATTTAAGTGTTTTGCAGCTGAAATGAAGGAATCTGTTGTTAGCAGTATTTGATCTCTAGGAGAAATGTTTCAAGAGGGTTAGGGTTACGGTTACTAGTTTACAGTGGTTTATTACGTTACATTGAGTATTTTTACATGCACACTAATAATTTGATATCAACTCAAGTAAGGCAACACTCCAGCCATTGAAATTGTCATGTAATGCATTCATTTGATTACCTTAATTGGGGTAAGGTCATAATCGGAGTAAACATAACCCAGTTAACATAACTAGATTTCTCCTCAATCTTTCAATTTATTGGGGCATGTAAACACCTTAGTCACATTTCCTTTGGCTTTTTCAAACTGTGCATACCAATTACCAGATGCAGTAACCCGGTAGTTGTATTTCCAAAACAAACAATATGGCACAGTGTAGTACGGTAGCCGAGAATGGCCATGGATGCTCATATTTTTTTAACATCGGACTTAATTATCTTGTTATGCCGAGAGAAATAAATGATTTTGTTGAGCCTAGTAAGCCTGATAGTGTTGCCAATGTGTAGAACGACTAAAGTGGAATTGACAGTGTCAGAAGGTGAGATCACAATTAGCCTATGCCACAGGCAGAAATTGCAACCACAATCAGTACACCTAAGTCCTTATCTTGAGAAAACCTTTTTTCCCGCGGCGCAGCCGAGGGCATCACGAGGCAAATTCAAGTCAGTCAGTCAGTCAGTCAGTCATTCAGTCAGTCGGGTAACGTTTACCCGCAATCTACACTCAGCCGTGTTTTTTAGTGGTCCGTCTCTCGGAACAGAAAAGCTCCCATTTGAATCAATGCTGCTGTCTACACCGGCCACGTACAGGTGCACGTTCCAGCTCCGACCCACGCGCGTCACTGCGACCTGCAGCGCCTTTTTACGCTTCGAGTCAATTTTTTGGGGTCAGCGCGTAAACACGCCACGTAAAACCCATTGCATATGCTTTTAACCATTTTAATGCCAGTATTTTGGTGTATTTTTTCCATTAACACTATAATGCTGATGCGGTCTGTTGGCGTCTTTGCTTGGGTGACAAAGTCTATAGTCTAGACAATAGCTGAGAATGATGGTCTCCTTATTCCTTTTGGTTTCAATTATAAGTATTAATCATGGACTGATGCACTGATGCTGCATTCTGGAGAAATTTAAATTAAGTATTCAACGACTTTTGTGTTGATATAGCCTAAATATAGGCTTATTTACCCATATCAATGATGTATTTCAATTTCTGCTTGTGTTTTTTGAGGCTTTGTTCTTGTTTTCACGCTTTTTAATGTGCGGCTAAAACGGAACCAGTGTAGACACAAACGCAGGACTCACGCGTGCTGCTTACGTGCTGCTGACGTGATGCTGACGTGACGCGGCCAGTGTAGATTTGGCATTAGTGAGATGATGTGCTTCGTCAGATGGCCTCTAGAGGGCGATTTTGACTGTGCAATGCAGTGTTTCCCATACAGAGGCAGAAAATCTAAAGTTGGTCGGTGTTTACAAATGGATCTAAATCGATCTCTAATGCTCCTGATGTGCACATCACCTCATGTCTGTAATTTGGAAATGTACAGACAGCAGACCAGCAGCACTGAACTCAGTCCACAGAGTCTCCCGGTGTGAAAACAAAAGTGAAACTTAACATTCCACTGTCAGTAACGGGGATTTGTAGACAGTAACTTGTCTTCGCTGCCCTACAGACTTTAACGGTAGATGCCTTTAACGTTACCTTGTGGTATTTAAGTAACGTTAGTGGAATTAGGTAATTTAACCGTGACGCAGTGCTTCAGTGCATAGATTTGCACACGCGCCGTGGGTCTGTACAGGATCTGTGCTTGTTTGTTATCTCATGATAATTACATAAATTGTGATCACGACAAAACAAAGTTTGATATCTCAAGTTATTTAAGTTGTGATCTGGAGATAACGGGATTAAACAAGACAAAGAGTCTAACAGCCCCGCGATATTTCGTTTTGTGGAAGCGTTCCATGCCGGGAATTGAACACGGGTCTCCCGATTGAGAGTCTGCAATCGAACTCCCTGTGGCACACTTTCACCCACGTGACCATAAAGTGGTGAACAGACTGACCGACCGACAATGTGATCCATAGAGCCCCTGCAGCCGCGGGGCTAAAAATATGAGCAACCACGGCCACTCTCAGCTTCCGTAGTGTAGTGACAAGAAATAGATTTTTAAATGTGATTTTTAAGCCAGGTTATTAGAGAAAATGTTACATCGAACCATGTAATTATTGTAATCAACATATTGACTTAAGCTGATTACTCCCAATAATTGCCATATTGGTGTGCATGTAAACATACTCACTGACTACTGACCCACTACTGTACAGTGGTTTGTTACATTACATTGACTACTATCCTGTCTACAGGGGTTTATTATCTTACATTGACTACTAACCTACTATTTGCAGTGGTTTATTTCCTTACATTGACTTCTAACCAACTAGTGTACTACTAGTCTCCAGTTGTTTATCATGTGTGTGCGTGTGTGTGTGCAGATACTAAGGGATATGTTCCAGTATAAACCGATACTATCCAAGCAGCAGTTCCTTCAGTGGGGTTTCTCTCAAAAGAAAATCTCTGTCATCTGTGATATCATTAACCTGGTCCTGCAGAGACACAAACAGCTGAAGAAGGTACACACCTGTGTGTGTGTGTGTGTGTTTGTGCATATGGATTGGATTGGATGCAGTGGTACCAATATTGGTGTGGGACATTATACTAGTCCCAGGCCAAAATAGCTTGTGAGTGTTTAATACAATGTGTAACATGTAAAAAAAAAAAAGTCTGCCTTTTTTATAGAAAGATAGTTAGATCTTTGATCGTTAAAGCCCCTATGTGTAGGTTTTGAAAATTGTTGATTTTGGCGAATCCTAGTGGTAGTTCCAAAAACGCGACATCGTCGCAAACGTCTTTGCAACCTCTTAGCGGCGTTTGCGATACCCCGCTTCATACAGCCACAATATGTAAACAAAATACTGCTGCAGATAACTGTAGCTCAAACATTAGTTCCTATATTATTCCTAATGACAGCATTGTAATGACAGCAAATAAACTAACGTTATGCCATAACCGCAGATATAAACTACACGGGTCCTAAGAATTGTTAAAAGCTTCAGTAACACAATTTGAGACCCTTATTGGTGTTTCACTTACATGTGTAGGAGAAAGAAAGCCAGCTTTGTCAGTCTTAAACCTCTTCAGCTCCCGTCTAGCGAACGCCCGGCCACGGTTAACTCTGGGCGGTCTGACGGCTTTGTCACGCTCCTTCGTAGCTCTTTTAGCCTCTTATAGAACTAGTGCTGGGCGCCAATGGGTCCGTCGGGCTCCCGGGGTTTGGTAACCAGAGTTTCCAGTCTGCCATGTTGCGGGGGGCCAGGGAACGGGAACTTCAAGCCGATCGATCCACGGGGCTACCGGTAGAGGTGTGAATCTTCACTGGCCTCACGATTCGATTCGATTACGATTCACCTGTCAACGATTCGATTCGATTCGATTCCACGATGCATCATGATGCATCTCAATGTATCGCATCCTCAATTTTCTATATTACTGCACATGACTACTTTTTCATCAATTAATACAAGCAGTCAGATAAATATGAACTCCTTTTTTTATTTAGAAAGTGCTTTAAAAATCAGAATATCAACATAAATGTTTATGTTTAAGATAAATGTTAAACATAAATGTCTTAACATTAAATTAAATTAAATTGTAAACCAAAATAAATGGTATAGGCCTAGCCTATACCTATATTTGTGTGTGAAAATGTTCAACTCAAAAACAAAACATAAATCCTTCTGCAGTGCATTACAAGTGTGCTGTAATCTACTGAAAATAAGGTTTTCACATAGCAGCTAACACAGGGCACTTTCTGAATGTGGCAAACATCACAAACATGACTCTGAACACAGCAGACAACAAGACTGCGACAGTAAATACTAAATAGCATCAAACTACTAAGTAGTTTATATATTGTAGTGTACTTGTTCATAAAAGAAAATATCAAAATGTTAACATAAATGTCTTAACATTAAATTCAATTAAATTGTAAACCAAAATAAATGGTATAGGCCTAGCCTATACCTATATTTGTGTGTGAAAATGTTCAATCCTCAAAAACAAAACATAAATCCTTCTGCAGTGCATTACAAGTGTGCTGTAATCTACAAAAAATAAGGTTTTCACATAGCAGCTAACACAGGGCACTTCCTGAATGTGGCAAACATCACAAACATGACTCTGAACACAGCAGACAACAAGACTGCGACAGTAAATACTAAATAGCATCAAACTACTAAGTAGTTTATATAGTGTAGTGTACTTGTTCATAAAAGAAAATAATATCAAAATGTTAACATAATTGTCTTAACATTAAATTGTAAACCAAAATAAATGGTATAGGCCTAGCCTATATTTTTGTGAAAATGTTCAATCCCAGTGTAAATGTACCTTTTGACATTTTCAGTAGAAGTAAAATATGACAGTGAATGAAGTACAAAATTGCTCACTGCTCAGCATTTGGGAATTTGTAGGTTCTTGTGTAAGAACACTAGGTGATCCACATGTTCTGGTTTGAGAGTGCTTCTTTTTGCAGTGACCACATCTCCTGCAGTGGAGAAAACTCTCTCTGCAGACACGCTTGTGCCTGGGATACACAAGTATCTCTTCGACAGCCTGGAGAGGAGAGGAAATGTGACCTCATGGACACGCCACCAGTTCAAAGGATCCTCAGTGAGAGGCAGAGATGGGGCTTTACAGTATCTCTCCATTTCCTCCTCAGCCCTGGCATAGGCGGTCTTGGTTTGTACTGTACCTTCAGTGTCAGTGAAAGCATGTCCCAGCAAACTCACGAGCAGCAGTGAGGCCTTTCTTTTGGGAGCAGAGGGGCATGTAGGCCTATCGTCCTCCACGGGCAGCGTTTCTTCTTCCAGAGTTCCTGTTCCCCCAGGCGCTTCATCCGCTTCTGTCCTGAGTGTCCTCTCATTCTGTGTTTGAAGAAGAATAGCATTAAACCAGCAGTTAGCACTTTCTCAGTCAATGCAACAGCTCACATCTATTAGGATAACTGTTTTTCTCAGTCTTATAAAACTTTTACTCATTGTAGCTACTTAATATTGTTATGACAATTTTAAGTTTGTTTTAATTTTATAAGAAACATGAAACATGGTGAAATTACCTCCAAGGATGAAGCCTCTGTAGTCACTCCTCTGTAGATCTCCAATCTCTCCTCCTCTGTGAGGAAAGGCAGTCCCTTAAAACGGGGATCCAGGGCAGAGGCTGTATGAAGGATGTTCTTCTCTGCCTCACTGTTGTACCTCTTAAGGAGATCTGCTTTGATGGCATGCTTTATCTCTTGGATCATTGGTGAGTCTCCAATGGTGTCTGTCATGTTCTGGAGGAGCTGTGCATTTAGTGGAGCAATTAGACAAACTGTTGGATTGCTCTCCTCTGACATCAATGTAGTGGCATCCTTCATTGGCTTTAATGCCTTCACAGCGTCCTCTGCATTTGACACATCTGTTTCATTGAGAGTGCAGAGGTCGGACTCTCCTCTTCTCACCTCAGGAGACAGCAAGGTGGCACAAATCGCAGGTTGTTGTTCCAAAAACCTCTCCACCATGTCATATGCGCTGTTCCACCTGGTGGCAACGTCAGTTTTCAGTTTATGACTTGGCAGGCCAAGAAGTTTCTGTTTCACTTTCAGATGGTGGTTCGCGGTAGTGCTGCGGTGGAAGAATGTTGATATCCGTCGGATTCTGCCCAGAAGCCTGGAGACAGTGGATACTTTAAGCGCCCGCTGTGATGCGAGATTCAACGTATGAGCGAAGCATTTTATATGAGCGAATTTTCCGACTTGAGCTGCAACTACCATGTTAGATGCGTTGTCCGTCACCAGCACTACATCTTTATCGGTTAGCTGCCATTCTTCCACGACATTAAACAGTAGCTCCGCCAGATGAGAACCCGTGTGACTGTGATAAACGGCTCTTGTTTGCAGCACATGCGATAAAATCTGCCAGTCCTCGCTAATATAATGTGCTGTTATTGTTACATACGAGTCCGTCGCGACAGAAGTCCAGGAGTCACATGTAATGGCTACTCGACTAGCTTTACTCATTGACTCCATTACCTGGGCTTTGGTTTCGCGGTAGAGTGCAGGTATAGTCGTTTCTGTAAAGTGACTTCGTGATGGGAGCTTATACCGTGGCTCCAGGGTCTTTAGCAGGTGGCGAAACCCGGGGTTCTCCACGACCGAATAAGGCCATAGATCCTTAGCTATGAAAGCTACCACAGATTGGGTGATTCTCTTCCCTCTCTCCGAGTTGGACGGCAAAGTTGACAGCGTCTCCTCAATTCTAGCCTGGCCTGGGTCCGCTGTTTTCTTTATGGTTGCAGACGTTAGCTCAGGGTGAAAACGGCTAACGTGGTTCCTCAAATTCGTCGTATTACCAAAGTATTTAATTTTTGTGTGGCAGATTTTACACACAGCGTGCGTCTTGTACAGTTCATGCTTCCCAGTAAGTTCATAAAATCCGAAATGTGCCCAGATGTCCGCTTTCAAAATACTGGGTGCGTTTTTTATCACTTGCTGCTGATCTCTGCCTCTCTCCGCCATATCTCCCGTAACGTTAGCCTAACGTTCGCCCACAATTCAATGCGACGTTGCTCGCGGAAGTAATTGTAACTTTACAACTTTATTGTCCAGCCAAGGTCGGAAAATCAACAATCAACCTTAGTAGGCTATAATCGATTATGTTCTGTCACTGCATCGATGCAGAATCGTCCACGTCCGCATCGCGATGCATCTTAGAATCGAGAAATTTCCACACCTCTAGCTACCGGGAGCTCCAGGTCTCACGCTGCCCTCCCTCTCCCTCTTAGCTGTCTTCTGTTAGCCTCTTCTGTTACAGGCTTCTCGTTTTGTTTTGTTGCAGATGGTCAAGCAGTTACAGTCCTGTCTTCCATGTTACCACTATCTGCCATATTGATTAGCTTCACACTGTTCAATCTGAGCAACTGCATTCAAACTGTCTCTGTTTTCTTCCTGGTTTGGTTTGACTTTCTGCCGTAAGTCAGTACAGGACTTCGCGCCAGTTCGTACCCCCGGACACAGAGAATGAACAGACTGAAAGCAACACATAGACTAAACCAATTTTCTCAAACTTTTATGGTATCAAAATTGATTGGAGGATGATATAATCAGATACAAATTCTACATGTAGGGGCTTTAACATTATTAAAAGGATTATCTTTGTTTGGTGACACCAAACCATGGACCATGGAGCATATCGTCATTTCATGGCTGCTATGGTTGTCTAAAACATTCTATCCATGATAAAATTGTATTCACAAATTAAAAAGAGGAGAACGCGCACCTACACAAGGGTGTCAGGAGTTGCAGGAGATGGCGCACACTGCATAAACTTAGTAATAGCTTATACCAAGAGTATGACAGATGGCACAGAGCTCATTCCAGTTTGCCACTATAGTTTAGTTATGTTATAATCATGTTTAGATTTTTTTCTTCACAGGTTACAGGTCACGTTTTATTTCCTTTCCAGGTTTCCTGTTAAATTGACTTTTAGCAGGTAGGAGCTTACTGTAGACATGTAGAGTATGGATTGCTTTGCAGACAGAAAGGTATGGCGAGTCAGATAGATGAATGGATGGAATTTTTGTTTAATTGACAAGCTGTTTTTATGCCTTTCAGTTGCCAGAGAGGCCATTGGTCGTGAGTCACATAGGAAATCCCCCCACTTTTCCCACAAACTTCTCCCATAAAGAAGCATTCTGCTCCCATGATGAGATCTGCGCCTCCCATAATGAAGCATACTCTTCCTATTCTCCTGAACATGGGATCACAGAGCTGGCGGGAGGGGAGAAGGAGAAGAAGGAATCTGTTCCACAAGTAAGCAGTTATTAAATCAATATAGATACTGTGTGAGAGCTCATATTAGATACTATTTAATAGACATTATCAAGATAGTAGCTTAAAGAGTCAGACAGGTTTGCCAATATGTCAAACCACATAGTGATGTTGTGATTTGAGGAAATTACAGCCCTTTGAAGTTGTTGCTATATAATGATAATAACAAAGACTCCTTCCCATTATTCCTGTTATGTGTCAGAATGACACAAAATTTGGTATGCAGGCTTCTTAGACTTGCCTTTACTTTGTTTAAAAGTAGCTAAGGAATTGATCAAAAAATGGTGGAGTTATTGACCAATGCAGTGGAGTAACTCATTAGCAAGTAACTCATTGCAGAAATTAATTAGACAATAATTAATTAAACAATTATTTTTTGCACACACACACCTGCCTGCACACTCTACATGGGCTAGGTATTGGTTATTGTGAGTTGTTCTCTTATTACTGTAGGCTCTGTACTGATTAATATGGGATGTTCTCTAGTTTCTATGTGCTATTATGGGCTGTGCTATGGTTGTTATTTGATCTGCGCTGTAATTATGGTCTGTCTTGTGATTGCTATGGGGAAGCTATTGGTTATTATGGTCTGTCCTGTTATTTCTATGGGCAACGTACTGTCCTCTGATTGCCATAGACATAGTAACCACCTAGAAACACCCTAGCAGCAACCACTTGAAATCACCTAGCAACCACCTAGTAACACCCTAGTAACCACTAGCAATTGCTTAGCAACCACTAGGTAACACCTTAGCGACCGCTTATAATCATCTAACAACCACATATTAACACCATAGCAACCACTTGAAATCACTTGGCAACCATCTAGTAACATGCTAGCAACCAGTAGTAATTGCTTAACAACCACCCTGTAACGCCCTAGCAACCACTTCTAATAAACTAGTAACCACATAGTAACACCATAGCAGCATCCATCAGCATTGCTGCTCAGCAATCACCCACGTTTTCTTCAGGAAATGCACCTTTCTAGTAGGGCTGGACGATAATTCAATATTATCGTTTATCGTCTTTCAGTGGGATTATATTGTGATGATATGGTGATTTTGGGATATCGAGACGCAGAATTCTGCTGTCTAAACTGATGAGAATAAGCAAACTTTATTTAGAAACTCAGACAAAATGAAGTATGGTAGGAATATTATGTGAAAATTTCAGTTTAGTTTGACATCACACCAAATAGGGCTGCAGCTATCGATTATTTTAGTAATCGAGTATTCTACCGATTATTCCATCGATTAATCGAGTAATCGGATAAGAAATACTTTTGCTTTATTAAAGAGCAATAGTAAATATACAAAAGAGAAAAGCTGTCCGCACGAAGCTGTCCATACGACACTGTGATTTACTGAAAACGAGGTGAAATAATTATTATTATTGATATTTATTACTAGGCCTAAATATCATACAAGTTCATAAGACTGGCTAATGTACATTTATTTACTATGTTGAAGGGTTGCCCTACACCTGCTGACCCTACTCACTGCAATCAAACTAAACTGAATATACCTGCTGTATTGGACTGGTGCATTTTAGGCTCCAATTGCTACTTACACCACCTGATATTTTGCTTTCTGGGGTATTTTATGCATCACTGTGAGGGGAGTAGGTGTGTGTGTGTGGGGGTGTGTGTGTGTGTATGTGTGTGTGACTATCATGATAATAACATGAATGAAGCTCAGGCTTTCACAAATTGACTGCAGCATTTTATTTTCTGTGGTTATTTTCTTGAGCAAAACTTAGCTAACTTAGGGACATCATAACTAGCCACCATATTGATTTACGTTCTTAACTAGCCATTACATATAGCCATAATTAACGTGCATTCTTTACTAGCCTTCATCTCATCCCGTTTTAATATTAAGTGCTGACTCCGCCCACCCGGGCCAGTTTCAGGGTACGGCGGTAGCAATTACAAGTGGACCCTATCCTACAGTCCCTGCTCTCAGCGGAGGGAGGGAGCTACGCTGTGTGTGGGAAGCGCTGTGACCGTCAGACCCCTCTGGATTAGACAAGCAAGTAGAGAAAACCGGCATCAGCCGAACCAATTTATTGCCAAATACTTTGGGATTCAACACATTAACATTGCTTCCCATGGTCAGAAAAAGTCGGCAGATTTGTCGCTAGTCGCTTTTGAGAAATAAAGTCGCCAGGGGGGTCTGAAAAGTCGCTAAGTCTAGCGACAAAGTCGGCAAGTTGGCAACACTGGATCCGAAACTTTGGACACTTTCTGTCGTTTTCTCTGGCCTGTCTCTTCTCTTCGCCCCTCGCTATTTTCTCTTTCTCCAGCGCGTTGTGCAACAGTAATAATCATCCGTGCGAAACACTGAGTGTGTATATAGTTATATGGATTAAACGAAGCTTCGATGCAAAGAATTTGCATCGATGATTTTTAGTAATCGAGTTACTCGAGTTTCTCGAGGAATCGTTTCAGCCCTAACACCAAACATTACCATTCAGTTCAATATGATGAACATTAAATTTGATTATTTAACGTGATTTTGCTTATGTGAGCCATATCGTCATATATATCGATATCGAAAAAAATCCTTATGATTATCGTGATATTGATTTCAACCATATCGTCCGGCCCTACTTTCTAGTTCTTTTTCTTCTTCCACACACTTTTTCAGCACCTTCTCACACCGTTTGGGTGATCACTCTAGCCTTTAGGCTGTTCTTCCCAACCAATAAGCCTTCAATATGCAAATTCTCCCAGTTCTGATTGGCTGCTTCAACTTCTTCAGTTTGAGCACTCACTCCACACCACTGTTTTATAGATTTAGATAGGCTTTCACTCGTTCACTCTTTTACTCTTTCTGCTGCTAATGTAACTACTACTTCAATTACTTCAACTACTTCTACTTCTACTACTACTACTACTACTACTACTACTACTACTACTACTAAGAGTATTACTACTCTTTAGTTAGATTAGTCTGTAATCTGTAACCCCCCTCACACTACAGGATAATCTGGGCCGACAATCAGTTCTGACCAGCCTGCCCCCTCGATTCTCAAAGGAGGCCTATCGGGGTCAAATCAGCCCAATTATCCTCTAGTGTGTTCCCAGCCTTATGAAGAAATTTTACCTCGCTGCAACCTGTAGTCAATCAGAAAGACTCTTACTCTTTCTGCACTGGCAGTACTGTGGCAGTACAGAGTCTTTCTGTGGGTCTTTCTTTCTGTGGCTAAAGAGGTTGTGCAATAATAGTAATAGGCTACAGGGATTGTGTGTTTAGTGCATTAGTTGCACGATATGATGCGATGGGGCTGTACCATGGTTGCTTTGCGTTCTTTGTATTGGTAGGTAAGAATATGTACGTATGTTAAATTGTATGTGTGTGTTTTTGATGATGTATGTAGAACTGATATGCATAAAGCAACACGGAGTCCAAGACAATTTTCCCCCATGGGGACAATAAAGTATATTTTATCTTATCTTATCTTAACTGTGCATTTCACAAACTGTAAAACAAACAAACTTAACTCTAACTCCTCCCACACTTTACATTCATATGCCACCAAAATCGATACACATAGGGCCGGATCTACTAACATGTCTCAATTTCTGACGCAGCAGAATAGCAATTGCGGGTGCAATTGGTACTGCCAGTGCAAGGTATTTACTAAAGTAGGGCACGCAAATAAGTATAGATAATTAGAATTGCGACTGTGCAAATATAGGCTACGGGCCCAACAATGCACACAATAGACTGTTTGGTGCTTAATGATGGATAAAGGAAGAGCAAATTTCTCTCCCTCCAGTGGAGCTGGAAGTGTGGGTGGCGGAGACAACTCCGAAGAGCTCTCTGCTGCCAAGGAGAGATGTTTAACCAGCACGTAAAAAGGCACTCTGGGGTTACATAACAAATGAACATGAATGTAGAAGATAACTAAATCTTTGTCCCTTAAGGGATAAACTCAGCTGCAGTGTGTTGCTCCCATCCTGTCAGCTGTGAGATGGGACCCAAAAAAATGACGGCAGGCGGTGGATCCATCCCATCACCTTACTGTGCCATCCCAGGCTCATGTTGCAACTGCGCCAAAGCTCATCAAAACTTAGCGATCTGTGCATCTCGGCATGACACTTTTACTCAGCAGCCTTGTAAGCCTTGTAAAAGTGCTTTATTTCTTTCATCTGGGGTTCTACATGAAATTAATTGAAACATTCTTAGTATTGTGAACTCTGATGCCAATCTATCTCTTATGTGTTCCAGTCATCAGAGGTGGAAGGCAGGCTTTCAGCGTTTGAAGCCCAACTAGAGAGTCTAACTTCTGGGCTAGACAGGCTCACTGCCCTGGAGACACGCCTGGAGAAACTTGAGCACTGGAGACACACAGATAAGGTTGACCAGACAATTCTACTTTACTCTATTTTATCCCATTGCATTGTGCTTTATTCTACTCTATAGACCCAACATCAACGCATCCATTGTCAGACAGCTTGCAGCTAGACATCCATTATCAGACATGTCTGTCTGACATGCTTCTTGCCTTTTTCTCGCAAATTCAGGATGACAACACCCCACAAACGGTCCACAAGCTCTAAACCAATTTTTGTGGTGATAAACACATATGTCAGAGTATGAAGTCAATTTCATCTGCAGGCACATCCACCTAAACTAACGCTTAACAAGCAGGTTACTTGTGTTTTCCTGGCTCCTAAACCTTGCATCAGTGTTAATTAGGGGTGTCACGATTCTCCAAATCCACGATTCGATTTGACTTTCGATTTTAAGGTCACGATTCGATTTTCGATTTAGCCTAAACATTTTTTTTTTCAGCACTGACGGCTATGTCATTGTTAGACTATCGAGTCTTGATTTGTAAAGATCAACAGATCATTGGTTTTATGCCCTGACAACTGTCATTTACATTTTCAAATTCTTTAAAAAGATGGTATCAAGTGTGATATAACTGCCGTATTTTTTTTTGGAATGTTCCACACTAAGGCCATATGGTCAAATTTTTTCAAAGTTTTTCCATTTAAAAAAAACACAACTTTCCCTTTAATTTGGTACCAAATACATGGCAAGGCGATTCAGCGCGTCTCCTTACTTCAGTGTCAACATTCACAGTATGACAACAAAACAGATCCTTCCTATCTTGGCTAACGATAAGTTTTCAAAATGCATACAAATCCTCCAGCGCTTCAGCCCACACAGTAATAAGATCAGACAGTAATAGTCGCCAAACAAATATGGAAAAAGTCGCCAAACTTATATGGATAAAAGTCGCCGCAACCTGGCCAGTCCTCCTACCGATTCTTCGGCGTACTGCCTCCCGGAAAACAGCATCCGTCTCCGGCGGTGACAGCAGATAGGTCCCGCTGTTTAGTGAAGGTGATCTTGTGTCTTGTTTTATCGAGCAAGAACAGCGATTTCGATCAAAAGACTTCAACTCACAATGTCTTCGTAACTTTCCACTACATACAGCAGGTCAGGTTCTGTCTCACAGCACAATCTGACAGCTTCCAGAAGGTTTTAAAAGCGTGACGCATAGCCAGCGAAGCCATTTTTAGATCTAACGTTACCGGTGGAGGACGACTAAACCCGGGGAAAATCAAACGTCTCAGTGTCACCAGATATATTTTCCGGTTCCGGTTCATCGATGACAACTTGAAATATATATAAAACAAAGCTGATAACTTGATTTTCTTTTGATTTGACTTGATTTTGATTTGATTTTAAACGATTTAAAAATGACGGGCGCTCTTGGGCGCTATAGTGAAATATAGAACGGGCGCTCTCTAGCAGCTACGCTGTGTCGTCATTGAAATGTTTTTTTTTTTTTTCTTCAGATGCGTGCAAGTAGGCAGGGGTGGAGAGAAAAGAAAATACTGGGAGAATCGCGAACCTGCTTGTGATTTGGAAGGTCGAAATCGAACGCTCATTTCGACCGATTTTCGATTTAGAATCGACATCGTGACACCCCTAGTGTTAATGCTGTAGGTCAGATCCCCATCTTATCAACAGACAGTTGTAGAAGAAAGAGGAAAAGGGGAAAACCAAAAACAGGCATTAAGCCTTAGCCACAGCAGGGCTTGGCTGCATGTCTGATAACGGACTTAAAGGTCCCATATTTTACACTTTTCAGTGTTTTATTTTAAAGGATAAGGCTGGTGTTTTTTAATGCATTGCTTACCGTCAACAAATCAAATAACAACATCAGCAATGATTTTGTTATGCCAACAAGTCTCGTCCAAGCTGGTGCCCAATGAAGCCATGTCCCAGCAGCCATAGAACTCCATTGTATCAAAAAAACGATTAAAAACACGTCAAAGAGCCATGCCGTTGCTCTGGGCAGCATATTTCATCATTGCGATGCACCGGCCAGCTGACTTTTTCCTCAAACAACTTAATAAGCCGACTGTAAACACTTTGCGATCTCAGGAAAGTAGTTCCGTAGCACCGAAAATAGTCCCCGTTGTAATGAAGAATTTGTTCCCATTTGAATTTGATTTGGTAATAACTACAACAGCCTGACTTTTCGTGGTAACAGTTAGCGATTTTTAAAATTGAAACAATGTCTTTGTGAGCTGTATTTCAAGGTTTTTAGCTTACAATTGGAGCCAATGACTTCCGGGTTGACGGCTAAAAACGGTACGTGGGAAGTCAGAAAGTAACGGGAGTAGAGCAAACGCATTGTTGATTTTGTTATTTTCATAGGATTTGTTGACAGTAAGCAATGCATTAAAAAACACCAGCCTTATCCTTTAAGTCTTGAGGTCCAATCAAAGCTGTGTGTGTGGTGTCATGTACCAAAAACACTCTCAATCCATTTTTACACGTTCATTTTCCAGCATCTCTCTGAGCCTTGCCAAGAACAGGCTGTTTCTGTGTCTTTAAGGCTCATTAATATTAACGACCCCTCTGTTCTGATTGGCTAACCGTTTCAAGAGTGAAACATGAGACACCTCAGACACTGCAGCTACAGACAGCGAGAGGCAGGGAAAACTCTCCAGTAATAAACAATGACATTTTCTTACAAAAATGATAATGAGCGAACTTTTGTGATGCTACAAAGTTTCGGAAGTCCAAACGGCTCGTTTAGAGGGTTGGTTTTCTAATCTGGATTGTGTGGATTTAGTTGGCGACAGTGCGTTTTGATACTTTCACGATGTTTAGATAGCACATCCAACTCCATTATATTCAAAGAGACAAGGGAAATCCTGTTCTACACGATATGGGACCTTTAAGGGTTTGACTCTGAGGTTTTATGCACTCTATCGGTAATAATCTACTGTATGCAGTGTTTCCTGAGGGAAATATGTTAGTCAAGGTGGTAGTAGCAGACTAACTTTAATACATATTTTTTTCTGTCTGTCATTTTTGTTTAATATGCAAGGGTAAATTAACTTGATTAAAATAGTTTGCATTGTGTTTGCAACACCCTGCAGCTGTAGGTTGAGTGAGTTCAAATATCCCAGTGTGTCACACATGAAAGGCAACTAATGCCATAGAATCATCTTCAGCATTGAATGAAAAAATAAATGTTTTTGAAGTTTTAACTGAATATAACATATAACCTCATGGCCACTGAGGTTCAGGCTCAGGCCGCCAATTGATTGACAGGGCCCTACAGTATCAAAAAACATTAAGTGAGCCATTCTCAAGCATTCTACCAGTAAAAGTGAATTTGAGAGTACATTCACTTACTAGTGTCATATGTCCAGTGGTGGATGAAGTACCTGAAAGCCACACTTGAGTAAAAGTACAGATATCTTACCAGAAAATGACTTTGGTAGAAGTTAAAGTCACCTATTAGAATATTACTTGAGTAAAAGTCTTAAAGTATCTGATATTTACTGTACTTAAGTATCAAAAGTAATTTTCTGATATTAAATGTACTTAAGTATTGAAGTAAAAGTACAAGTAAATGCTAATAAAAAAGCAAGCGGTCAGAATTTTGAGAATTATGAACTTCATATAAGCCTCCCATCAAACCACATCCACAAGCCCAGCTGGAGTTATCACCTCAAAGGCAGCCAGAGGAGAACAATGGGACCTGACAAACATGATCACAGCAAATCCTGTGCTATGAGATATGAAACATAAGATGAGCAGATTCTACAAAACACATTTGTGAACCAGAGAACATGTACACCACCATAAAAATGGAGCCTACATTACACTTGAAGAAAAATGAGGTCTTCAAGAATTTAAAGAACAAAATCCAGTTTTTCCTTTCCTCCCATTCCTTCATTTGTCCCTCCCTCCCTCCTTCCTTCCTTCCTTCCTTCCTTCCTTCCCTACAGTAACAACCCAGTCATTAGTTGAAACTGAAAAATTGTCTGTTCATCTGCAAAAGAAGTTGGTTTTTAAAATTGCGAGAATTCAGTATCGCTTTTCTTGGGCTGAAGACAAGTCCTGTGATGCTAAATAGTCTTTCACAGGCCGCTGAGGCAGATAGAGGCGTGTTCAGCTTCACAGACAGCTTGCACACAGCTGGGAAGGATTTCAGCAAGTCCATGTGATCTGCTGAACAGGCCAAGTATCCGTCCAGTTGTTTGGAGTTGTCTTGTGCTTGAGACGACTGCTGGGCAGAGAAGAAGTCATCTTCATCAGATGAACTGGACCTGGTGGCATCACCTAGCTGCAGGGAGGGTTCTTCCATGTGCTGCTTGATGTAGTCCATTCCTGAAATATAGTGAGGATGAAAAGTGGCAGGAATGTGGAGACGGACAACTTCTCTCGTTGACTACACCAACTCGTGTGTCATTTATTTGAAACCAACAGCCAGACAATTTTCATCGCGCTACCCAAAAAACACAACAACACTACGTCGAGCTGACGTCACTCAGAAAACACAGACTTTCTTAAAGGGACCGTGTCTCCTTAACCCTGAGAAGCACACAATATAACTGCGTGTGTTAAACATACCCAAACCACAGATTATGGTGAATAATGTCCATAGAGTCCGCCACAATAGGATTAATACAACTTTCTAACATGTCATGACCCCAACCTAAGGTTTTGTACTAAATAGTTTGTTTTAATTTGAGGTTTATAAATGTAGTTTTATGCACTATCCATGCATCCATAATTGATTTGTGAATTTGCCAATATTACAAAGTGTCAAAATGTACACTCATACACTTATTTTTCACTATGCCCATGTTGTCTTACCCATTCTGATTGTGGCATCATCCTTTGTCCAAGTTGTTCGGAATTTTGGAAGAAGAATCGCAGCTGCAATCAACTCAGGGTCTCCTGACATGTGGCCAAAACGATTCTTTATTCCCACCTGTAAGGCAAGGCAAGGCAAGTTTATTTGTATAGCACATTTCAGCAACAAGGCAATTCAAAGTGCTTTACATAAAACATTAAAAGCATTGAGACAAAGTGCAAAAGAAACACATTATGAAAGGACATTTAAATACAATTAAAAATAATTATTAAAGAGTTAAGACAATAGAAAATAAAAATAAGCTAAAATAGAATAAGACAGGTATAAAATAAAAGGATAAAAGTTACCTGTAGAGCATCCACCAGAGGCTTGCAGTACTACGGTCAGCAGGTTGATTGTTGGAAGTAGCCACCCCATCTGGGCATTTGCTTCTGCTTGCAAGATGTTGGTTGCCTGGGCGACTGGGCTCATGGCAGCGGCATACTCTGTGAGGAATGCGAGTCCAGCTGGATTAAACCTGTGATGAAAACAACAACACCATTTTATAACACTATATAACCATTTCATCGGATTCAACAAAAAAATTGCTGGATGAGTAATTAAGTAAAATGGACCAATGATAAGTGGAAGTTGGGATACAATGTGAAACAGTTATTAGTGCCCACACATCGACAGTTCTAGAGACATTCAGGACATTTTGTTCAATTATGATGAAATAATAAAACATACAATAAAACATACATAATTCTTACTTACATTGGAACCTTTAAGTCTGTGCAGATGACTCTGATGGCCCCCTCTCCCTTGTCTTTGATTATCGTCGGCAGTCTTTCCACTGCCAGGAACAAGGAGTTCCACCTGGTAGCATTCAGGCACAGCAGCTGGAGGGAGCAAGCATCTTCAACAGTTTCGGCTGCAAGTGTGGATCTTCCACATTTGTTCCAAAGTGCATTACACTTGCCAAATGTTGAACGGTACACTTTCTTGTATGCCTCATTGAATGTTGCTTTCATGGCATCAACCGTAGCTATTAGGTTGAGTAGGTGACAAGCACCGCGCTGGTGCTTTGGGAGCTGGAACTCGAAACCATCATCTTCATTCAGAAGCGCTGACACATCAACAAACTCCACTTCTTCACCCCCCTCTTGATCCTCTTCATCCTCTCCTGGTTGAGATGCATCACCTTCACTTCCGACTGCACTGTTGTTCTCATCTTCACCAAAAACTTGGAAAGCTTTTATGAAGTTAGAGCCATTGTCTGTTGTTCTCAGAATCTTCCCCCGAATTTCGAACTCGGAATGGATGTCATTCAGGGTGCATGCCAACACATCAAATGTGTGTGAACCTCTCAGTTGTTTACAGGCTAGGGCTGCAGAGCATCTTTTGAGACTGTCAGGGTCAATCCAATGGCCAGTAACACCAATGAAGCTCCAATGTTCATGTCCATCTGACATGCCTGGGCTTGAGTGGAAATCTTCTTCTTCTTCTTGAGTTTTATAGCGGTTGGCAAACAACGTTGTGGTGCATCACCGCCACCAACTGGAATGGAGTGTGGATCGTGATTAACGTAACTTGCAAGCTAGGAGCACTGATTCGCCAAACCTGCTTGCTTGCTTGCAGGCTACCAAATTTCTTCCGATTTATTTTGTAGTAACGAGTAACGAAGATGCTTTGGGGAAATGTATATATGGATATATATACATTTTATTTAGGAAATGTAGTGGAGTAAAAGTGAAAGTTGACAGAAATATAAATACTCAAGTAAAGTACAGATACTCCCCAAAAATACTTAAGTACTGTAACGGAGTATTATTACTTTGTTACATTACACCACTGCATATGTCCAACTATGCTACCACGGTACTTCGATGCAGATGTATAAATTACCCTTATCAGTGACCAGTAGGAACTGCAAAAACTTTGAAAAAGCTTATCTCCTACACAGCTCTCTGGGACAACCAAACCTCCCATCCTCTGGAGCTACAGTAGCCTTTAATTGGTGCAAACAGTAGTCATATTTTCACAGTAGAGATGAGTAAGCTAGCTAATTAAAGCAACGATCCAACAGAAACATGTTCTGTCTGATAAATTTGACAAGAGAAATGCACAAAAACAGGTCTGGATTAATGGCTTCTGCTACTCTAAAAGGTTCTTGGAGGTGTGAAGTAATCACAGTAAAAAAATTGAATCATGTTACTATGCCGTTTCCCCAGAGTCACCAACTATAAAACACGCCCCCTTGTACAAGCCAGTCAGATTTTGCTCCAGTTTCTATGTAGACACCGGACTGTCTGAAATCAACCAATCAGCGCTAAGAGGAGGGCGGGCCTTCCAGAATGGCCAGCCAATCAGCGCAGTAGTTCATTAGCATAAGAAGCTGCTTATGTAAAACAACCTATTTTCTTGTAAGTGGGAAACAAACACTGGGAAGTGAATAGCTAAAGCTATAACTAAGCGATTTTTACTGAAAAAAACGTAACAGATGTATTTTATACACACCAGGTAATTATATAAAATTGCTGAAAAAGCAAATGATACCCCTCCTTTTATGTGGCAATGTTATTGTTGTTGTATTCTATTCTTATTCTGTTATATTACATTTTATGCTCTTGTAATCTATTACAGAATGAAGGACAGGTCATCACCATATCCAGACAGAGCTGGGACAATCTGATGAGTAGAGTCGTATTATTGGAAACTAAGCTAGAACTGAGCAATACACAGGTAGGACAATTGTGTGTTAAGCTTGTGCCATGACGTTGTTAAAGGAATAGTTCACCCAAAAATGAAAATTCTGTCATTATCTACTCACCCTCATGCCAGTTGAAACACAGGTGATATTTATTTGTCCACATAACACACAGGGAGGTTGCTAGTACAACTCTGTAGCAGCAGAGTTCCAAAAAGGGCAAATAATTACCATAGAAGTACTCCATACAGCTCATGCAGCATAATCCAAGTTTTATGAAGCCAAACAATAGAGCTCAACAGTGACCGCCCACTTTTTGAACGGCTCCAGTTCCGGAAGAGAATTTCCCATTCATTCACTCCATTGAAGTTTCAGAAAATCCTTATATAAAGAGTTTAAGCCTGGAACTAAGCCAACCAACTACAAGATGAATCGTGACCATAAAACATTTGATTCGGAGCAAAAAAAAAATTGGAAAACGGAAAAAAAGGCAAAGGTACAAGACTGTGTACATAATTATTTTAAGAGTGAAGGAACTACTCATCCCATAAACCATTGTGAATCCCATAATCCATTGCGAATGATACCTTTTCCAAAGACTTCCAACCTAACGATAGTTTAGCGCGCTTCTTCTTGAATTTAACCTATGTCATTATTATAGTGCTTATATTGTTAATAATAGTGTTGTAATATATTGTAGTTTGTGTTGTGTGTGTGTGTGTGTGTGTGTGTGTGTGTGTGTATATATATAGTGTTTCATATAGTGTATAGTATAGTATAGTGTATAGTGTTGTCATCAACATGGTACAGTGCTTCGTTCCTGACTGCAATCACCGCTCGGGCGTCCATCAATGCCGTTTCCACCGATTCCCCACGAGTGTGTCGGCGAAGAACCGGTGGATCAGATATATAAGGTAATAATGTTACTCATTTTTAATAAATGTGAATTCGTGATCCAGTTACATTCACGTAGCTAACGTTATGCTAATATTATGTGAGTTAGTCACAGCTGCATAGGATAAGCAGCTAGCTAGCTTTAAGACTGTTTGTGCTTAGCCCAGTTGTTGGTTGTTTGTACGATAAATCTCTAAAGTAACCACTGGCCCCTCAACGCCGAAGCACACACATATTTCTATATATTTTCCTCAGAAAAATCAATTTTCAGATTCCATTCACATCGATCAATACTCAGTGTAACAGTAAGGGAAAGCGCCTACACGCATGAAGTCAATTTTTTTTTTAAATGAATGAGCTGAACAAAATAAACCTGCAAGATCATGATTTCCTCCCTGCACTTTTTATTTTCACCTTTTTAAATCAATTAAAAACACCATATGTCCATATAAAATACTACCCATATAACTATATAGCACTGCTAGTCATATTTTTCAACGTACAGCTCATTTAATCTACAGCTCTAACAACAACTCTCTAACTTTCCACAAGTCTTTGTCTTTTTTATATGTTTACTTTATCAAATGGCTAGTCACTTCCGGCTGTGTTTCCGTCCGCGCAGAGTTTGAATCTCTCGGTGAGCTCTGCCAATTCTCACTGTTTTACTACATTTATACTTTTACTTCTTTTATCGATCCTTCAGCTTTTAGCTGTTTTTTAACACATCTTTTACGAATTGGAAAAATTGTAGCGATCAGACCTTTGCAAGTAGAATTTTTTCTCTGCTCACTGGCGTCTTATCTGCTCACCAGCTTAGCTAGGCTTGTTTTCAGCCTGGTGGCTAAGCTTGACAGCCCTGTTTTCAGCCTTCCAACGCTGGTTTGGCTAGGCTGTTTTTATTCCTGGTGGCTACCTTTTAACTACATATAACACTCTGGACTGGTCTTACTCTCCACTCAAGTGACAGAGAGTAAGTGGGATGTTAACTGCTGTAATGGCTGTGTGTGAGTCGTACCATCTTACCTTCTCAGAGTTTAAGGACAACATCACTCGTCTGGAGACTGAACTCAGTCAGAAGGACAAGCTCATCCTTGAGTTCTCAACTGTCGCTACTGCTCAGGCTAAACATCTTGCTGTCCTGGGCTCCACTGGCTACGATGTCCGGGACAGGACCGGCCCGACTCGCTCCCCCGACTGCTCAGCTCCGGTACCGGATAACGACACCACCATCCCATGGTCCGGCTCCGTCATCTCCGGAGCTCCAGAGGCTGCCCCTAACCAACCTGAAGATCCTTGGATCCTCCTGGGAGCTAAACCCAAAGCCCCGGTCAGCTCTACTCCCCGTCATGAGCCTGCTGAAGGTTGGTCTGTCGTGGGTGGGGGTAAACTCGGTGGCAAGCGGTCCTATTGCTCTCATCCACCCCAGGAGATTCAGCTCAAAAACAAATTCAGCATCCTGGATTTACAAGATTCCCCCCCATTGGCCTGTTAGTCCTCTGCACCCAGGCAGCACATGCCGGCTGCGCATCGGCGCCCCGGGCCGGTGACAGGCTTCTCTCCGTCGCCTCCGCTCCTGACACTGGGCTGCCCTCGGGCCATCCACCAGGGGCGGGATGCAGCTCCGTCGTCTGCTCTTCGCTGCCCTGGGCCGCAAGCTGGTGCAGCGCCGCCTCCATCGCCTCCATCGCCTCCATCGCACCCCAATCACGGCCCACGGTCCAGTTCCGGGGGTGCAACTCCTTCACGGAATTGGGGAGCACAGCACTCCCCACTTAAGATGCTGATAATCGGTGACTCCATTATCAGAGATATCAAACTTAAGTCGGCAAAGACTTTTTCCTTCCCAGGTGCTACGGTCTCAGATTTAATGGTCGAAATCCCCCACCTGCTCCCACAATACTCGGACATTAAAAAGATAGTCATACACATTGGCACTAATGATACTCCTCGGCAGCAATTTGAAGTGCTCAAACAAGACTTCATCAGACTTTCCAAGCTCCCTGAACTCAATGGGAAAGACGTGTTCCTTTCTGGACCTATCCCCTCTCTGGATGCGGAGTGGGGCGTTTCACCAGACTCATTCAGCTCCATTCCTGGCTCCAGCTTCACTGCAGGGTGCAGAACATTGGTTTTATTGACAATTTTAATTTGTTCTGGGAGCGAGCTACACTTTTTAAAAGGGACGGTTTATATCCAAACAGACTGGGATTTCGCATGCTGTCTGCCAATATTCTACACAACACGCTGATTAGCCCAGGTGTGTGACTACCATCATACTCCAGTACACCTGTCACAAACTCTTCTTCCCTCACAGTACATGACTTTGCAACCAGCACAGGCACTGTACCTTACTCTAGCTCCCCCTACCGGTCCACTATCACAGTAAATAATAATCATACTCAGGCTAGAAACCAGGCTGTTCCACCCACCGTTTGTATGATAGCTCCCCCTGTTGGCCTCCAGTTTCTCATATCCCTGTTATCTGGAACCCCAGACCCACTTTGTCTGCCTCAACTCGCCAGTCTAGGGGTGGTCATAATAAGAGATCACTGCACTTTATTAACTGTCTGCCCGCTCCCCAATTCCCTGTTCTGTCACCTGCCCCTCTAAAATGTGGCCTGTTAAATGTCCGTTCCCTTTCCAATAAGTCCTTTATTTGCAATGATTTTATAACTGCTAATTGCCTGGACTTTTTCATGGCTACTGAGACCTGGCTCACTCCTAATGATGCTGTCCCTTTAATTGAGGCTACCCCTGCCAACTTCTCCCATTTTCATCTCCCCCGGCTTTCAGGTCGGGGTGGTGGCATTGCTGTCATCCATAGGAATAGTTATAAGTGCTCTTTTCTGTCTTTTGTTTCTTTTAACTCTTTTGAAGTTTTAAGTTTTTTAATTTCTGGTCCAGTTCCTCTGCTTTGTATACTTTTATTCAGACCTCCTAAGCTAAATGGTTTTATTCATGAATTTTCTGAGCTGCTCTCTCTTGTTATACCCAAATATGATAGAGTACTCATCCTTGGTGACTTCAATATCCATGTATATTGTCCTACTAATCCTCTCTCCCGTGATTTCCTGGATCTTATTGAGTATTTTAATTTAAACCAAATTGTTAAAGGTGCCACACATTCTAAAGGCCATACTTTAGATCTGGTCCTCACCAGTGGTTTTCCCCACATAAATATGAACCTCATTGACTTTTATGTCTCAGATCATAAAGCCATTGTTTTTAATGTTCCCTTATCTCCTCCCTCTAGTAAGCCTTGTGCCACTGTTCTGTCACGTGTTCTTAATGCTGATTCTGCCAGTAAATTCTGTGAAGCTTTCTCCAATACCTTAACCTCGAGCTCTTTTATGCAGCAACAGTGCCCGGAGGCTCTGGCTAATTCTTTCAACACTACCTGCCTCTCCATCCTTGATCATATCGTTCCTCTTAAAATCAGCAAGAAAAAGCATAATCCTTCTCCTTGGTTCAATGAGCACACTCGGGCCCTCAAGAGACAATGCAGAAAAGCTGAACGTATATGGAAGGCTAATAGGTTACAAGTTTCCCTTGACATCCTAAGAAGTCACATGGTCAACTATCAGACTGCTGTTAAAGAGGCAAGATCAGCCTATTTCTCCAGTTTGATTTCCAGCAATTCCCATAACTCCAAAGTTTTATTTAAGGTTATTGATTCTGCTGTCAGCGGTTCCTCCACCTCTAATACTGAAGTCAGCCCTGAATTAGTGGAGGAATTCCTGACTTATTTTGTTAAAAAGGTGGAGAATATTAGGACTCAGATTGTTTCAGACATGCGTGTCCTATCTGCCCCCCCCCCCCCCCCTCAAACTGTGCAGTGCTGACTCAATTCCAGCCAATTTCCCTCTCAGTCCTAGAAACCACTGTCTCTCATATTAAATCCTCTTCCCAGCTTGATATTATTCCCCCTAAGCTTTTAAAAGACGTATTGCATACTGTCAGTCCTGCATTTTATCAATTATTATTTGCTCCTTGGCCACTGGTATTTTTCCTTCTTCCTTTAAACATGCAATTGTGCAACCCATGTTAAAGAAACCTAATCTTGACTCGCTCACTCTGAGCAATTACCGACCTATTTCTAAAAAAATCTTTTGTCTAAGGTAATGGAGAAAGTTATTGCCTCTCAACTGATTGATTATATGAATGTTAACAGCATTTTCGATAACTATCAGTCTGGTTTTAGAGCTCTACACAGTACTGAGACGGCCCTAGTCAAGGTGACAAATGACTTATTCCTTGCTGCAGATAAAGGTGAAAGCTCCATTCTGGTCCTGCTAGACCTGAGTGCGGCCTTTGATACAGTAGACCACTCTATCCTTCTACAGCGCCTTGAAACTTGGGTTGGTCTAAAAGGGTCTACTCTCAAATTATTACGCTCCTATCTGTCCAATAGAACCTTTTCTGTTGTTGGAAATTCCTCATCTTCTGTTTACCAGTTCACTCATGGCGTTCCTCAAGGGTCAATCTTGGGGCCGTTACTGTCCTCCATTTATATGCTGCCCTTGGGTCAGGTCATTAATAAGCACAATGTACAGTACCATTGTTATGCTGACGACATCCAGTTATATGTCCCGTTACAACCCACTAATCATAGCAGCCTAACTCAATTTACCGCCTGCCTTTCTGATATCAACTGCTGGACTTCTCAAAATTTCCTCAAACTTAATGATGACAAAACAGAAATTATCTTGTTTGCCACACCCAAGTCTTTCAGTCAGATAGCCTGCAATTTTGGAGCCCTATCACATAACATTAAGCCAACTGCAAGAAATTTGGGTGTTTTATTTGATTCTGGCCTTTGTTTTGATGACCAAGTTAAGAAGGTTGTTCAATCATGTTTCTTTCAACTTAAGTTAATTTCAAAAATTAGATCCTTCTTATCCTTTGAGGATTTACACAAGGTTGTTGTAGGAGCTATTTCATTAGTTTGATTATTTCATTATTATTATTTGTTATTTTTGCATTTGTATTTTATTTTTGTAGACACTAGGGGCACTAAGCACCAGACCAAGCACTTGTTGGGTGAATGGCAGGATTAAGGATAAAGGTATCAGGTGTGTCAATGTCAGGTGATGCACCAGGAAGGGACATGGTTTTTTACCAGAGCAAGAGAGAGGTGGCATGATGAACACATGTATGTTTGCTTTTGAACTGGAAAAATAAATCAACCTAAACGTGGATCTTGCCTGGACAATGAACTTCTTAAATTGCCTGAGTACAACCCAACTGAAATGGTGCATCAGTGGCCTTTTGTTGTAGGTTTTATTTTGAAGAAAATCCTTTTGACAAATAGCCACTACATAAAGTAAAAAACCTCCCTTGGAACAAAGTAAGAACCCGTCCTTGGAACAAAGAACTTTGGAACAAGAAAACAGAAAAAAGAAACATTTCTTGGAACATTTGTTGGATTCTTTGGATTTCATGTGGATGCGCATTCTTGGATGCACATCATCAAAGGCAAGCTTTCGCCGACACGCCAAACAAAGGACCGGCCAGCCACGCAATATCAAGTTCAGCCAATCCGAAGCAGGAGCGCACATCACAATAAAGAAACACCGCGCAGACATGGTATGCGCATTGGACAAACATTGACTAAAGGAAAACGGCACAACGATTGGAGCTGACTGTCATGTTTTCACTGCTCAGCATTGTCCTTTGGCGGCGTTAATTGTGTTGGCCATGAATGTGTTTTGTTGGATTGGTGCTGATTGTTTGAATTGCTGCTGCGGTGTTCGTTCGTGGGTCTCTATTGATGTGAAACGTAATACGTGTCGTGTGATTGTTTTATCTCGCTGTGCAGAAATAAGTTGTGGGCTGAATGATACATTGTTTCAATTCATTCTAGCATTTGGTTTCCGGTTGTGGTATTGATACATTGAAAGCATTTTGAACCGTGCTTGTGATTGTTTCCAGAAATATTTTATGGTTACGCTGCAGTGTTGGTCGCGCGTGTTAAAGGGGAAGCGCACAAAATGTCTGACGTCACTAACGATAAGACAGAGGGCGACATGTCTGTGCCATCAGAAAAAAAGAGACTGTCAAGGGTCTGGCTTACCGCATAGAAAAGTATCAAGCAGCAAGAAAATCAACATGCAAGCAACCAAGCAAATATATGAAAAGGCTTCAAGTGCTTATGGAATTCAAGGAAAATGTCACTGAAGTGCAATGTGAATTGTCCAATTTCATCAAGTGCTATGATGAAGCAAGAGATGAGCATGCATCTTTCTTAAGCTTACCCATACCTCAGGATGAAGTTGAAGAACAAAATCAGTGGTTTCACACACAAATGACACTCTACTGTGATTTTACGGAAAATGTAAAAAAATGGCTTTTTGATGCTGGTCAACCATATGCACACCCTAATATCAAATGTTCTGAACATGTTGATGTCTTAAGCGTGACAGACTCAGAGGAAGTTGGACCTGGGGATAGTGTTTCCAATGTCTCACGCTCTAGATCTAGCCATGTAAAAGTTTCATCTCAGGTATCACGTGTCTCTACAACATCCTCTGCATGCATCAAGGCTGAAGCTGAAAAAGCAGCTCTTATGGAACGTGTTGCAGCACTGAAGAAAAGATATTTAATAGAGGCACAAGAGGAACAACTGAGAAAAGAAAAGGAAAAACTTGCATTGGAAACAGATGGCAGTTGCTAATGCTAAAATCCATGTATTGGAAGCCAATGCATCAAGGAATGGCTCTAGAGTGTCAGATGGAATGCGCTCTTATTTTGAAAAGGCTAATGCTCAAACCACCAGTAATCTCAATCCTACTGCAGCTGCCTACAATCCTGAAAAAGGGCTAACTGACTTCTTACCTCCACCATTGGTTGTTCGTCCAAAGGAAAGGACACAGGAACAAGTTTCTAAAAAATCAGTCAACCAATGCCCAGACTCAAGCGACAAATCAAGTGCAAGAAACTCAACTGAGGTCCAGCATGCATACCCATACCCATGTACAGAGAAACTCAGTGGGGGATGTTCACTCTCAAACTCCAATGCTGAGTGATAACAGTTAAAGGGACATCGTCAATATCATGCAAAGACAAAATGACATTACTACTTTATTGGTCAAACAAAATCTCTCATCTTCTCTCCCACCATGAGACATTCCAGTATTTAATGGAGATCCTCTTCAGTACCAAGCTTTTATCGGAGCATTTGAAAATGGAGTAGAGGAAAAGACAAACAACTTTGGTGACTGCCTGCACTTTCTTGAACAATACACCAGGGGTCAGCCACAAGACATAGTGCGCAGCTGCCAACATCTTCATCCAGATCAAGGATACGAGAGAGCTAAAAATCTTCTCCGAGAACATTTTGGAAATGAGCAAAAAATTTATTCTGCTTATATGGACAAAGTTTTCAGCTGGACACCTATTAAAAGTGAGGATGTTCAAGCATTACAGGCTTTTGCTCTCTTTCTACATGGATGCTGCAATGCAACAGAACAAATCATGTACATGAAGGAATTGGACATGCCATCAAACATGAGAAACATTATGCTGAAGTTGCCCTATAAGCTTAGAGAAAAGTGGAGAAGCACTTCCTGTGACCTGCAAGAGCAGGGCAGAGGGCCATGTTCTCAGATCTCATCAGATTTATTGAAAAGCAAGTCAAGATTGCATCGGATCCCTTGTTTGGCAACATTCATGATACACAACTTGTAACTTCAAGCAAAGGTTTCACTCCAAGGCAAATAAAGGACATGAAAGGGCATAAAGGAAGCAGTTTTGCCACCAATGTTACTGCAATAGAGGGAAAAGCCAAGTCAGAATGGATGGGGGAAAAGGAAAGCTCCTCCTCCCCCTCTACTTACCAAGGCTGTTTGTTCTGCAAAAAAAGTGGTCACTCATTGGACAAGTGCTCACAGTTTAAAGGGAAAATTCACCGTGACAAGATTAACTTCATCAGGGAGAAGGGAATCTGTTTTGGTTGTCTGCAAGTAGGCCACATTAGCAGAGACTGTAGGAGTCGATTGGAGTGTAATGTGTGTAGCCAAAAGCACCCGGGAATTCTCCATATTGAGCATCAGGATAAAGGAACATCCTCAGAACAATCAGAACAGCCAGCTAAATCAACGGTGAGCACTGCAACTGCTGCACCCCAGACATGTGGCCATATCGGGGCCAGTTGTGAGGACGACTGCATCTTTTCTATTGTCCCAGTCCAAGTGAAGAGCCTGCATTCTGTTACAAACAATGGGTCAGGAAAAGACTGTGGGCAGTCATGTGATATCAGGTTTGGAAGTGTCTGGATTGGACAAGGATGACTTCATTGAGTTGCCTGATGTTTTCACCCAAAAGTGCATGCCCGTGACCAAGCTGAATATTCCCAAGCAAGAAGACGTTGATCGATGGCCATACTTGAGGTGTATTGAACTCCATGAAATTGACTCTGACATTGACTTGCTCATTGGAACAAACGCATCAAAAGTGATGGAACCGTGGGAGCTGGTTAATAGCCAGGGATGCGGTGAGAACCAAAGTTGGATGGGTTCTTAATGGTCCTCTTCGAGGTGGAAACGGCAGCAGGAAACAAACTGACTGTTCTGCTGTAACTACCAATCGAATTTCCATTGCAAATATTAAGGAAATGCTGGTTAATCAATATAACCATGATTTCAGCGAGAGGTCATCAGAGGAACAGGCTGAAATGTCAAGAGAAGACATTAAGTTTATGAATATTGCTGACAGCTCAGCAGTGCTGAAAGATGGCCATTACTCCCTTGACCTACCTTTCAGACATGAAAATTCCATCTTACCAAACAACCGCTGTATTGCAGAACAGCGCCTGATGAGCCTGAAGAGGAAGTTTGGAAAGAATGAAAGGTTTCAAGAGGAATACACATCTTTTCTCAGTGATGTAATCGATCAAGGCTATGCTGAGATTGTTCCAGCAGACCAACTGAATCAGAGTGATGGAAAGGTCTGGTATATTCCACACCACGGGGTATACCACCCCAGGAAAGGAAAGTTGAGAGTGGTGTTTGACTGTGGAGCAGTGTACAAGGGAACATCACTAAATTGCCAACTGTTACCAGGTCCCAATCTTACCAACTCTCTCATCGGCGTCCTTAACAGATTCCGACAGGAGCCTGTTGCAGTGATGGCTGATATCCAGGCAATGTCCATCAGGTCAGAGTCTCAGAAAAGGACATCAACTTTCTCCGCTTTCTGTGGTGGCCTCAGGGTGATACCAAGCAAGCTCCAGTGGAATATCGCATGACCGTTCACCTGTTTGGAGCTGTGTCATCACTGAGCTGTGCGAATTATGCACTAAGGAAGACCACAGATGACAACCCGTCTCAGTTCTCTACAGAAGTGGTCAGTACCATCAGCTGCAATTTCTATGTGGATGACTGCTTAAAGTCTTTTTCTTCAGAGGAGGAAGCAATACAGATGGTGAAAGACCTGACTGATCTCTGTCGTAAAGGGCGGTTTAACCTCTCAAAGTGGATAAGCAACAGCCGCACAGTTTTGACATCAATTCCAGAGGACAGCAGAACAAAAGAAGTGAAAGAGCTTGATTTGGATAAAGACAGCCTTCCACTGGAGAGAGCACTTGGAATCCAGTGGTGTGTGGCTATAGACAAGTTCAAGTTCAGAACTACAGCGCAAGAACGACCACAGACGAGAAGAGGCATCCTGTCAGTGGTCAGCTCCCTGTATGATCCCCTGGGATTTCTTGCCCCTTTTACTCTGCCAGCCAAGTTAATGTTACAGGAGTTGTGCAAGAGGAGTTATGGATGGGATGAAAAAATTCCACAGCCCTTCTCTCAACAGTGGTTCGAATGGCTACAGGGTCTTGAAAAGATAGCAGAGTTTAAAGTGGATCGTTGCTTCAAACCCAAAGATTTTGGAAAACCCATCAGTGCACAGTTGCACCACTTTTCTGATGCCAGTCAGGAGGGATATGGTACTGTGTCTTTTCTGAGGTTGGAGAACAGTGACAAAAGGCTGCATGTTGCATTCCTCTTCGGAAAGGCCAGAGTTGCACCACTAAAACAAACCACTATTCCCGGATGGAACTCACAGCCGCTGTCCTCGCTGCGCGAGTTGATAGGATGCTCCAGAAAGAGTTGCAACTTCAACTGCAAAGATCAATCTTTTGGACAGACAGTACAACAGTCCTAAAATACATCAACAATGAAACCAAGCGTTTCAACACCTTTGTTGCAAATAGAACAGCTGTCATAAGAGAAGCAACTGATGTTGAACAATGGAGATATATTGGTTCTAAGGAGAATCCAGCTGATGAAGCATCCAGAGGAATGAAAGTGGATGACTTCCTGACAAGCAAAAGGTGGATTCACGGACCAGAGTTTCTCTCTAAGCCAGAGGAGGAATGGCCTAAATCTGCCTTGGATCTCAATGTGATTTCTTCTGATCACCCGGAGGTCAAGAGAGACCTGGCAGTCAACTTTATTGCCAAAGACACAGAAAATCACACCAATTATCTGATCAACTACTTCTCAACTTGGATGAAACTGAAAACAACTGTGGCCTGGTTTCTGAGACTGAAACAACTGCTCAAGCTACTGAGACAGAGAAGAAAAGAAATCCATGCTGCCATCAGCATCATTGAAAATGACACAGAGAAACAAAAGACAACATTGGAGAAAAGAATGCACAACTTCAAAACCACAATCAGTAGACAAGGTTTGTGTCCTGAAGATTATGCCAAGGCAGAGCAGGCAATTATTTGTTTTGTGCAAGGTCAAAGGTTCAAAGACGAAATTGCCTTATTGAAAGCCGGCATTAATGTCAAGAAAGACAGTCAGCTGTATAAACTTGATCCAGTATGGGAGGACGGAGTACTGAGAGTGGGTGGTCGTCTGAGTAGAGCAGCAATGCCAGAGGAAACTAAACACCCTGTTATCCTGTCTAAGGATCTACATGTTTCCACACTTATTCTGCACCACATCCATCAACAGCTAGGACATGGAGGAAGGAATCACATGCTATGCCGTCTCAGGAAAAAATACTGGATAACAAACGCCAACTCCGCTGCAAGGAAAGTCATATCCAAATGTGTCACATGCAGACGTCATAGAGGAAAGATTGCTGAGCAAAAGATGGCAAACTTACCAAAGGAGAGAGTCTTACCTGATGAAGCACCATTTACCAACGTGGGGATAGACTACTTTGGTCCCATCAATGTCAAAAGAGGAAGAAGTATTCTCAAAAGGTATGGAATTATTTTCACCTGCTTGACCAGTAGAGCTGTGCATCTGGAAGTAGCATACACTCTAGATACAGATTCCTGTATAAATGCTATACGAAGATTCATCTGCAGAAGGGGACAGGTATCTAGCATGAGATCTGACAATGGTACAAATTTTGTTGGAGCCAACAGAGAAATGAGGGAAGCTCTGGCTGCCTTGAACCACAACAAGATCCAAGGTGCCCTAGTACAAGATGGAGTGACATGGAACTTTAATCCTCCAGCAGCATCCCATCATGGTGGCGTATGGGAGCGCCTGATACGCTCAGTGAGGAGGGTGCTCAACTCTGTTCTCTGCTAACAATCACTCGATGATGAAGGGTTGCAAACTGTCCTCCGTGAGGTAGAAGCTATTCTGAACAGCAGACCTATCACTAAAGGATATCACTGGATTGTTTGAACAAAGAGATCTATACATCAGAAGGAGATTGAGGCAGGTGCAGTATATAGCTGACCTCTTTTGGAAGCGGTGGATCTCTGAATACTTACCTGTGATGCAAGAGAGACAGAAATGGTCCAGAGTAAGAAGAAGCCTCGCTCCTGGAGACATTGTCATAATTGCAGACGCTACAGCTCCCAGAAGCTCTTGGATGATGGGCAAGGTTTTGGAGGCTAAACCAGACGCTAAAGGCCTAGTGCGCACTGTACGTCTTCAAACAAAACAGTATACTAGAAAGGCCTGTCACAAAGGTCTGTTTGCTACTGGAGGCAACAGCCGAGAACAATATGAACCAAACTTGACTTTTCTTTTTTCACAGAAACATCACAGAAGAGAAGATTCAGTCAAGCTTAAATACATGACACATACCACATACTATTGAGTTTACATTTTTTTTTTTTTTTGTAATTGTGTTTATATTTTGCACAATTAGGGGCCGGAGTGTAGGAGCTTTTTCATTTGTTTGAATATTTCATTATTATTTGTTATATTTGCATTTGTTTGTATTTTATTTTTGTAGACACTAGGGGCACTAAGCACCAGACCAAGCACTTGTTGGGTGAATGGCAGGATTAAGGATAAAGGTATCGAGTGTGTCAATGTCAGGTGATGCACCAGGAAGGGACATGGTTTTTTACCAGAGCAAGAGAGAGGCGGCATGATGAACACATGTATGTTTGCTTTTGAACTGGAAAAATAAATCAACCTAAACGTGGATCTTGCCTGGACAATGAACTTCTTAAATTGCCTGAGTACAACCCAACTGAAATGGTGTGAAATCAGTGGCCTTTTGTTGTAGGTTTTATTTTGAAGAAAATCCTTTTGACAAATAGCCACTACAGTTGTCCATGCCTTTATTTTTTCTCGTTTAGATTTCTGTAATGCCCTCTACACAGGTATTACTCAGGCTTCCCTCTTTCGCCTTCAATTGGTTCAAAATGCTGCTGCTAGGATTATTACTGGTTCAAGAAAACGAGATCATATAACTCCAATTCTGGCCTCCCTGCATTGGCTTCCCGTTCATTTTCGCATTGATTTTAAAATTTTACTGTGACCTTCAAGGCTTTACATGACCAGGCCCCTAATTATATCAAAGATCTACTAACCCCTTATGTGCCTGGGCGCCCTCTTACATCGGCTGATAGTGGCTTTCTGGTTGTTCCCAGAGCCCGGCTGGTGACTAAGGGCTATCGGGCCTTTGCAGTCCGGGCCCCCAAACTCTGGAACAAGTTACCTGCTGAGATTAGGTCTGCTAAATCTGTCACTGCTTTTAAATCTCTTCTTAAAACATTCTTTTTTAGAAAAGCTTTTATCTCTGTGGGAATTTTATTATTATTATTATTATTATTATTACATATATATATTATTATTTTTTTATTTCATTTTACTCACTTATATTGTACTATTATTGTTTTATTGTATTTTATCCTTTTGTGAAGCACTTTGTAACATTGTTAAGAAAAGTGCTATATAAATAAAGTTCATTATTATTATTATTATTATTATTATCATGCCTACCCCCTGTATATAAGACCGTATGTATAATTATTATTTTCTTCTTTCAGACGTGCAGACAGGAGGCCCAGTGGCAGTTCTAGAGTGTGCAGCTGCCATTTTACAGAGGGACTTGAGAGGGGTCCAATATGGTTCCCCGGGCGTGGGAAGAGTCTGCCCGTGGAGGGCAGTCCGCCCATGGAGGAGAGTCTGCCCGTGGAGGGCAGTCCACCCGTGGAGGAGTCTGCCCGTGGAGGAGAGTGTGCCTGTTGACAGTGTGCCGACACCCAAATGTCAACGTTTCATGTACTCTGCATCAACCCTCGATGAAAAGGTCCTTAGAATGGAAACTGGCCTCCCAGACAGAAGCATCTTCAACATCTTTGTTGGCTATATGAGAAGATTTAGAGTCCATCGTTTATTATGCTGGCTGGAAGGTAGAATCCCTGTCACTTGATGACCAGATGACTTCATGACTCTCATGAAGCTCCGTCATAACTACACCAACTTGCATCTTGCTCAGCTCTTCCAGTGTAGCTCCACTTGTGTGACGAATGTAGTACTTACATTCATCTATGTTCTCCACGAGTTGTGGTTCAAGGACATCATGACCACTGTGCTAAGTCGGGAGAAAAACCTGTCAAGCTTACCCTCTTCATTCCAGATGTTACCATATCATGCTTTTTGCACATTGTGCAAGTATGATGTCGACATAAGCCACCAAGCAGCTTCAGGTAATAGGCTAATGTTACATAAACCACAAGCACAGTATTGGTTAAGTATTGCATTTTAGATATGTGTTAAAGTTGTACTTGTACATCAAGTTTACAACCACAAACCTAAATGTACAGGTACAGCAATTAAGCTTGCAATCACAGATCTGAATTTACAAACTTGCAAAACTAAGTTTACAAGCACGGACCTAAATGTACAAGTACACCTTTATGACACATTCCACAATTCCATAGTTAAGTATTGAATTAAAATGTAAATAAATGTAAACACATTCTTCAATAATTTTGCTATCCCCTATTTAGCTCACTTTTTGCTTTCCTTGATGTTTCAAATGGCTAGAAAATTTCTCCCTAAAATTAACATCATTAACAATGAAAAACACATCAGCAAATTGACAAAAAAAAGTCTAGTCAAGCTTGGTTTCTTTTTTTTGAAACAAATCCTGCTTTTCTCAACACGCCAGGCAAAGACTAGTTTCCTCTACCTTCGTACCAGTTTTAGATTACTGTGATATTATTTGCATGTCCCACTCTCCGCACTTAAGACTCTTGATTCCCTCTACCACTCAGCTTTATGCTTTATCACTAACCTCGGATCATTAACTCATCACTGTGTCCTGTATCAGAAATTACACTGGAACTCAGTAGCCACCAGACGATTGATAAACTGGTACATTTTTATTTATAAAGCCATTATCGGTAAACTGCCCTCTTACTTGACCACACTCCAATTTGCCAGCAATGCCTACAGTCTAAGATCACAATCCTGCATTCTTCTTAAAGTTCCTACAACAAAAACTGTTTTTGGTGAAAAGGCGTATTTTGCCCCCTGGTCCTGGAACAATCTCCAGTTAAAGCTCAACCATTTTATTCGCCTAAATCAGTTCAAACAAATTATCCACAGTCTTATGCAAGATGTGTGCTCCTGTTTCTGATCTAAATTGTGACCTTTTGTTATTGTACATTTTTTAGTATTTTTCTTTTTCTGTACTGTTTTTGTATGTTTTATTGTATAACCCCTGCTGCCATTTCTTGGCCAGGTCTCCCTTGAAAAAAAGATTTTGAATCTCAATGGGACTTCCTGGTAAAATAAAGGCTAAATAAAATAATTACATTTAAAAAAATTAAATGCAAAGTAATAACATTTTATGTGTCTATTCTTGTAGCCACCTATCTATCTACCTATATAGACATTGATTTGAAATTTAAGTATGTGCTACAAAGGATGAATGCAATGACTGTAGAAACTGTACCAACAGCTCGTGGGCTTCACCCCTCCACATCGCCCCGAAGCCCAACGGCGGGTGGCGCCCGTGCGGCGATTACCGCCGTCTCAACAACGTGTCGACGCCGGACCGCTACCCGGTTCCGCACATCCAGGACTTTTCCGCCCACCTGGCGGGGAAAGTCATCTTTTCCAAAGTGGACCTCGTTCGTGGATACCACAAATGACCCGCTGGACGTCCCCAAAACGGCGGTGATCACCCCATTTGGACTGTTCGAGTTCCTGCAGATGCCGTTCGGCCTTAAGAACGCCGCACAGACCTTCCAGCGCCTCATGGACTCAGTGCTACGGGACCTGCCTTTCCTTTTCATCTATCTAGACGACATCCTCGTCGCAAGCACCTCCAAAGCGGAACACCTGTCCCACCTTCGGACTCTCTTCAAGCGGCTCAGCCAGCACGGGCTGATCGTCAACCCAGCCAAGTGCCACTTCGGGCTGACCACCATCGACTTCCTTGGTCACCATCACCAAAGATGGGGCAGTCCCCCTCCCGTCGAAGTTGGACGCTGTCACAAATTTCTTGCGCCCGCTCACGATCAAGTCCCTGCAGGAGTTCCTCGGCATGGTGAACTTTTACCACCGCTTTATCCCCCAAGCTGCTCGACTCATGCGACCCCTGTACGAGGCTCTGAAAGGCAAGGCCCCCAAACACGCGGTGGACTGGTCCGCGGAGAGGGACAAGGCGTTTACGGACGCTAAGACTGCTCTGGCTAACGCCGCAATGCTGACGCACCCGTCTCCCACGGCCCCGATCGCCATCACCACGGATGCTTCGGATTATGCCGTCGGCGTGGTGCACGAGCAGTGGGTGGGCGGTGCCTGGCATTTGAATAGAATTCTTTGGGGAACGTGTATGATAGGGGTTTGCACTTGTATTTTTCATTTTCATACCTCCTTGTATAAAATATCACCCGGCAAAAATGCACCCCCCCCCCCCCCCCCCAGATTTTTTTACAAATTGCACCCTGTGGGCAAGATTCACATGCGCAAGGTCTGGGTGCACGCAAGCGCGAACTCAGTGCGATTGTTTGGCTTCAGAAAACTTGCATTATGCTGCACAAGCTGTATGGAGCAATTTTATGGTCATTTTTTGCCTTTTTGGGACTCTATACAACTAGTCACCACTGACTTTAGTTATTTTGGAGAAGGCTTCTACGTTATTGTGCTGGCAACCTCCCTGTGTGTTATGTGGACAAAGAAACTTCACCGGTGTTTCAACTGGCACAAGTAGATAATGACAGAATTTTCATTTTTGGGTGAACTATTCCTTCAATTTCTTCTCTTCTCCTTCATTTATTTATTCATATATTTTGTCTACACTGTCTATATGTCAGTCTGTTTGATTGATCCTTTGTTTAGCCAGAGCAGTCACACCAGCTATGTTTGCATGCATGGAGTATTCCCTTCTTACCCTGGTCACTCAAGTAGCGCTTGAGTGAGTTTTGGCTCAACGCATGTAAATGCGTTGTCATAACCAGTCTTAATAAATTTTGGCTGACCCGCCAAGTGCTGGTAAAATAAAAAAAATGTACCAGACTACTGGCCAAATTAATTAATATACATTTTTCATAGAAATATGTCACCCTGCCTGTTTTCAATGATATTTTGTGTACAGAATCGACAACTGTGATTTAGAGATTTAATTTAACACTTGTTCACTCATTTATACAATGGATGGTTTTGTCTTAGGCTTCATTTTTTTCTTTTTAGTGGTCTCACACCTGCTATCTGTTGCCACATAATGTAAACTTTCAACTAATGTTAGGCTGGTTAACCATCCACACAGCAGAGAAACTTAAAACTAGAAATCAGAAATTTAGACACTTTTGTGCAGAGCAGCATAACAGGCAGCCAATCAGGAGCCTGTTTGATACAGAGCTATTGTTTTGGTTTGATTTTGATTGTCTCACAATCAAAGAGACAGAGTGTCTACAGTGGCCAACCGGGACAAAGTCTGTAAAGTAAAGGCTAAAGACTGTACATAACCGAAGCATTCAAATGTTATTATCACTCTCACGCACACATACACATACACTGTAGGCATGATGATGTCAATTGACACGTTTTCAAATGCACAAGGAATCTTGTGTTTACATTTGGACCCAGCATGTGCGTGTTGCAGTGTCAGCTTTTCCCACGTTAGTCAAATTGTAGTCGCTGACTAACCTAAACACCTAAATAGTATATAACACACACAAGATTTTCTATCTACCATTTCTGTGTAATACGCAAGGGCAAATAAACTAAAATTAGTTTGCTTTGCAATTGGAAAGTCGACTTAAGTTGTAAGAATTAGTTAACTAATTTGTTCATCATTCATCACAGTGCCTCTTTTGGCCAGCAGATGTCACTGTGAGACGCTGTTTGTTAAGGCAGCAGTCTATGCTTCTCAAGCACTGCTGGAAACCCTGAATGTCTTGCACTAGTCTACATTTTAAATTACCAAATAAGATAATTTAAATTGGCAAACAAATTGCCAAGGGAAATTCCACCCACGATGGATTCATATAGCCGACCCCCAATGTATTTGTTCTATCATCCAACCCTAATACATATATTTATTTAATATACATCTTCTTTTGCTTCTCCCTCTATTTTCTCTTTTATCTCCTGTCCTCTCCTCTTCTTTAGGTTAGCGTCTTGCCGTCATGTCCGTCTTCTACTACCTCCTGTTTCTCCAGCTCCAGATCGGATGCCCCACAGGTGAATCAGAACAATTGACTCCTTCCTTTTTTATTTTTTTAGGGCCCGAGCACCGACCGGTGCGAAGCCCTATTGTATTTCAAGGAATTATTATTAGGGCCCGAGCACCGACTGGTGCGAGGACCTATTGTATTTCAAGGAATTATTAGGGCCCGAGCACCGACCGGTGCGAGGACCTATTGTAATGCAAGGAATTATTATTAGGGCCCGAGCACCGACCGGTGCGAGGACCTATTGTAATGCAAGGAATTATTAGGGCCCGAGCACCGACCGGTGCGAGGACCTATTGTATTTCAAGGAATTATTATTATTATTATTAGGGCCCGAGCACCGACCGGTGCGAGGACCTATTGTATTTCAAGGAATTATTATTATTATTATTAGGGCCCGAGCACCGACCGGTGCGAGGACCTATTGTATTTCAAGGAATTATTATTATTAGGGCCCGAGCACCGTCCAGTGCAAGGACCTATTGTATTTCAAGGAATTATTAGGGCCCGAGCACCGACCGGTGCGAGGACCTATTGTAATGCAAGGAATTATTATTATTTTTCTTTGTAAAAAAGAATCACATTTTTGAGGGGCTAAAGGTGCTGGAAAAGTTGCGAAAATTTGCACATACGTCAGAAGTGCTGAAAAATTACGTATTTTATGGGTCTCGCGCATGGGTGTGGCAAAATGGCTCAATAGCGCCCCCTACAAAATTTCAAAATAATACTCATCGCTCTACGTTTGATCTACATGTACGAAATTTGGTAGGCACATGTATCATGTCCAGACCTACAAAAAACGTCAGTAGGTGCCATGACCTAAACCCAACAGGAAGTCAGTCATTTTGAATTGATTGTGGCATTTTTGTGCGTTTTTGCCCATTTACAGGGGTCATACTTTAACGAACTCCTCCTAGACGGTTAATCGGATCCACCTCAAACTTGCTCAGCGTATATAACAGACCTTGACGATGAAAAGTTATTAAAAGCTTGAGTTTTCCTCGAACGGCGTGGGCGTGGCGAGGCGTCGAATTTCCATGTTTCGCCACGAAACAGGAAGTGCTTTGTAACTCGGCCGTACATGGTCACATCTGCCCCAAACTTCACATGTTTGATAAGTGTCATGGCCTCAAGACATCAACATGGCAAAATTCAGTTATAGTCATAGCGCCACCTTCTGGCAAAACAGGAAGTTGTTTGTAACTCCACTGTACATGGTCACATCTGCCCCAAACTTCACATGTTTGATAAGTGTCCCGGCCTCAACATTTCTACATGCCAATTTTCAATCACAGTCATAGCGCCACCTACTGGCAACACAGGAAGTGCTCTGTAACTCCACCGTATATGGTCACATCTGCCCCAAACTTCACATGTTTGATGACACTCCCGGCATGAAGACATCGACATGCCAATATTCAGTTATAGTCATAGCGCCACCTACTGGCAACACAGGAAGTGGTTTGTAACTCGGCTGTACGTGGTCAAATCTGCCCCAAACTTCACACGTTTGATGAGACTCCCGGCCTCAACACATCTACAGGCCAATTTTCAATCATAGTCATAGCACCACCTACTGGCAAAAGGAAATGACATGTTTTATAATGAAAATTCAGAGTCACGTCGACCGGTCGGTGTCCAGTAACGACGCCGCGGCTGCGGCACACCCTGACGTGCGCGAAGTGCGAGGGCCCGATCATCGCTGCTTGCAGCTTTAATTAGGGCCCGAGCACCGACCGGTGCGAGGACCTATTGTAATGCAAGGAATTATTATTATTAGGGCCCGAGCACCGACCGGTGCGAGGACCTATTGTAATGCAAGGAATTATTATTATTATTAGGGCCCGAGCACCGACCGGTGCGAGGACCTATTGTAATGCAAGGAATTATTAGGGCCCGAGCACCAACCGGTGCGAGGACCTATTGTAATGCAAGGAATTATTATTATTATTATTATTATTATTTTTCCCTCCAATGAATCGCATTTTTGAGGGCCTAAACGTGCTGGAAAAGTTGCGAAACTTTGCACACACGTCAGAAGTGGTGAAAAATTACATATTTTATGGGTCTTGCGCATGGGTTTGGCTAAATGGCTCAATAGCGCCCCCTACAAAATTTCAAAAAAATACTCATCGCTCTACGTTTCACCTACATGTACCAAATTTGGTAGGCACATGTATCATGTCCAGACCTACAAAAAACATCAATACGTGCCATGACCTAAACCCAACAGGAAGTCAGCCATTTTGAATTGATTGTGGCATTTTTGTGCGTTTTTGCCCATTTACAGGGGTCATACTTTAACGAACTCCTCCTAGACGGTTAATCGGATCAACCTCAAACTTGCGCAGCGTATATAACAGACCTTGACGATGAAAAATTGTTCAAAGCTTGAGTTTTCCTCGAACGGCGTGGGCGTGGCGAGGCGTCGAATTTCCATGTTTCGCCACGAAACAGGAAGTGCTATGTAACTCCACTGTACATGGTCAAATCTGCCCCAAACTTCACATGTTTGATAAGTGTCACAGTCTGAACACATCTAAAGGCCAATATTCAGTTATAGTCATGGGCGGGGCGTCGCATTTCCATGTTTCGCCACGAAACAGGAAGTGGTTTGTAACTCCACTGTACATGGTCAAGTCTGCCCCAAACTTCACATGTTTGCTAAGTGTCACAGTCTGAACACATCTAAAGGCCAATATTCAGTTATAGTCATGGGCGGGGCGTCGAATTTCCATGTTTCGCCACGAAACAGGAAGTGGTTTGTAACTCCACTGTACATGGTCAAATCTGCCCCAAACTTCACATGTTTGCTAAGTGTCACAGTCTGAACACATCTAAAGGCCAATATTCAGTTATAGTCATGGGCGGGGCGTCGCCTTTCCATGTTTCGCCACGAAACAGGAAGTGCTTTGTAACTCCACTGTACATGGTCAAATCTGCCCCAAACTTCACATGTTTGCTAAGTGTCACAGTCTGAACACATCTAAAGGCCAATATTCAGTTATAGTCATGGGCGGGGCGTCGCATTTCCATGTTTCGCCACGAAACAGGAAGTGGTATGTAACTCCGCTGGACGTGGTCAAATCTGGCCCAAACTTCACATGTTTGATAAGTGTCATGGCCTCAAGACATCGACATGGCAATATTCATTTATAGTCATAGCGCCACCTACTGGCAAAACAGGAAGTGGTTTGTATCTCGGCTGTACGTGGTCAAATCTGCCCCAAACTTCACATTTTTTATGAGAGTCCTGGCCTCAACATTTCTACATGCCAATATTCTGTTATAGTCATAGCTCCACCTACTGGCAACACAGGAAATGGCTTGTAACTCGGCTGTACGTGGTCTAATCTGACCCAAACTTCACATGTTTGATGAGAGTCCCAGCCTGAACAAATCTACATGGCAATATTTAGTCATAGTCATAGCGCCACCTACTGGCAAAACAGGAAGTGGTTTGTAACTCGGCTGTACGTGGTCAAATCTGCCCCAAACTTCACATGTTTGCTAAGTGTCCCAGCCTGAACACATCCACAGGCCAATATTCAGTTATAGACATAGCGCCACCTACTGGCAACACAGGAAATGACACGTTATATACAGAAAATCAGAGCCGCGTCTACAGGTCGGTGTCCAGCAACGATGCCGCGGCTGCGGCACACCCCGACGTGCGCGAAGTGCGAGGGCCCGATCATCGCTGCTTGCAGCTTTAATTATTATTATTTTTCTTTTTCTTTGTCCAAAAGAATCGCATTTTTGAGGGGCTAAAGGTGCTCGAAAACTCACGAAACTTTGCACACACCTCAGAAGTGGTGAAAAATTACATATTTTATGGGTCTTGCGCATTGGTGTGGCAAAATGGCTCAATAGCGCCCCCTACAAATTTCAAAAAAATACCTCTCGTGCTACGTTTCATCTACATGTACGAAATTTGGTAGGCACATGTATCATGTCCAGACTTACAAAAAAGGTCAATACGTGCCATGACCTAAACCCAACAGGAAGTCAGCCATTTTGAATTGATTGTGGCATTTTTGTGCGTTTTTGCCCATTTACAGGGGTCATACTTTAACGAACTCCTCCTAGACGGTTAATCGGATCAACCTCAAACTTGCGCAGCGTATATAACCGACCTTGACGATGAAAAGTTGGTAAAAGCTTGAGTTTTCCTTGAACGGCGTGGGCGTGGCGAAGCGTCGAATTTCCATGTTTCGCCACGAAACAGGAAGTGCTTTGTAACTCCACTGTACATGGTCACATCTGCCCCAAACTTCACATGTTTGATAAGTGTCCCGGCCTCAACATTTCTACATGCCAATTTTCAATCAGTCATAGCGCCACCTACTGGCAACACAGGAAGTGGTTTGTAACTCCACTGTACATGGTCACATCTGCCCCAAACTTCACATGTTTGATAAGTGTCCCGGCCTCAACATTCCTACATGCCAATTTTCAATCACAGTCATAGCGCCACCTACTGGCAACACAGGAAGTGGTTTGTAAATCAGCTATACGTGGTCACATCTGCCCGAAACTTCACACGTTTGATGACAGTCCCGACCTGAAGACATCTACAGGCCAATTTTCAATCATAGTCACAGCGCCACCTACTGGCAAAACAGGAAGTGGTTTGTAACTCGACTCTACACGTCAAATCTGCCCCAAACTTCACATGTTTGCTAAGTGTCCCGGCCTGAAGACATCTAATGGCCAAACTGGAATTATAGTCATAGCGCCACCTACTGGCAACACAGGAAATGACACGTTTTATACTGAAAATTCTGAGCCGCGTCGACAGGTCAGTGTCCAGTAACGATGCCGCGGCTGCGGCACACCCCGACGTGCGCGAAGTGCGAGGGCCCGATCATCGCTGCTTGCAGCTTTAATTTTTATTTGAGTTTCTTGCACCATTAGATAACCAGCCCAAATGGGCTTACAAGACACTATAGGCCTACATTGTATTCTACACATAGTACAGCACAAAAAAACACATCCAAAAATGGCAACACAAGCAATCAACAAATAGAATCTATATCAACTGGACCACAACATATACAGATAACCTAGGGGTACAAATTATTCTGCCTTCTTTTCCAGGCTCGCTCCCAAAAAAAAGATGCCTTCTTCTGAGCACTGTTACTGTTCGCAATGTTCTGATTGCAGTACCTCTGGGAATTGTGTATATGCTGTTTGTAATGTTTGCATTAAAACACCATACATTGTTGAGGCAAGCCTTGCTAAGGCAAGCCTGCCTTTCAGTCATGTGGTGCTTGGTTCAAAATAACTCAAATCTGAAATAGGAAAACAAGCACAGATATCCAAAATATGCTGTCTGTCTAAAAAAGAAATAAAAAGATGATCTCAAGTGTTTCTCCCATGCTTATTATCTCCCTTGCTTATGTCCACCCCACACAACATTGTCAAATCCACAATTAACAAAGAAGCTCACGTCAAAACAAACACTGAGACACGGTTACATGCTCCACTTCTCCTGTGTGCCCCCAAACTTTCAGGGTGTATCAGGGACAGTCATGAGAACCCCCCAAGCAGGTTTATCCATCTACGCGTAGACACAGTTGACCACAAGAGACAGTTTAGTGACAGTTGCCCCCTCTTTGAAGCTCAATCTTGACCACTGGAATGCCCCTCAGGCCTTAGAGCACAGAGTGCTCATGGGCAGGGTAACGACACATCAAAAGGGACATGTCAGTCTTACACCGTAGGCAGCGTGTGGCCAGAGAACACACAGACATGTAAATGCTCTAGAACTGTTGACAGTAAAATTGTCATGCCATTCAAAAATGACAGTTGTCAGACCAGTGAAGAAACAAAACTGTGCAACTTTGTGTTTGATTGAGCCATAAGAAAAGACTAAGACAATCTACCATTGGCATGAAAGAGCCTCTTAACAATAAAAAGCTCTGGGGGAATCTGGGGGAAGATATGTCTCTGGCATTCTGCCATCAGTAGAGAATCCTTGACCTGTTATCGCATGACCCTTGTCAGCTGGAAACAAGTTGTTTGTTGGTACAACCCTCTTTCTCTTCCTTTCAAATCTACGGCACACATAAAAACATAATGTAAAGAAAGAATAATCAATTAACCAACAGGTATTCAGCGTACTATATCAGCTGCCCACTAGGGGAGAGATTGCCTGTCTTGTTTTGCTTGATGTCTCTTATATTGACATAACTTTGTGTGCTCAAACAATAAGGGGACAAAATCTGGACTTTCTGGATCCATTGATGTCTTGCCTGTTTGGCTGTGTAGCTAGTTAAGAACAGTTGAGTTTAAAGTGCTAATTCCAGTGGGATCTTGGAAATAATGTCTGTATGCACGTTGATTTAATAACTGGATGTTTACCCTCTAACCAAAAAGTGTAATTGACAACTGCTCTGTGAATCCAATGTAATTGGAATTTTCAATTGACGTTGATATTTTGATTATTTTTGTATTATGAATCACAATGTTTTGTACATTATTGATTAATCAGTTGGCAGTTACCAGCAGAAGCAAGCATTACACCAGCTTTGCCAGCCAACGTTTTCCAGAATAAACACCATTTCATAAAATATGTCAAAAGTCCAGTGCTGCGATTCATAAATGCAACAAATATTAAAGAGAACATCATACATATTTTAGTGTACATTATACAAACAATAACAGTATAAAGAAATGAGCTATAAGCTGGCTGGCGATCTGCAGCTAATGCAGTGCTTTCAGGCCATTTCTTGATGCAGCAGGGAGCCTTTCTTCCTGGACAATCTTGCAATCAAGTCCAAGCACTGTGTGGAGACCAGAAACTTTGAATTTACTTTTCTGTCCTGTTTTTCTATCCAGGAGGATCTGAAGGACAGGCTAGAGAGGATCACCAACATGTAAGTTCCTGTGATTGTTGTTTTTATTATCGCACCCAAATACAGAAGGATTTATATCGCTTAACACTTAGAGCTCTCCAACATCATGTCTTAGAAAGGGGCTCTGGATATTAACTTATTACATGGATATATTTTATATCTATTGGCACGCTTTTCATGCAACTCCAGCACACAGTTTTAGATATTTAGCAGAAACAAGGTATCAACTTGTGTACACTATGTGCTATTGTGTGTGTGCTCCAGTTAATACTTTGTTTCCATAAAATACTTTTTTTTTTTTCATACAGCACAGCCACTCTCAGGCCACACTACCGACTATGACACTATTATCACCTAGTAGAACCAAGTATTGTTTTAAATTGAACAGAAATTTGAGTTTGTGAATTAAAACATATTGAATGATCATATTGGTCTGAATTGTATTCATAGAAAGTGTCAAAGTGTAACTACAAAAAAATCTACTTTGTAAATGTACTCCCCTCTATCGTTTTGGCTAAATTACCTAAGGGGCAAAACTTAACTCAACATTTCATATTAAATCATTACCCTACAACTTTTTATGTAGTGGTAATTGTTACTTCTGCCTTTCTTGCTAATAAACCCCAAGAGTAGGTCTTCTAAATACAGCTCTTAATGGCATTTTAGGGTGTAGGATGAATTGTCCATAAGAATAATCAGGCACATTATGTAATGTGTAATGTGGATGGTATTTCAGTCCAGTTTCATCATCACCTACTCACTATTTGTGGGGGTTTTTTGTGTGCAAGGATGGTTTTGCCCAAAATTGCCAACCTGGTCATCACAGCAAGCCAGTTTATGCAATCCCATTTTACTTGGACTATAAACCTGCGTTTCTCAAGCTTTTTGCTCTCACCATGCTTATTGGACCAACTTATTGCAAGCACTAATTAGGTAGCAGTAAAATCACTGTGTGTGTGTGTGTGTGTGCACGTTTTATAGGATGAAGAACACCTCCAGTCTGCTGACGAACACCGAGTCCTCCATATAGCTCCCTGCAAATTACAATCACTGATGATCATCATCTTGAGCACTCAAGCACTTGTAACAATTATGTATTAAGATTTTCTGCACTGTATTTTAACTGGTAAAAAAAAAAAAAGCTAGCATGTTAGCATTCCTTATTCAAGCAAATGGGTATCATTATCTATCAACTTTTGTTTTTAACGTGTTAAGACACTTTTGGAGTAGCTGAAAAACAACCATAGATGCTTTTAACTCTGGTCTCAAGTGACAGCAATTAAAATTAGTTATGGAAAGAAAGAAAATGTATTCCCATGACACAAAACAATCCAAGTCCAGGCATCAAGGCATAGGCTGATGCATGTAGGTATTTTTCAGTGTCCAATTAAAGGCTTTTTACTTTTCAATTCCTTGAGTGCCTGGACTTTTTTTTTTTTTTTTTTGGGCCCCGAGAATATGTTTGTGGTCATAATATTCATTGTGTGGTCATTCTTTTTTTCCAGTGCAATTTTTGGATACCTGAAGTGCTACTAGAATCTTTCCTCCAAGTAACATTAGTGGTCTAAAATTTGTGGAAATGCAAACTAAAGCAGAATTGACATGTTATTTCTATGATCTCAGACAGTTCAGTCTAGGTTTGTGAACACAAACAGCTCTCTCCTAAAGCTAGAAATGAGAGCCAAAACCAGGGATTTTAGTCATGACTATGTTAGTCAATTCCAAGGCCAGGTGCAGTTGAGTTCAAGTCCAGACTAGGTCTAAAGGGGGTCCAGACCAATCAAGAGTTAAGTCCTACTCCAGACCAAGACAAAAATAGACAATAAACAGTGTACTTGTCTTTCCAAATGTAAAAATAAGGCTTAAAGAGTAGCTAAACCCCACCCATCAGCCATCTGCTATTGGCTGATCTTTGGTGCCAGGTGATGTCACCACCTGATGGCACCAAAGACCAACCAATAGCAGATTGCCAGTGCAGTACCCTACTATTCACCATTAGATGTCAGGCTTCACCACAGATTTGGGTTTGGGGTTCAGTTACTCTTTAAGGAAATTCTTAAGGATCAACAGAGTTGTAGATCTATCTGCAGGAGCTCTGTACTAAACCCCTCAACATTCAAAAAATGTATAGGCTAATGTATTTAAATTGTTTGTAGTGCTGGGGAGGAAATAAACAAAGGTGGACCAGGTGAAGTAACACATATCAGATTTTTTTAAATAGGAAGGTAAATGAAGAGTCAACATCTAATAGTCACCGAGACCAAGACAAGTCAGAGTCAAAATGGACATGAGACCAAGACAAGTTCAAGACGTCAGAAAAGTGGTTTGGAGACCAAACTCAAGTACTACAGCCGTGGCCAAAACTGTCAAGATAAATACTGGGAGCTGTTGTATTGACAATTATAGGACAGACTTTAATGGACACAATGACTAGTATTAAGGCCGCAGTATTTAGTGGTAATTTTGTTGGGCGCAAGCGGATTAATTCCCACCTGTGCCCGTTTAGTAATTTTGTGGCTTTTAACATCAAATAAAAAATCTACCATATTGACACTTACTGATTGTGCTGGAAACCTGTTGTATTAGCTAGAATTCTTTCTTTCTTCTTTTTCTCCGCTAAAACTGTCTGTGGCTCAGAAACCGTGAGTCCTACAGAAACCATATTTGGCAGGTGGGCTCCTCACTACTCAGGCAAGAAAAACTACATCAATTGGCCCCATGGTGGTGCTATATCATCTTTAAACATCAGTTTTTTGCTTATGGAACATTCAATCCTTGTAAAAAAAAAAAAAAATGAATTACAGACTCTATGGTGTCTAGATAAAGTACGCAAATTCTCACAATTTTATCTTTAAAAATGAATATTTGACACTATTTTGAAGGTATTTTGAGGTGAAGAAATAGTGTGAAGCCACCCAGGGGCGTCATGCAAGCCCATATTCTGAGGGGGCACAATTAGAGCAGGGGGCATGGGGGTCCTTCCCCAGAAAAAAAAAGAAAATAATGACGCAATTTTCTGCAATTTGACATATATATTCAAAGACTTTGGGGGCATTATTTTAAAACTTCACTAAATCAGTTTTTGTAGCTCAGTAATCTCCCACTTTATATTAGGGTAAATACTGTATATTTATTTAGAGATTTTCATGTCAATTATTTGTGCTATTATGGTTATTGAAAATGACACTCACTTATTCACTCACTTCTACACCAGCTTCTAGACTGCTGCCACTTTTCTTGGCTAAATCTTGTCTGCTTCACCCCAAAATTTGAAGGGGCATAAATTCACATAAAAAGACTATATCCACAATGCAAATTAATTTAGAGAACATAGATACTAAAGCCACAGATGAAAGGAACCTGCCAACAAGGTAATAGCTGTATTATCAAACACAATGCATAGGAAGCAGCATGAGTACAGATGAGACTGTGCTGACATCACATAGCAGTGTCTGCTCCATTGCCAATAAAAGCTCAGACTGAGCAGTAGTAACCTATTTTCCAAACTGCTCAGCCTCCTTGAAAGATCCATCATCACCACTAGCCTAAGTACATATAACCTGTAACCACACCTACACACACACTGATATAACTAGAGAGAGAGAGAGAGGGGGGAAGCAATAATAGCCAAGTGCAGGATTTTCATGCCTACCTTAACGTCTGTCTGCAAGACTCCAAAAGGAATCCCTAAATCTCTCCAAGTTCACTTCCTGGGTCCTCTCTGCCTCGACTGCAATGACCATCAGATCAGCCATCCTTTCTTGCAACATCGTGGTCCGCAGTCTGTTCTTGATGAATTTAATTGAAGAGAAACATCTTTCATTGCTGCATGATGTGACTGGGAGTGTGATGATGAGCTGGTAGAGCTTGCTGATCTCAGGATATGCTTCAAGAAGATTATTCTCAACCATGAACTGGTAAATAGCCATCATCTTACTAGGTGGTGCTTCTTCTCTCTGGAGTCTGTGTATCAAGAGTTTGTACTCCATTTGAGCTTGTTCTGTAGTATGTACACAGCTGTTGAAGGTGTGGGATCTTCTCTGTTGATGGCTTTGTGAGGCTGCTTGAGTGTTTGAGAAGAGGTAGGGTCTCACTGCTGAATCTGTCTGTGATGCTCTGCATGCAGAGGTCAAGAGTTGCAAAGTAAAAATTAACCTTCATCTCCTCTTTTGGACTCATCTGTGTCTGATTTTGCCAGTTGTCCTCCAGTCTCTTTGAAACCTTTCTGCTCCTTCTTTCCCTCCACTGAACATTGATCTTTGAGGCAACCATCTCTGCTTCATCCCACATCTCCACAAAAACTTCATCTGTCCTCAGGACAGACAGCTCCGTTTTGCAGTCATCCACAAGCTGTGCAGCTGTGCTGATGTCCATGTCTGCACCCTGGAGGTATTTTGAGAGAACACCAGTCACTGTGAGAATTCTAATCAAGGCCACCAGATGGAGACAGAACTCAAAATCAATGGCTTTTCTCAGTGCCATTGCAGTTCCTGATGTGTCCCGGTCAAATGCATCACTGGTCTGAATCCGATCCAATGTCTCCACCACAGAATCCATGGTAATGAGAAGGACTCTGCAGTTGTCAATTCGTGCTGCCCATCTTGTGACACTCAAAGACTTCAGTGTCTTGGGTCTCTTGGGGTCATTTTCCATCAGCTCCTTTTGCACATCAATGAACAAGCATGTCTTTTGGTGGAACCTTCCATGAAGGAGTAGAGTTGCTCAATGACACCAAAGAAGTTGCGTGAGGCTATGTTCTTACAACACATATCAATCACAACTAGGTTCAATCGATGTGCATAGCAATGCACAAAGTATGCCTTCTCACTGCTCTGTTTTATGATAGTTTGCACACCCCTATGTATTCCAGACATAGCAGCACACCCATCATATCCTTGCCCCCTGATGTTGCTGACATCAAGGCCATATTTCTCCATTGTCTCCATGAGATTCTTGGCAAGACCAGCACTAGTTGTGTCTTTCGCATGCACTAAATCGATTAGGCACTCCTGTATCTTGGCTGCTTTGTCAACAAATCGAAGAATGACAGACAACTGATCCTGTTTAGATGAGTCTGGAGTTGTATCAAGGCACACAGAGAATAATTTTGCCTCCTTTAGTTCATCTATGATTTTACCTCTGACTTCATTTCCAATACATGCAATCATCTCATTCTGACTCTGTGCAGATAGATAACTGGGGACACCTTTAGGGTTTATCTTGGCAGATTCAAGGTGTGTACAAAGAACTTCATCATATCTTCCAGCCAAATCAGTGATTTCCCTGAAAACACCTTTGTTTTTTGAAGACTCTGATTCATCATGGCCTCGAAAGGGTAATCTCAAGCGGGCTAGTGTGGAGGTTATGTCTGCTAGCCTGTAGACAGCACTGTATCTGTTCTCCCTTTCTTTTGTCTTCAGCTTTATTTGATTGGCTTTCTGGGCTGACAGTTGCTCATCAATTGGAGTAGTCATCAAATGCATCTGCCACTTTTGAAAGTTTTCCATATGCTGTTGGCTTGCATTGTGTTTGGCAAAACCTTTCCTTGTCTCCAAAGCTGACTTCCAATCTCTAAATCCCTCAACAGAAAACGTCCTGTCATAGTTTGTAGTGTATCCAAACACTCTACAGGGAAAACAAAAAGCTGCATCTGTCATTTTCTTGTACTCTAGCCATTGGTACTTTTTTAACCAGGTTTTGTTGAAGCTCCTATGTTTACTTCCAATTAAAGTCTTTGGATAGCTTTCTTCTTCTCTTTGAATGGGCCCTCTCCTGATGTAACTGTCCCTTGCCAGACGCTCACTTGGAATAATAAAATCAGCATCTTCCTCTGAAAAGTAGAAAATGCTTAATTAAACAATTCTATGTAGAATAGAATGTTTACATCATGTATCAAACTATGTCACAAAGAACAGTTCTGACTCTCCCCCCTGACATGATTACCTTCTATCTCGCTGCTTTGACTCTGATTAACATTTGTGGAGGGACATAGGGAATCCTCAATGACTTGAAGAACTTCTCTGTCAGTCTGAAAGTCTGAGAAAAACCTTCATTAAATCATGTGAAATTCCTTACATAATGCTAATTACTAAAATTTGTTTTTGTGGCTTTCATTTATCAAACCACTTCATTTTGTTCCCTTACCACCAAATAGGCTAATTGACTGCCTCTTACACAGTACTTTGACAACATTATTATTATTACTATTATTATTATTATTATTATTATTATTAGCTATTACTATTATTATTATTATCATTATTATTATTATTATTATCATCATCATGTTGTTGTGAGAATCATCATTAGGTTATTCACTTATCTTTACCTGCTTCACACAGATCAGCAACTTTAACTGCCTGATCATCATCATCATCCCTTGATTGGTCTGAAATGGTCATATGAAAGAGGGAACAAATCTTTCAATTAAATCTGCATACATTTCCATGAAGGAAAAATAGCCTATCACTATAAATCTCACCTAAGATAACCTACCTCTTGCACTATCAACCTCCTGACTGAGGACAGGGCTGGGGCTTTCTGTCGTTTTTTTAAAGAATGACGAGATTTTCCTCGGCATCTTGACCTGGAGATATCAAATGGAATTCAGTGTTTTGCTAACTATAACCTGTGATAGTGGTGGTAAAAAGCAGCTCACTGCCATAAGATTCACACAGCTCTCCTTTACCAATATTAAATAGGATGCTATGCTATCACAAGTCACGACTAGCAAGCGAGCCAGAAGGCTAAACAACCGGATTGAGTGATGGCTACTAACTTTAGCTGGTACCAAGGTCGGCGGTAGCTATTGGCAGGGGTGGGCTCAGCCCACCCAAATGTGCGTCTTGCCCACCCAATCAAAAGTTAAGAAAACATTTTTTTTTGTTCAGCCAATGGAAAAATAGCACAGAAAATACCAGTACCGTTTCTAACTTCTGATTGGGTGGGCAGCCTACAGCCCGCCTCCAAAGTCGCCCACTGCCCACCCCCCCTTCTCGTCGTGTTCAGGCACAAACACACAGAGCTCTGAAGCAGACCTGTCCGCTGCACAGAGTGTGGCCGTATTCACACCAAATCAGGCGTTGCGGCACTTCCCGCAGGGTTGTGTGGAGGTGTGTGGGGGTGTGGGCGTGTTTATTTGTGCTTTAGAACGTAACCGCTGTGAAACAATCAGAAAATAACGTTTTATTTCTCTGATTCACCGGCTTTCTCGCTACCGCCGCTCCCTCTCTTCATTCACTCTCTAGCTCGCTCGACCACCGCTGCTCTCTCTCTCTCTCTCTCTCTCTCTCTCTGTCTCTCAATTCAATTCAATTCAATTCAATTCAATAGGCTTTATTGGCATGACATTTGACATGTGTTGCCAAAGCACAATTACGATTATGAAAGACAATGTTAAATGTCACTTTTCAGTTTGAGTTTGAATAAGACTACCTTCCAGTTTTGTAAATATTGGCTATGGTGAGAAGTCTCACTTGATTAGGTTTTAATTTTATTTGAGAACTAAGCTCATCCAATGAAAATAAATGTTATGGAGTTGATTATGTTAAAATATGGATGAAGGTATTTTTTTATTTTCCCTGCTTCAAATTGTTCTTTTTAAATTAGAATAGAATAAAATAGAATAGAATACTACTTTATTAATCCCCATGGGGAAATTAATCTTCTGCATTTAACCCATCCAAACACCCCATACACAAACACAAGCTGGAGAGGCCTGAGGGCACAATGGTAGGAGCTTGCATCTGATCTTGACTCTGACAACCCTCCGGTTGCCAGCTGTCATTTTGCCAGATTTTTGTGCCATCTGGCCAGGGATTCGAACCGGCAACCTTCGGACTACTAGTCTGCTTCTCTAACCTCTGGGCTACCTACTGCCCAAGTTGCCCACGTATTATTTCTACCAGCCCACCCTAATATAGCAGGCTAAAACCGGCCCTGGCTGGCACTAGCCAACTATCTTGCTATGCAAACTATGCCTATATTTCTCAAATGCAATTAAGTGTGTATAACTAATTGCATTTCATTTTCACACGTTTGAAAAAGGGATTGACGCTCTACTAACCAGCGGTGTCATTAGGCCTGGGCGTCCGAGGCTACAGCCCCGAATGTTTTATGAATAGCCCCGGATCTCAAAAAAAAAAAAAAATTTGAGTTAGTAGTCAGAGCGGGCCGGTTATTTTACGTGAGCCAGCTTTGAAGCCCGGCTTTGGGTGCATCGAGGTACATGCCGGGACACAAATCGAACTCACCTGTCGCTGCTTGCTACGTGTGTCTGTTTGGTAGGGGGCTCTGCCAATCTGTCATCGTGTAGTTTGAGTCGAACTAAAGGAATAGGCTACGTTATGGATGATTTTAATCAGTCGGTCCTAGTCTAGGTCAGAGAAGGCAAGGTGGGCTACATACAGCCAGCCATAACAGCCTTACTTCAATAAACGTCAGTAAAATAATTGCCAACGATGTTTATATAAGCTATGTATTAAAATATTCCTGATTGCATTTTCAGATGAGTTTGTTAAAATATTTCTCCAAGAGGAGAAACATGCCTGATGTCGATGAGGAAGATAGTCAGGTAACGTTACTTTAGCTAGGGAGGGGCTCAAGGTTCTTAGCTATGCCCCGAAGTTTTGAAGGGAAAGAAATGCCTCCTGGTTCTAAAATATGTAACGTTAGTGTTGGCTACTACAATATTTTAATGTTCTTACTGGTTGCGTGATCAAATATTTGGGATGTGAGAGAATTATCTAACGTTACTCATTCTCAAATGTAACCTTATTAGACAAGTAGACAGGCGGGAGTAGTGGAGGCGAGTGGAGCAGGAGAGCAGAGTGAAGCAGGAGAGAGGGCAGAAAGTGAGGAGAGTGGAGTATGTTCTAAAGTTTGTTTTGCAGTCAAGTGTCACTTTATTTCATATTTTTTAATTACCTATTGATATTCACTCCGACCGCGGGCGTACTATGCGCGCGCACCACCCAGGTACAACAAAACCCTTTCCCCCCGCTGCTAAAAAAAATCCTAGAGGAAACACTGATGTGGCATTGAAAATATCAGCTTCCTAACAGAAGGACATCACAGGTTAAATAATTTACTTCTTAAATGAGTTATGCTTAAAGTTAAGTTTCCATACATAACAAACAAACCAAAGTAGCTCACTATTAGGTTGTAGTAATATAGTGATATAGGTAGTGAAATATATAGAAATATAACTTTTGATTAAATATAACTCACTGGATTACGATTGGATTGGATTTTTTACAGTAAAGAGACAGATGAGGAGTGAGGAGTACATACATACGTATATCATATATATTTAAAGTTTTATATATTAATTGATAACTGTTCATTTTTTGCAAAACCTGAAATGAACAAGAGAGAGGAGGAGACAGAGACAAAGAGAGATGAGGGGAGGAGACAAATAAGTGTCAAGAGAAGAATTCAGGAGGCAGGCCTGAGGAGAGAGACAGACAGACTACAATATACTGTATCACTGTTGGCCTGTACAGACTGCTGCTCACACTGTTTACTATGCTGCTTCATTTACACCCATGTATGTTCATGTCAAATTACACCAGATTGATGCATTTTGCTGTTTAAATTTTAAAAATGTTCTCCCAGGGGTGGGGGGATGCCCCCGGACCCCCCTACTATGGTTCTGTGACTTCCTCTGGGCTGAGCCCCGGATGTTCTGAAATCCTAACAACGCCCCTGCTACTAACCACTTCAGCAACATACCGTTAAGCTGTAGTCTACATCTCCTCCAGCATTGATGCGCAACAGAGTGCTGTGTGCGTGCGTACCTGCTGTTGCGAACCGAATTCATCCTGCAACTTTTGGAAGAAACCAATACCATAGGGAAAGGGGGTGTGTGACTTTTTGAGGTATGATCTATGACATAATTAGAAGAATATGTTTGACTCATAATATAAAATAATCATAACTACATATTATAAAAAACAATAGTAATAAAATAAAATAAAAATATAAAAAATCCAGATATCAAAAATCTGGTGGGGCATGTGCCCCCCCAGTGAATAGGCATGACGCGTCTGAAGCCACCTGCAGTCATTTCACAGTTAGCTCAACCAGTTCATGTCTTGCTATTGTGAGTTTGAGTCCTGGGTGATTCAGGTTAAACATGCTTATGCCTAATCAGGCATAAGCTGATTAGAGACATATGTTTTCAAAAATATTTCAAGTTTCAAGTTTATTTAATAATAATCTTCATCTTATTACTTCTTTCTCCAAACGTGTCTTTTGCTTCTCCTTTTCTTTTTCCTCTTACACTACATCTGGCCGTTCCTGTTCACAACTGCTTGCAGTTATTAGTGTCTTGCTGTATTTGTATTTCCTGAATTTGTCCTGAAATGTCCTGAATTTCCCCCAGGGGATCAATAAAGTGCTATCTTATCTTATTTGTAGTATTTCCCAACAGTTTGTTTTACATTTGCAGGGTAGCCAGATGTTGGAACATAAGCTTCACGACAAGCAGCTTCAAATGTTCCAGCTTTTCCTGGCTTGCTTTGTCAAAGCTGAGCATTACATATTTCAGCTGCTGAAGTCTTTCACGGAACAGGTCACCAAAGCCTACACCACCACTGCACTTTACATGCAGAAGAAGTCACACCCTGAGGTCACTGTCTGCTCTGGACCTGATTTTGAGAGGCCACTCACAGGCAGCGATCCAGCTAAACCATAACAGCTAGCATCATAATTCTTTTTGCATCTGAAAGCTAAGACTTCTGTCTTCACTGCAAGCCCATGCAACCCCTGTAGCATGTTTTTTTTTCACTCTAAACGAACTGCGGGAAGTTGTAAAGTTGTATGTCAAGTTACAAGAGGTAAAATCTATTGCGGATTAGGTATGTTCTAGAGATCTAATGTTGCATTCATCTCTTTATATGTCATTGATGACGTCATCACGTTGTACCACGCCCATGTCTGCTGGTGAAAAGGTCCGGCACACTGTTTGGCTGTTTAGGGCGCTAATGTTCCAGGTGTTTGGCCGAGGAGCAAGCCTGACTTGTCAGCGAGCTCCCCTCTCAGCCGCGCTATCCCGCAGAAACGTCTCCTGCCGCCGACCCTCCCACCCTGGCGAAGAGGATAGCCGATGTCTGGAGAAACATTAGCAGTTGACTAGCCACTGCTAATATTGGCTAGCCAGCTGCTAATATTGGCTGGCCAACTGCTAATATTGGCTAGCCAAATGCTAATGTTTCTCTCTCGGGCAGAGAGGAAACATATGAGGCGCCAAACCGTACAAAAGCAGAGCGAAAATTGCGAGAGGAAACGGTGATACATGCGCGAGAGAGACCGAGTTAAGGCTGATTTATGGTAGGGCGCTCGACACCTTGATAAGTGTCGCTCGACAGAAAATAAAGAGCCTCGCGACGTTTGTAATTTATGCTTCAGTGAAAGGTTTCAGTCGTCTCCATGGTAACCAGACGCTATCCTCCAGCCGGCTTGTTTAGTTAGAGAAATATGATAATAAGTAGATATAGAAATAGATAGATTTAGAGAAATAGATAACGTTTGACTGTTAAGACACAAGCCAAGTAACGTTAAACTTCCATGATACAGAATAATCTTCTCGACCACCGAGTGGTTATTGTTTAGCCTACTGTAACATTTTCGTCTGACCAATAAAGATAGCAAGGATAGTAAACATAGCCTACCTGTCCCGTAGATTTTTCCACCGATGTTTGCAGTCCAACATACTGATATTCAGGGTATCGGCAATCCCTTTCCACAACGTTAATGCCATCTGCGCATCTTTGTATTCTTTCATTGAAGAATCATACAGGTGGCGATACTGTCTAACTTGTTCTGCCAGTCTTTCATCTATACCCTCCATATTTGCTACGAGCTAAACTAATTAAACTAATTAAACAAGGACGAAAAAGTTACAGACCAAAATATCAATAAGGACGTTCAGTTCAGTGAAAACTACAATCTCCATGGTGACGTTAGTGTGACGCAATGTTACTACCCAATCACATTGCGCGACAAAATGTGACGGTGTCCACGACATAACAAAATTCTCCAGGTGCGCGACATGAAAGGAAAGTGTCGAGAGACACTTTTTTCTGTTGAACTGGTAATTTCTGTCAAGCGACACTTACCAAAGGTGTTGTTGATACAAATCAAATTTCTTAGCCCCGCCACATAATTATGGCATCACTCAGCATTTCAATGTGTTGCTGCAAGAAACGATGGCTGTGCTCAAGATCATTATAATTGCGTGTTTGCACACTCTCTTCAGCAAACAGCACACAGGTTTTAATTTCAATTAAATACTGCTGCAAATCATTGCATTGTATCATGTGAAATAGAAGAATGAGTAAACAGAGGCACTTCATGGCTAAGGTTCAGCTGTTCCACCCTTCACAAGAACTAAACGGTCCTTCAACCTCTCTCGCGCGGAACTCGTTCTCTCTTGCGCACCTTAACAGTCCTTCAACACCTCTCGCGTACATTCGTTTCCTCTTGCAATTTTCACTCGGCTTTTGTCCGGTTTGGCACCTCATAGAACAGAGAGCGGCAGGTGTCTTCCAGACATCGGTTACCCTCTTCGTCGGGATGGGAGGGCCAAAACTAACAAAAACACCTTTGCACTCTGCTCACAAAAATGAACATATCTCAAAAACTAAAAGATGTACATAGTTCAAATAAATTTTGGAGTGTTGAGAAATATTTTGTTCATGTTCCTTACATTTAACGTTACAATTTCTGTGGCTAAATATGTTTAGTGTGTGTATTTAGCTAATTTTGGTCAAAAAACGTCAAATTTTGTCCTAATTTATGACACAATTTCAATGTTGTTCCCAGTTATTATGGTTTATTGATTTACATAGCCTTTTAGCTTGGGTTGTGCAGATTTTAGGAATATGAAACATTTGAAGATACTCAAAAAAATGACATCACAGTAAGCAAAAATACCAGTGTAGGCTCTGGCGGACCATTTCTATTGCAGAGTATAAAGAGTTAAGAAGCCGAGCGCAATGATGGGCCATCTCTCACTAGCCGGTAGTGATCTCCACCAGGAGATCATGCGATACAACATTGATCCATGCCTGCCCAGCTTCACGGAGGGAGATGACATGGTGGAGTGGTGGGCTTGCCCAGACACTGAAGTATCCAGCCCTGGGTAATGTGGTGAACGATGCCCTCTCCGTCTTTCATGGTTCCAGGTTTGAATCTTCATTTAGCTTGATGAACAACATCATTGATACACAAAGCACCAACATGAACGTCTTCACATTCAATGCAATACAAACTGTGAAGTACACCCTGCAGTGGAGATGTTTACACAGGAGTATGCAAGGTTTGTGGCAGTGGGCCTAAGGCTTTGCAGAAACATCAGGTCAGCAGGAACAGCAGACAAGACCCAGCGGCAGCAGAGACAGCAGAAATGTTTTTTACCTTATTTTGCTCAGTCTTTTAACTGTTTTAGTCTGTGAATTGGACTAAAGTAATTGCCCCTCTGCAAAGTTCTCTTTAGTTTTGCAGTTAATTTGCTTTCATTCTAGGGTAAGAACTTTCTATATCCTAAAGGTCACCAGAAATGAGCATCTAAACCTGCAATAAGCAATATCAGACATTATAACCAATCCTGAAACTGTGTGCTATGTGGAGATTTCATTGAGAGGTGTTTCCCCTGCTCACGCATTCTTCTCACCTTTTTCACCCCTATCCAGTTTGCATCCCTGAATGAAAGAATATCAGAAACAATAAAGAAACTCTGAGAGAATATGCGCGTCTTTTGTCTTCCTCCTTGTTATTGCAGCTGCCTGCCATCAGTAATTTAGCTTCACTGTTTAGTAGAATGTATGGTACTCTTCAACAAAGGAAATGGCATGAAGAGAAATCATGTATTTATTTAATAATGAAATACATTTGATACGCTCAATATTGATAATGCTCAAGAATGCACAATGTTGCTTTTAGATTTTACAACAAAAATCCTTCAGCAGCTATGCGTGGGGTAACCACAAAACATGTTGGCACAAGGATAGAAAATCATTAAAAGCTAAATCACATTTTGCAGGAGAAAACACAAACCTTCCCCCCACTTGTGTTTTGTCTGGTGTTTATGTCAGTGCCGGTCTTGGCCATCAGATTGTAGCGGGTCATCTAGCACGCCACGGTGTAAGCCCATTTTTTTAAGTGCTGACTCTGCCTACCTGGGCCAGTTTCAGCATACGTCAGTGGCAATTACAAGTGGACCATACGTATTCCTACTAATCCAACCCTGTTTCCAACTGTGCCACATGTGTGCTTGCATGCTTCAGGCCACAAAATTACCAAAAGTCATTCACCACGTCCTGTGCTCTTGTGCCATATGCCTGTGACTGGGCTTTGTTTCATGTGCCATTGATTCACAAAAATAGAGCCCTTGTTTAAATAATAGTTGACTGAATTATTGACTTTGGTCTGGCATTAACAATACTAAGATTGATTGGTAATTGTAGGAATTTGGATGTTGGCCTCAACTGAAGCATTCAGTGTTTCCCACAGAATTTCATTATTCATGCATACGTGGGTGCAATCTGGTCAAAATGTCTCATTAGAATCAGTTCAGGTTAAGGGCCTCCCATAGACATAAAGTGTAGCATTGACTGATTCAATAATAAATATATAATCAGTCAAACTGCATCATATCCATCATATCAGAGGTGGACCACACTGACTGCCCAATATCCAAGTTTTAGTGAAATGCAAATATCAGTCCCATATCTCAGCAAACCCTTTCTTTTTCATATTGGTTTGCCAAAGGTTAATATCCTGACTGGACCATGTTCAATCGTGTCTTATAGGATAGTCTTGCAGTAAAGGTAAGAATCATTGTTCAGCTGTCATTTTGTTACTCTGATGTTTTTTCAGAAGAATTCAAATGTTCCACTGGTAGAGCTCCAATATTAACTCCATCAGCATGCCTATGTTATTCTAAACCGCTTTCTGGTGTGTTGTAATCAGACAGGATAAAACACTGTGTTCTGCCAGCAGTGTGTATTCCAGTCTGTCAGGGTTCAAGCAGACAGAGGTTCATAGGTGTGGAAGTGGATTCCCTTGGAGCAGGTAATCTTCATTACTGCTCCATTCAGACTGGTGTCCATTATCAACTTCATCATCCCCTCCGCTATCAACGATGGCCTGGAAAGAAGGAGAGAGACAGAGATTAAAGGGATAAAAGGGTGGAGGTGGGACGAAAGGGAGATTAGATGGTTTATTTAATATAACAGCATCAAACAGTTAGAACGTTTTCTTACAGAGAGGAGGAGAAGAGGAGAAGCAACGGTAACACTGCATTACTTGGTGGTGCTTATAAAGCATCACAAGCACATAAGTGCATTGTGAGTGCATAATAATTATAATCAGTCTGAATGTGGGCGTGGTCTATGGTGTAATAACCATGTAATAATTTGTAGATCAAAGTACATTTGCAAAATCAATATCAAACCTGGCAGCCTTGTCTAGTAAGGCATTTCAACATGTGTACCAAATTTCATGCGATTCGGCATGAAGGAGGTGCTGTAGTGACAATTCAAAATGTAAAAGGCCATATCGCATGTGACATAAGTCGGAATGACACCAAACTTGGTACGGTGATTCAGCTATCATTGTCTTTTGGACCAACCAAGTCCACTATAATGGATTTGCGCCCTTTTGAATTTTGAAAAACATTTTTACACAAACGATGTATAAACGAACACAATGGGATGAACAGTATGGGCACTATTAACCAATGAACTTGAAAACACAAAAATGGCCATAACTCCACACCTCTTATCACAAATTACCACAAAACTTGGTAGATGCATTAAGGGAAGTAGTTGGACCATGCCCTCAAAATTTCATGGAAATCGGTAGAGGGCAAATCGATAGAGGGCACAACAAATGCCAGAAAAGTGCGGGGGCCTGGCTTTAAATTTTCGCAAATTCCTGTGAGATGGTAGGTGACAAAGACATTACATTTTTCCCAACAATATAAAGTTGTGTGCAAATGTTGCACAACAAATTGGCCCCAACTGACAATTAATGGTCAAAATGTCAAAATGTATTTTTATAGCATTTCAGAACCACACATAGGCTACCTATATATGAGGGGTGGAAGTAACAAAATTAAATGATAAAAATCGATGTGATGAAAATGCATGTGAATTGAAAAACTGAGACTGGTGATTTGACCCTTCTGATGCTCGCCTTAAATGATAAATGGCAATGTTGAATGATAGGAAGTGGTGATAAATGATGAAAATGGCTCTGTTTTTATCAAGTCACCACCTTTTTAATCAAATCACTTGCCAGTTTATCACTCAGTTTTTCAATTCACATGCATTTCCATCACATCGATTTTTATCATTTAATCTTTGTTACTTCCACCCCTCATATATAGGTAGCCTATGTGTGGTTCTGAAATGCTATAAAAATACAAAGTAAATACATGCTGTATATAACTAGGTTGCAAATAAACCATAAACATCAAATACCAAATGAAATGAACAGCATTAAATACATCTGTATCAATAACCTGGATAATTGTTGGCATATGAGCTAACAGTTAAAGACACAAACCAGGCGTACATTTAAATACACTCATACTACCATCTACTGGTAGAGAGGGTAAACATTAGCTTGACCTACTTTCACTCTGCGTTCACTCAAGCCATGGCGCATTACGGTGGAAACCAAATTAAATGTCAGTGCTAACAGTAACAACTCTGCACACACAGTAATTACTTAGGTTAAACTATATTACGAACTGTATTGCACCAAACAATGCACTCATTAATCGAAAACTTGACTCTTGTTGTGGACATGGATAAATGCACAATATTAAACCACATGTAATCAACTACTGTTGCTAACATACTTCCATCGGTCCAGGTTTATTTATTTATTTATTTATATTTATTTATGTTTTCTTTATTTAGATGTTTGGCATGACACAGAAATAAAAATAAACTAACTAACTTACTAATTATAGAATGGCCATTCTATCCTCTTGGCTTTTATTTTGATACATTTACTTTTACTTCCGGGTCACCTGTCTTGCTTTTCTTCATGGCTTTCTTCAAAAGGAAAAACGAAAAAAGGAATTTCCAAAAACCAAAATTGGACTGTTATTTGAAATTGGTTTTCTCGTTTATCGTTTTTTGATTCAGACAACAAAAACGGAAAAATGGCTCTGTTTTTCATTTTTTTCGTTTTTGGTATAAAACGAAAACGAAAAAAACATGGTATTTCCGTTTTTTTTGTTTTTTGGTTCAAACGAAAAAACAAACTATCAAAACGTACACGGACCATCTTTAAACATCAGTTATTTGCTTATGGAGCATTCCATATTTGTACAAATAAATCATCTCTGTCATCTCTATGTTGTCTAGTTCTCAGAATCTTATCTTGAAAACGGAATATTTGACACTAGTTTGAAATGCCTTTGTATGGATGGACAGATCTTATCATGTACCCTGCTGGTTGCCTCAGTTATAATGTGACGCCTCCTCTCTTCAAACCACCAACAGATGGCTCAACAAGTTCATGACTTGCCCTTGGTGTCAAAGGTTTTGAGTTGAAGTCCTGGGTGATGCTGAGTAAATGCGCTGTTTGCTGTAACTCTCTTTTTCCTCTTTAATTATTTTTAAAGCATGCAGTGATTATGAAAATAGTTACACCATAACTACCTTAAAATCTCTCATAATTGTTACCCCTTAATTCCCAGACTTCCTGTTTTGTTACCCTGTAACTACAGCATTGTTATTTTATTAGTACCCCATAATTACAAACTAGTTACAGTGTAATTAGCAGGCTGTAATATAAAGTGTTACCGAATTGGGTAACTTTTGAACTTTGGACTGATTGTGGCACTAGGTTTGACTTCTATTGATATGCCAATTTTTGTATCAATTGACCAATCAGTTCTATGGGCTGCTTTAGCCTCCCATTGTAGAAAAAATAAGAAATAAAAGAATAAATATTAATTGGTTGAAATTGACCACACTATATCTTGGACTTGTTTTGACCCAAGGAACTTGCAGAAAAATACGTCAAATGGTGCAAGAGTTACAGGCCACAAAGTGACCTTGACTTTAACCTGATGGTGGTACTAGAGGGATTCATGTTCATTCATGATAAATGTGCACACAGGTACGTTGGGGACTTGTCTATGAACTGAGCAATTTTGATCATGATTGGCCAAAGCATTGTGGAGATATGGCCAAATTTCTGTATCTGTGTTTTCACCACCAATGTCATTTGAGTTGCGGCCAACAGTTTGAAGTATCAAAATTCTTTTGAATGTAGCTGTAATAAAGGCATCTCAAAAATGCTTCACTTTGCATATGGTGAAGATTGGATCAAATTTGTAGAAGAAGAAACAAAAAAAATATTTTTGACAAAATTCAATATGGCAGCTGCATTAATTACCAGACTAGATTGATTGGACTTGTTTTGACGCAAGGAAATCGGGGGAAAAAAGAAGATTGTTGATATGTGAAATGGTTCAAGAGTTAAAGGCAAAAAACTAAGTTGAACTTTGGACTGGTGGTGGCGCTACAGCGATTGATGTATTGACCTCAAAACGCATACCTGCATTTCTTGACTGACAAATATCGATGTACCAATTTTTGTAAAAATTGACCAATCGGTTCTATGGGCTGCCATAGACTCCAATTGCAGAAGAAATAATAATAAATATAGCCACAAGCGGTGATTGTGGGGTCCACGCGCACTTTGAAAAGAAATATTGTAACGTGCTGTAAGGCCACTAAAACTGGAGTACTGGCACTTCTGATTTTTGTCCACATGAGTACCCTTACTTCTTATTGCGTACCGGCACTTCTGATTTTTGTCCACATGAGTACCCTTACTTCGTATTCCGTACCGCCACCTCCTGGTACGCCTTAGTTGAATGAAGAGAGTATCTCCGTATGAAAAAAGTGCGCCATAGACTTGATAGGGCTTCATTTAAGCAGACAGCATCCTACAGACTGAAGGCAGCGCTCCGCTCACACACGGTGAGTCAAACTGCAGCCGAAAACAAAGCTGCATAGATCAAGTGAAGAGGTGTCACTCTGGCCCTAAATTAAATAGCCTCTTGTAATTACGTGTTCTGCAATATTAAAACCATTCTACTGACGTTTTGCCCCGCAAAGGCAGATTGTAAAGAATATAATGGCTTACATTCTGATGCAGGACTTTGTGGGCAAAACGACAATGGAATGATATTAATTGTGTAGAAAAAATAAATACATTTATATTGTGAGCAGAGTGATGCCTCTTCACTTGATCTGATGGAGCAGAGCAGTCAGTGGAGCACAGGGCCGTTAAAGTGTCAATCATGAAGAAATTCATAGTAATCAAACGCCAATATGTCCAATCAACACTACTGGTCAGGTGCCAATAGAGAGAGAAAAGAAAATAGAGGATGTGCAAGCACAAATGAAAGCTATGTTATTGCGCCAAGGAGGAATAAATGTACTTAAAAAGTTACATAATGCTAGTTTTCTTATATCATGACTGTCAACAACAAAAGGTCAATATTGCTTTGTTGCCACTACCTCCAAAAAGCACAGACAGCTCTGTCCGTCAGTTATATGACAATATTGGCCTCTGTCTATTTGCATCAGTCTTCTGTATGCTTGTAAGTATGTAATCTTTCTCTGATGTAATCTTTCTCTGATATTATTACAGCACTAACCCAGCACATTTTTCTGTGTTGATTTTTTTTTAAATGGCAAGGTAGGTTAGGACTAGTTGTTTTGCAGCTAAACTGACTGCAGTCTTGTTTCATTTTCAGTTGGTTTTATTGTAGCATATATGCAATATTATATTTTTATGTAATGAAATGCATACAAAAATACATTTGAAGTGGGATATATTACCAAGATATGCGTATAAATATAAATATGTCCAAGACACATGCGATGCTCATGTCATGCAACTGCTGAATTAGGGTACTGGCACCTTTTTTGGTCCAATTCAGGCACTGACTTAAAGCCCCAGTTTTATTAGCCAATTTCTCCATTATCAAACTCCAAGTCCAACCTGACGCTTTCCCAGCTTCCCCACGACTCTGCCCTTAAAGGAGCTTTGCTCTCAAAAATAATCTTGGTTCCACACACATCACATCATGATATGCTGTCCTAGTAATGTGATAGGCTGGCAGCTCACATTACAATATTATGGTATGGTAGACATGGTAGACAGACAGACAAGATTGTTTAGATTGGGCATGCAGTCGATCAGTTATGGCCAATTTTGTGTAACTTTATCATTGTGTAAGTTTATCATTTAATACATTGTTCAAGTTATTCACAATGGCCAAACTTTCTATTAGAAAATATTACCATTGTTCTTGACTTTGGAAAACGCAAGCCTTGATTTGAACCCACAATCTTCCACATGAGCAGCTGTTGCTTTACCTACTGAGCCAAACTCCTATGATGTTTTTTCTGAGGAGAAAGTAACTAAAGGGAGAAATATTGTGATACTGTATTCACTGATTGACGGTGATAACCACATGCAACTTAATAGTTGGTTAGGGTTAGCACTGCTGCACTGCTCTCTATGGGTTGCCATTAGAGTTTGTTGCAGAGTTTTGTGAGTTATGTGATTTAGTGTTGATTTACTTTACATGAAACTTGAAAACGAACACAGTACATCAGGGATTAGAACTCACAACCCTATGCTCCAACGACCTGTGCTTAACCACTCTGCTCACTTTGGTGTGCCAGACTGGGCAAATGAAACAAAGCAAACAAACCCATGTTGAAAGCCTCAGAAAGAATATTATAACTGTATTAGTTCCCCACATTAATCAATTTAAGATAAATCTACTATACCCTCAGTTTTCAAGATATCATTAACATTTTTTGGCTGTTCATTGGCTGCTCCATTTTTATGTCCTACTGTTACGGCCTATGCCAGATCCTGGCCATGGTTTGGGGTGTGTTGCTGTCTGTCTCTCTATTTCAGACCCACCCCCTTTGACTCAGTGATTGGTTGTGAGGTGGCCTCACCTGGAGCTTGTTGGCAATCAGGTCCAGTATAAAAGCCGGAGAGAAGCGCCAGTCACTGCCGATTGGCCACTCGACAGCCATCCCCTCAGTTTATGTGTGTGCATGTTGTAGCGGTTGCTAATCACTGTTTTGCCATTTGTAAGCTGTTTCTTTGTTGGCTCATATTGTGGAAGCTCTGTAAGGGTGTGCTGCCACTTGTTTTACTCCCCCCTTTTCTTTGGTCAGTCAGGGAGTTTAGAATTGTACTTTTTGTTTAACCCAGTTTAGCTATCTTTGTTTCTAGGCAGTGTGGGTTTTTTGTTTATTATTTTGGCCTTGGCCACCCTGAAGCCTTCAAAAGTTTCCTTGACCTACTGAACGAGCTGTTGGTAAAATAACTTATCTTTTGTTCACTTTATCCCTGTTTTGCTCCCTTTATCCTGGACTTAGTTTATGTTACCCCCTTGGCACCCTAGACAGCATTTAGGGGTCGTAACACCTACCATAGCGTAAATGATCAGATTAGATTTTGGAGCACCTTGCTCAATTTGCATATTAATGAGGAAAAACTGATTTTATTGAAATTGCTATAACGCTATAATGCTTTAAGACAGACTTCATATTAATAATATTAAAAATGTCAAACTGTTCAACTGTGAAAAAAATTCATAGTTTTATATTTCTGATAAACCAGCAATACATTTGGCATGGTTTCCTGTTAAAACTAAGCTAATTGGTAGTCAAGAGCTATGCTATAATTTTGAATATTGCTGTAACTCTCAGCAAAGAGAATTGTCAACAAAGCCTGATGCCAAAGCTCATGCAGCCAAGATACACATCTTACTTTTGGATGGAAATAGTTAGAAAAGGGACACATACTGACAGACTTGTACACCTCCCACTTTCCTGCCCCCTTCATTTGCCAGAGGACATTATTTGAATACAGTTTTGGATCATAACTAGTAATGTGCTAACAAACATAATATTGTGGATTCTACTTAGGTTGTCAAATTAGTCAGTGATTGATTATTCTTGTGATTTGGTATTGAATTTGTTAAGTATTATGATGTTTTTTGGCTATTTCCAACCAACTATAAGGAAAAACTGATGGTCTTGAAAAACCTTCAAAGAGGTGTGTGAGAATGTCAACCAAAATTGGCCACCCAGCTTCATTAAATGTGTGATTCTCTGGCTATTTCCTGGCTTTACTCTCATTACATTCTTGCTTGAAAGGAGTGCCCCAGGGTTGCCAGAGCCAAACCTGGGTCACAAAATCACCATGGTGAGGTGACCAATATTCTTTTGATCAGCTAGTAAAGAATCACCAGATAGTAACGACCATGGATCAGGATTGTTGACCTAACATTTCCACCACTCAAAATTGCAGTGTTTATTTATGGCTCTGGACAGGCCGAGAAGAAAAATATCTATAAGTTTGTGGTCTATATGTGTGCACTGCATACACAGGCAACAGGAAAGATGCTTATCAGTGTTACAGGAAGCGGAGGCCAGATGACTTCCTTATCGCTCACGCACACACACACACACTCACTAAGGGCAGTACAACACATTTACTGTTGCATTTTTAGGATGGGAGTTTATACAGGAAATACAACGCTAATTACTGAATCCTGAGTGTGTGTGTGTGTGTGTCTGAGTGTTGGGGCCCAAGCCTGTTTTTCTCAGTTCAGCAGGTAGTCAGCCAGCAACCTTCAAGAGTTGTGAGAATCACCAAGATTTACATTTACATTCAATAGGGTCATTTATCTGACTCTCTAAAGGAATAGTTCATCCAAAAATGAAAATTCAGTCATTATCTACTCACCCCCATGCCAGTAGAAAATAAGTGAGCACCCATATTAATGTTTGATGTCCACTTTAGTCTCTGTTCTGTATGTATTCTGCACAGTGTAATACATGCAGCGTTTATAGTTAAAGATGGCTAATTTTATGGCATTTTTCATTATTATTATTATGACAGCTTTTATTTTGAAGGCTAAACGGCCAAACTGGAAGTCTTGTTTCTGCTAATTCGAGCTTGTCTTACCTATCAAGGTCGGCGTGTGCGCAAACGTGATGTATTTTGAAATCAACAGCTAGAGTGCCGATTTCAGCTAAATAATGGTGTAAATGTCGGTCTTTTCAAGTCACTTTGGGATCTGTTGGCTTCAAGAGACTTGGATTATGCTGTGAGAGCTGCATGGAGCCATTTTGTGGTTATTTTCTGTTATTTTAATTTCAGTCGGTTTCCGGAACAGATCTGTAATCAGTTTGTTCCACATGATACACTTTTTATATCTTTTGGCCAAAGATCTTTTATATCTATATTTTATATCTTTTTATATCTATGAAACAAGACAACAAACTGATTACAGATCTGTTCCGGAAACCGACTGACAGAAACAATTTACTGAGAACTGAAAGTTTCCATCCTCAGTACATTAAAGAAGCCATCCCTGTGAGCCAGTTCCACAGGATAAAAAGAATATGTGAAACATCCAACTCTTTTGAAAGACAGGTGGACAATATGAGAGGCCGTTTTAAAGAACGTGGATACAAAGATGCACAACTTGACCAGGCATTGGATAAACTTTTAAATCAACCCATGAAACCCAAAATACGTACAACGCCCACTACAATTTGTGTATTAGGCTACTCTGACAGATCACATGATGTCAGAAAATCAATTAACAGACATTGGCATATTCTCCAAAGTGATCCCCAGATAGGCCATATTTTCAGAGATCCTCCAAGAATATCATACCGCAGGGGGAAAAACCTGAAGGACAAACTAGTCCAAGCAGACTGCTTGTACACAAAACCCACCAAAGTTGTGTCATCTATTCCTGAAGGGAATTTCAAATGTGGTCACTGTATACAATGCAACTTTACAGTGAAATGCAACTCCTTTGGAAACAGGAAAGCAGTATAAAATCCGGGGAACGATATCCTGCACAACTACAGTGGTTATCTACCTCATCATCTGCCCATGTAAAAAGGCCTATGTGGGGATGACCACAAGATCTCTGAAAACCAGAATGGCGGAACACCGTTCTGCGATCCGCACCTCAAATCCGGACAGCCCGGTGGCGGTACACTTTAAAGAACACAAACATTCCTTGACTGCATTCAACTATTGTGGAATTGAGAAGGTCCAAACCTCCAAGCGGGGTGGTGACTTAAAGTCTGCCCTACTCAAGCGTGAGGCCTTTTGGATCTCAGAACTCAACACGCTTTTCCCAACAGGCCTTAATGAATATTTCGACCTCAGTGTCTTCCTCTAGTCCTCTTTGACAATATAGCTTATCCTATGAAGTTTTCAATGAGAAATGCCGGTTTTCCCAAGTCGTTTTTGGTTCACTTTATTTACGTAATGAATTGAATGTATTTATATATAGGGTGATGTGTATACTGCTTCATTTATAGTGTCTTGAGAAAGGTGTCTGGATTGAAACGTTGACCAATAAATTTTACGTGCAAAGAGGACACGTGTGTGCGGAACCTTGTTATTTCAGAACCTGGGAATCTACCAGACACAGTGGCTAGTGCATAAAAAAGTTAATTTTCCACCCTGATTGTGACCCATATACGTAGCTTGATTGATCACACAAGTAGGTCTAATTTATGATCCGGTATGTGCGTTGTTCTTATTTCCACATAACTATACGATTTGGTGACATTTGGTAAAACCTATTTACTCACACTACAATAAAAATACTGCATGTAGAAAAAAGGATAAGGAGGAAGATGAACTTGTTAGAGCTTTCGCAGCACTCAGGAATAGGAAGTTGAAGTTATTAAACAGCCCACCACCCCCCCACCCCCTCTGTTTTTTACTCTCCTTTGTGCTCTCCTGAGGGGTATTCCAGAAAGCAGGATTAGCAAATTATCCAGATCTATTAACTCAGAATTCACGGAAATCCAGGATTTTCTGTTCCAAAAACCGAGATCAGAGTATGTCTAGATCAGTTACTATGGCAATTTATGTTCTCAAGCTAACCTGCTCTGCAACATTTAAGCATCATACAATTCAGTTCGTTCAACTTGTCAACCTGTCAAAGAAGATCCAGTCGACATGGAAGCTGAAATTATTCACAGGCCGTCACGTCGAGAGAGGGTGACCGCGATATATTTTTATCACACCCACCTGTAGCCTATACCTTCGCAAGCATTACCATTTTTAAAAGAGTCAATATTTGATCTGAATAGCCTTCTTCAGCCTCACATTTCCCCCTCACCTCTGGACACAGAGGAAATAGTTACTCTCTTTAACTCCACCTGTTCTACCATTCTTAACTCTATTGCTCCTCTCAAAGACAAAAATCACCAAAATCCCTGCCATGGCTCAACGATCACACCCGATCCCTAAAACGAGAGTGCCGAAAAGCACAACGAAAATGGAAGGCAAACAAATTACAAATCCTCTATGACATTATGAGAGAACAAATGTCAAATTATCAGGTTGCGGTCAAGGAAGCCAGAGCGTCTTTCTTTTCTAATCTTATCTCCAAGAATCTTCACAACCCTAGGATCCTTTTCAATGTCATTAACTTGAGCACTACTCAAGGTAACTAATGACCTCTTACTAGCTGCCGATGCAGGTGTCTGTACTGTCCTGGTCCTCTTAGACCTAACTGCTGCCAATAGATCAGTCAACCTTGATCGACCGCCTAAGGCACAGGGTTGGTATTGCTGACACAGCACTTCTCTGGTTCAGCTCCTATCTCACCAATAGAACGCTCTCTGTCACCATAGGTAATCATTCGTCTTCCTCAACACACTCCTCCTGAGGGGTTCCGCAAGGTTCAATTTTAGGCCCCATCCTATTTTCCTTGTATATGCTCCCACTTGGTCACTTGGTCCGCAAACACGTCTCTTTCCATTGTTATGCTGATGATTCCCAGATATACCTGCCCCTAAAACCTACCGACCCTGACCGCCTCGACATCATTCACAACTGTCTTGCAGACATAAAGTCCTGGATGTCTCAAATTTTCTTACAGCTCAGTGATAACAAAGCAGAAATCATAGTTTTTGGTCCACCTTCCGCTACTACTTTACTCTCAAATAAACTTGGTAGCCTCTCTGCAAACTTGAAGCCAGTGGCCAGAAACTTAGGGGTTTATTTTGATTCCAACCTGACCTTTGACGAGCAGGTGAAGAGGGTAATGCAGTCCTGTTTCTTTCATCTGAGAAACATATCCAAAATCAAACCATTCTTATCTCCCACTGATCTAGAGAAGGTCATTCATGCCTTCATCTTCTCCCGTGTTGACTACTGCAACTCCCTCTACTCCTCCCTCAGTCAGAAGTCCCTCTCACACCTCCAGCTCATCCAGAATGCAGCTGCCAGTGTTTTAACAGGTGCCAAACGTAGGGATCACATCACTCCTATCCTTGCATCCCTCCACTGGTTACCGGTAATTTTTCGAATTGATTTCAAGATTCTTTTGATCACATTTCAAGCTTGTCTAGGCCTAGCACCCACCTACATCTCAGACATGCTAACCCCTTAAGAGCCTGGACGCAGCTTGAGATCTTCAGGCAGAGCTCTGCTGACTGTTCCTCGGTCCAGATTAAAAACTAAAGGTGATCAAGCATTTGCCTTTAGAGCCCCTACACTGTGGAACAGCCTGCCAGAGGAAATTAGGCTAGCAAAGTCTGTGTCTTCTTTCAAATCACTCCTCAAGACACATTTCTATAGATTGGCCTTCATGTAATTGTTTTATCCTGTTTTGAAATCTTATGTTTTTACTCTGCGCTATTATTATTGTCTGTCTTTGTATTACTGTCTGTCTTCTGTACTTCTGTACTACTCTTTTTCTCTTTTACTCTTTAAATTTGTTGCCAAATGCATTTCATGCCGCCTGGATTACACCTAAATTAAATCTAAAAAAGTCATTGAGAGTGTATAATTCATTATGTCCCTCCTATTAATTAAACATTAGTTTAGATAGGTCTGTTAAATGTTGAATGACTAAAACAGGCGTTAAATTTCATAGTTAACTCTATCTACAATTTTTTGCCATGCCAAGTCTCGCAAGTGTTGCTGATGTGTTTTGTTTTTATTTTGAATATGCTGAAATTCACTTTAAGCTGTCATTAATATTTCTTGTTCAGCTGGAGTGAAATATGACATTCTGCTCTGCTTGTCACCCTCTGAATCCATGATTAATCCTCAGGTCTCCATGGTGCTGAAAGGGCGCACAGCGCTATATGTTGACTTGTAGCTGGAGTGGCTGCTTCCCAGTCCCAAACATAATGATCTTGTTACGCGTTACTAAGTCGTGGCCATGCATTAGGATCCCGTTCCTACGCATTAATAAGTCATGGCCATGCATTATTTTATTAACATGAGATGTCACCAGACGGGCTCCATAAATGTGCAATGCCATAAAAGGTGTTACTTGCAAGAACTAACCCACTCATTTTAGAATGCTAACATGTTAAGTTTGCCATGCTAGCAAGGTTTAGCCGGATGGCAGGGTATACTTTGATATGGTAGCTGATTAGCTAGGCACAACAGTCTTTTATACATTAAACCTGCAATAAGCAATATCAGACCTTATAACCAATCCTGAAACTAACGTGTGCTATTTGAAGATTTCATTGAGACATAATGATATAAACCAATATCCACACACACGGGCCAGCTGTGTTGCTGTTTTCACCTCTTTTCTGAAGCTTGTTGTCAAAACCCGCACCGGAACGAAGCTCCTCCTGGCCCATTCAGTAGCTTTTCTTTTGTTTTTAAACTAGCTTGGCACCTCCCTCGCTGTTTAAAAGCGGCACTCTCCCCCTCCCATTCCTGAAACAAATTCTTGTAATGGCGGAATTGATGACGTGAGCGAGTAAACTTGTTAAACTAGTAAACTTGCTACATACCTCTTCACTTGTCATTGTGGGACATGTAACCTTCAGCGGGACGAAAATCTGGCAAAGCGAGACTGGTAACCGCCGACACATAGGTATGTTTAGCTTAGCTATTACACTGCCTCCAGCAAATTGACTACTCACGCAGTAAACTATCCAAACTGGTTCCGTTTTTACATCACAGAGGTCAGACCTTTTTTTTTTTTTGTCAACATTTTTGCGCCTTTTTCCTCATCAATTCTGCATGAAAATGAGTGAGTATCTTTGCTAATTCTGTTGTTAATAATATTGTAAATAACAATGCAGATGTTTAGCTGTTATTGTGGATAGATAGATTTTATATCCTATACTACGTTCTCATTGCTGAGCATTGTTGAAAGTGATTATCGAAGCTAATTATCTGACCTGGGGTCAGTGCAACCACATACACAAGGCAGTGCCTACCTTTCCCCATCAATGCAAACATTCAGTGATCTTTTTGTAGCCGGCACTTCCAAGTTTGTAGCACTTTGGAGGCAGGTGTACACCAGCGAAATGTTGTTGAAATAGAGACAGCGAGCGATGAGACAGAGCTGAGCGACATTGCACTGAATGTTCATTGTCGGGTGAGGACCAGTGAGGACAAGTCAATAGAAAGTTATGTTCTATATTTATTTTTTTGCGTTGCTCAGTCGCATCGCGGTGTTAGGAATAGGTGTTAGCCTTTATGCACGGCCCTTCGCTAGGTTTGTTCTTTGGGGGCTCCGTAGTCCAGTAGCTTTGCTGTACTTCATTTACAATTAATTGATACAATTTACGATGTGTTGCGGTTTGTTGCCTCTAGTGCTCGGAAAATCGCTTATTGTAGCTTTAACTTGAGCTATCATATGTTTTGTTGTTAGTTGCTTTGTGTTAATGATTATGTGAAAAGCCAAGTGCCTAGTATTAAAGTGAATGCAAAGTTAACGGAGAAGTATCAATATAAGATCAAATCATTACAGAAATGGACGGTAAGCCATGTTGGTGATTATTACATTCATGAATAAGTGTCATGGTTATTTTGGTTATGATAGACCATGTAGCTATGTACAGTAATGAGATATGAAGCACTACCATTGTTCTGAGATAGTTGTTAAGTAAAGCACAGTTCTAATGTAAATTGTGAACCTTGTTTAAGTTAACAGGAACATTTATTACATTCTAGTTACTTTATGGTATAGTCTATGGCAGGGCTTCTCAAACTCCGGACTAATGTCCGGACCGAACTACAAATCAATCCGGACCGGACCTTGTGTCACATTAGACATAAGTTAATGTAACATTAGTTAATGTAGGAATATATTTTCTTGTGTCCGACATGTTGTGTGATTGAATGTGCATATACTGTATTTACTTGTGTGCGCAAGCGTGTGTGTGACACGCATTGCAGAGTGCAAGTTAGCCATCCTTGATTTTTACTTTCACAGAGCCGCTTCTGTGGATGCGTTCACTCTGGTCCAATCACACAAAGCATAATCTCATTGATATGACAACAAATTGTCACTGTCAGAGGCCTGGGATCTGCGAATGTTATTGCTATTCCACATATCAATGTGAGTCTGGTTTTTCCATGATGAACATTGTGAAAAACTCCTACAGCAGCAGACCAATGAACACTTGGGTCAGTGCCTCCACCTGGCAATCACACCTTTTGTGCCCAGATTCAAGGCATTGGTTACAGGCAAACAGTGCCATTTCTCCCACTGATTCAAGCCATCATACTGTACTATTGAATGGGTGTACTTTAAGTTATGCCTTTCTTCCACTGACACCTTCATTCCAGATAACAGACATTCTCTTTGTCTTAGTTGCTGACTTTTTGCTGACAGTGGTGGAGGTTTTGTGAACACTTTTCATCTCTGGCATGCGGCACAACATTATCAGCCGCATTATTAGGCGAAACAATGTGGGAAACAGGACTTTGACAAAACAGATTCTGCCAATATATAAAAAAATGAGTCTCTCACTTTTTTTCACCTATTTACAATTATTGGTGATCGTACTATTTATATATATATATATACAGGAAAACAATGGGGAAATCAACAATCTAAATTCCTGAGAAGTCTGTCCTACAATGCCTAGTTACCTCTTTTAGAAACCTTGTGGTGCCTTAAGAGAGACCAATATATGGGGCAGATATTGTCTACTTGGATCCGGTCCAGTCAGTGTCATACACCTCTGATATGATAGCTATGATGCAGTTTGATTGATTACATATTTATTGTAGAATTGGTCAATACCACTAGTTGTGTATGGGAAACCCATAACCTGAATTGATTCAACTGACACATTTTGATCAGATTTCATGAATGCATGTATGTATGAATATGTTATTAATTATGAATATGTTATTGTGAGAATTTTATCCAAGAATACAATTCTGGGTGAAACAGGGCTGTATTTAAGTGTGTGTGGGGGCGTTAATTCAGTTGGGTGTGTGTTGTGAGTGCCGATGGTGGCTGAGATGAGGTTTGGTGTTTTAACATAGGCTCCTCCCATCACAAATGAGAGAGAGAGAGAGAGAGAGAGAGAGAGAGAGAGAGAGAGAGAGAGAGAGAGAGAGAGAGAACATGTTACTTTGTATATCTTTGAAAAAAGTTTATTTTGACAGCTCTAAAAGTTTGTATTGCTTCAATGTAAATCAGGCATTTGAAGTTTGAAATTACCCTTTAAGTGATGCCATCATAAAGGTACTGAGTCCCTTTGTGTTAAATACAACTTAAATCATAATCCTTATGAGGGATAGCGTTGGGAAATCAATTTATCTAATAAAGATGCATGACTGCACTGAAAATATTTCTAGTGTAATAATCTCTACCCTAAAGCAACAGCAAACTAACTCTCAGGTTGATAATGGGAGTGTCTGTTTTAATAAAAATGTAAGTTGAAAAATAAAGACGTGACATGCCTTTAATAATATTGCTCATAAATCCTCATAACTGTGTTATAGTATCATACAATTGCTAATAACCTTATACAGTCCTGTAACTTTACTTAAAGCTTGCAATGTCATGCTATATTGTGTTATTGATGTTTATAAGATATTACTCAATTTCAGAGACTTAGAATTTATAATTTCTTATGACATGTTAGAGCAGTTATGTATGTGTCTTTATAACTGGCTACAGTTTGGTAGTTATAATGTGCTGTGGACTCAGATTCTTCTTTCAAACACTGTTGTCACTTTGGCATTTGGGTTATAAAGCATAATACATAATGCTCACAATTAAATCAATATCACATGAGAGGGAGTGCTGTTGTACTGTATATCAGCAAGGCTGTGATTCGGTCATAAATAAATGCCAAAGATAACTTTTATGCAACAGTTGTATAAACAAAGCTAGTCATCAAGTAATGGTAATTTGAGACAACAGATTTTTGTCTTTTATTCGTCTCTGCCAACAAAAACAGTTCCCTCAGGATTCCACTACCAAGTGTTGCCAAGCAACGCGTAAACTGTTTCCTGACTGCAGGCTAGATAGCTACTTTGAGGTTTGCACAAATGAATTCAGTTTACTTTCTTCCATAGACTGTAAAAAAAAGATGGACGTAGTGAGTGTGACGTCACCCATAGGTTTCTGAAGGGCCGTTTTGAAGCCAAAAGTTCGGGTCTACGAGCGCCGCCATGTTGACAGTTTTTGGAGCCGGAGCAGCTAGCGCGAGACCGAGGGTTTCCCACAGAGCCGCAGCGCCTCCTGCTATTGGTCCGTGATCGGCGAGCTGCGCGATCACTGGACAGGCGACCTGTCAATCACTCGGAAAACTACCCCGTTTTATAACCGTTATATCCCGTTAATGACACAGTTATTTTGAAAATCGCCATATGGACACATATTAGAAGAAGTTAAATTAGCCACTGAGACCATAATCTCTTGTCGAAAAAATTTATTGACTTTATATTTTGAGTGAGAAATTGGGCTGTGGTCCCATAGACATGAATGGAGTTGGGCGGGATTTAGAGTCTTTTTGGAGCTGACCCTAGCGGACGTTAGAAGAACTGCAGCTTTCAGACGCTTACTGGCTTCAAAATTCACCCGTGGTTTTGGCCGCTTGCTTTCTTCCTAATCCTCCTCTGACGACCATTCATAATTAAGATCAAATGTATCCATATTTGCGCTGTGATTATCTATCACATTAGATTAGATTATTTTACTTAAATGTCTAAATGCCGGCGGAGCTATGCCATAGGTGTCTTTGGTGCGGTACTGGCGTAACTTTATGTGAGAGAGAGAGAGAGAGAGAGAGAGAGAGAGAGAGAGAGAGAGAGAGAGAGAGAGAGAGAGAGAGAGAGAGAGAGAGAGAGAGAGAGAGAGAGTTACAAATACTGAATTGTGTCTTTTCTTATACATAAATTAAGTAGGCCAAAGATGACAGATGAAGACAGGTGTAAGTTTGAAAAGAAAAGTTTAAGACAAAAACACGTGTGCTTGTGTGTCTGCTAGTGTGTGTGTGTGTTTGAACTCACTTCAAGACTCCAAACTTGCTCATGCTGCGTTTGAAATCATCTTTGAACTTGACAAACTTGCCCATGTTGTCCTCATGTTCCACTGAATGCAGCAAAGGAGTGTCGACGAAGGCTGGACAGAGGACATTGATACGAACCCCATAGTCACCCTGAGAGGCTGCATCCTACAACACACACACACACACACACACACACACACACACACACACACACACACACACACACACACACATACCCTTGACCTCCCTTTTTATGGTTCTTACTTTGCTTTTATTTTTCTAACAATTTTAAGTGTCTATTACTGTCCTTGTCACATTATATGTAATGTTTGTCATTTAAAATATGTTTAACAAATATTATTGTCAAAATTTGTGACAAAATTAACCTTGCTGTATCTTTGTATCTCTATCCATATGGCTGTGTTTGTATGCGTGTGTGTGTGAGTGTGTCTTACCGCCATAGCTCTAGTGAAGCCAATGACTCCATGTTTAGTAGCTGTGTAGACGGGCTGATGTGGAGAATGCAGGAAGGCTGGATTACAAAACACAACAAGACAAGAAAACAAGTTACCAGCAGTGATGGAGCGCTAAATAAAAAGAAACTCTAGTTGGTGATCAACATGACACAAAGAACAGCCAATATTACCAACATTTTATAGACCCTATTTTCATATAACCTACTGATTCTACTTGGTTTCATTTGTACATGTACAAATCCATTTATTTTGTAAAGATTATTATCAACCTTAAAGGATGGATAAATTGAGTTTAGGTGGGGTATACAGTATCTGTTTATTAGGATAGAGAAGCAGGGTTAGACTGATATGGGTTTTTTAAGGCCAATACTGTTATTTTTGGACTAAAGCTGCTGATAGCCAATATTTTGCGCCAATATTCCATATCTTTAAATTTGACCATTTTCATGTCAAAAATTGAAAAATTGAAAGGAATCCAATGCTTCCCCCAGAATGTTATTCTTGGCAAGGAGGAAAATCAATAATAACAACCCTACACAGAAGTAGTTTAACAACTAAATGCATCAAACTGCAACAACAACAATGGCATGAGTAATTTCGATTAAAATGCTTAAAATCATGGCCGTAGCCACATATGCAGACACTGAGTTCCAGACGTTGGTCATTTTTCCCTGTGAAACAGAAATGTCCACAGCTGCATGCATAAACGTCAGTTTATGCATGCAGTTTTTATGAGCTCATCTTGCTTTATTGCCTCTGGTCTACTGGTTGATTGATTGATTGGTTTATTTCGATCATGTACCACTACACAACTAAACAAATATACAAACAAACAAATTTGCATGGAAAATGAAATATACAGGTTTGTTCCTTACTGGTAATAATAAATATAAAAAATAATAATAATGATACATGTTCGAAAAGGAGTAGGTAGAAGTGCACACTTATCAATTCCTACCCCCTTTTTTTCTGGGTCATATAGATAGCCTTATTGCCATGATAACCTCTCTAAAAAAGAACAACAAAAAAAAACCAAATCAATGCATGTGTGATTGTATTCACATCACATACTTGTTTACATACATAAATACATTTGTAAATTATTTACACTCATAACTACAACACAACCTCAATATTACTCTTTAAGTTTATATTGTCTGACTTTTTTTTTCTTTATATTTGTTCTTAAACTGAGTTATATTTGAACAGCATTTTAATTCATCCTCGAGAGAATTCCACAATTTTACCCTGCATACTGAGATACACATCTGTTTTAATGTAGTATGTGCATATTGATGTCTGAAGGTATTTTTCTTTCTATAGTTATAGGCACCTAATATTGTTGAAAACAACTTCTGTAGATTGACTGGAAGCAGACTGTTTCTTGCTTTATACATAACCAATAATGTTTTAAATTCAATCAAATCACTCATTTTCAAAACATTTGACTTAATAAACAACTAACAACCTGTTAGTATTTTCTCTATAGCCCACTTCATTTCTGTAGTAAATATATAGGTTTTATATTAGTCATATATGTATTACCCCACACCTCAACACAGTAAGTTAAATATGGTCAAAGTGCACAGTACAAAGTATACTTTACTCTATTCAAAATGGCTATGCTTTTGGACACTTTTGTTTTTGTATGTTCTATATGTGGTTTCCATGTGAGCTTATGATCTATTATAACACTCAGAAACTTTATTTCGAATACTCTTTCTATGTTTACATTATTTATAGACATCTTCACTTGATCACTTTTTTGATTTCCAAAAACCATAAATTTCAGTTTTGCTCAAATTGAGTGACAATTTATTGCTAGCAAACCATACCATTTCGTTCATAATGGTATCTACAAAACATATTTGTGTCATCTGCAAACAAAACAAACGTAAGAGTATTTGACACCATACAAATATCATTAATATATAAAATAAAAAGTTTTGGACCCAAGATTGATCCTTGAGGGACTCAACATTTTACCTTCACACATTCAGATTTATGACCAGCAATTTCTACATACTGTTGTCTATTTTTTAAATAACTACTGATCCATTTGTTGACTATCCCTCTGATACCATAACCCTCAAGCTTCTTGAGTAATATCTCATGATCTATGGTATCAAAAGCTTTTTTTAAGTCAAGAAAAACACCAACTGTACATTTTCTTTTGTCTATAGCTCTTGTAATTTCTTAATTATTTCCATTAATGCTAATGATGTGGATCTAAGTGCTCTGAAGCCATACTGATTCTCATTCAACACCATATTTTTATCAATACATTTGTCAAGTCTTTGAACAGTTTTTCCATCACTTTCGAAAACTGAGAGAGTAATGATACCAGTCTATAATTAGTAAAGTTGTATTTATCTCCTGACTTAAACAGTGGAATAACTTTTGCTATCTTCATTTTACTGGGGAACATGCTAGTTTGGAAAGATAGAAAATATAAGTTAAGGGTTTAACAATATAAGCAATGGTATCTTTCACCAGCAACATGTCTATTCGATAACAATCAGTAGATGTTTTATTCTTGCATTTCTCTACAATGTTAAGAACTTCTTTTTCATTTACCCCCCTCATTTACCCCCCTCGGCCTCAGGTTCCTGTATCACATTTGCCAGTGTTTGCCAGTAGTAATTGTACATAAAGTTATTTGCAGGGGTGCACTATTTTTGTTTATTGCTCTATACATACATTCACTGAATAAATGGTTTGAACATAAGGTTAAGCTATTAGTAAAATAACAAATTTGAAGTCTGGTCCCTCTAAAGTAGACTTGAATATTACCATATATACACTGAACAAAAATATAAACGCAACACTTTTGGTTTTGCTCCCATTTTTCATGAGTTGAAATAAAAGATCTAAGACATTTTCTATGCACACAAAAGGCTTATTTCTCTCAAATTTTGTTCACAAATTTGTTTAAATCCGTGTTAGTGAGCACTTCTCCTTTGCCAAGATAATCCATCCACCTGACAGGTGTGGCATATCAAGATGCTGATTAAACAGCATGATTATTGCACAGGTGTGCCTTGGGCTGGTCACAATAAAAGGCCACTCTAAAATGTGCAGTTTTATCTTGAAAAAAGACATTTATTAGGCACTGAACTATGGATCTCACATGACTAGGGCTACATATATGCATTTTTTGAAAACCAGTCAGTATCTGGTGTGACCACCATTTGCCTCATGCAGTGCGACACATCTCCTTCGCATAGAGTTGATCAGGTTGTTGATTGTGGCCTGTGGAATGTTGGTCCACTCCTCTTCAATGGCTGTGCGAAGTTGCTGGATATTGGCAGGAATTGGAACACGCTGTCGTACACGCCGATCCAGAGCATCCCAAACATGCTCAATGGGTGACATGTCTGCTGAGTATGCAGGCCATGCAAGAACTGGGATGTTTTCAGCTTCCAGGAATTGTGTACAGATCCTTGCAACATAGGGCCGTGCATCATCATGCTGCAACATGAGCTCTGGTGGACATTCCTGCAGTCAGCATGCCAATTGCACGCTCCCTCAAAACTTGTGACATCTGTGGCATTGTGTTGTGTGATAAAAACTGCACATTTTAGAGTGACCTTTTATTGTGACCAGCCCAAGGCACACCTGTGCAATAATCATGCTGTTTAATCAGCATCTGGATATGCCACACCTGTCAGGTGGATGGATTATCTTGGCAAAGGAGAAGTGCTCACTAACACGGATTTAAACAAATTTGTGAACAAAATTTGAGAGAAATAAGCCTTTTGTGTGCATAGAAAAAGTCTTAGATCTTTTATTTCAACTCATGAAAAATGGGAGCAAAAACAAAAGTGTTGCGTTTATATTTTTGTTCAGTATATATTTAAATATATATAAATAACTGATATATGTTTTGTTTGAAATGTGTCATATATGGTCCAGTTGTCATGTCTTTGTGCACAACTGATTTGCATGTGAAACTGTGCTGCAGATTGCTAGAAGCTGATTTAGGTATTAAGGTATATTTGTTAAGTTTGTTAAGTATTGGGTTGCAATTTACTGACTGGGGCCAATTGTGGGTCCTGATGCAAAACTGGTTGAGAACCAGGCCTATTGGCCCCAGTTGTTGGTTTGGACTTATTAGCCTATAGCCACTTTAATTAGATTTTAATTTATTATATTTTTATGCATGGAAAAATATTGTAGACATTGAGAACCTTACTAAAAAATATTTTCTTTAGAGTGTAATAAAACACAAAATCCCCCAGAGTTATAGAGGGCTGTTGCAGATAGTTAGGTAGCTTACTGTCCTACTTTTGCTGTTCAGATTGGTTCATAATATGACTCTTTCCACAACTGTTGATAATAAAACCAGTAAGTTGAAGCCCTGCAGAAACAAACAGGCTGAAATGGGAATATAAACCCAGTCAGTCCCATATGGTCTGCATTCACATCCAAACGGATCTGATAAGCTGACATATCAACAATGACATCACCTCAACACACAAACGCACGCACGCACGCACACACACACACACACACACACACACACACACACACACACACACACACACACACACACACACACACATTCTTTTCCACAAGAGATTATGCTTGACCATGTTCGGACAAGTCCATGTGTTTGTTATGGGAATGGCAAAGACACACACACAGACACACACACACAGTGATGTTATCACTACTGAGATCAGTAGAGAATGACTCCCATATGTCTGGTGTTACTGGAGGCTAAACTGTAGAAAAACATGTCCTACAACTATGACTACCAGAATAGATGTGTCCTAGAACTACACCGACCAGAACAGATGTGTCCTAGAGCTACTCCTACCAGAATAAGTGTGTCCTAGAACTACAACTACCAGAATAGATGTGTCCTAGAACTACAACTACCAGAATAGCTGAGTCCTAGAACTAAAACTACCAGAATAGACGTGTCACAGAGCAAAAACTACCAAACGATGTCCTAAAAAAATGAAACGAGAGTTAAAATTCTTTGAGATTCTATGGGAACAAGCCACCCAAACGGTGAAGCTCAAGAGTAGGCCATACCTTTTGTCCAGTGGTTCCCAACTCTGGTCCTCAGGACCCTGAGTACTGCTGATTTTCATTCTAGCTGTCTAATAGGGACTGATTAGACCTGGGGTGCCAGGTGAATGCAGTTAACTCCCTGGTAGATAGAAACCACTGCAGGGAACCACTGCAGTAACGAATGGTTGTTGATACAGTTGGGTTTCTGAACCGCTGACAAGACGGTTTCAAGCCACCAATCCCTGCTGGCAATCCCTTTAGCTGATGACTGTTGATACAATTCAGTTGCTGAATTCCTGATCAGGCTCTTTCAAGCTAACAGGGTGCCATAGCCTCCACCAACCTAAAGCGAGTTTACCAAATAAGCCAGGCTTCTTTCGGTTAGTCTGACTCATTTTCAGTTGATTCGGTTCCATAAAGCAAGTTCAACATAGTTCAAGCTCAGTTACTATGGCAACTTATGCTGGGAAACTAACCTGGTCCGGGGCAGGCTAACTGTCAGGCTAAGCCTGAGTTGTTGCTTAACCAGAGTTCCTGTAACACTGACCCCACGGGAAAGCCATGATTTTACCACTGACTTTCTGGCGTGCTGCCATATTATTTTACTTTATTAACCACTATCAGTCAAAAAATTAAAGTTCATAGAAAATCAACTTAAATAAATAATAAATAAAATAAATTATACAATGATAAATGATAAGATATAGACCTACGTGTTTAATTATATGGTATGTGATATCAAACATTTAGGCTTATGCTACATAAAATATGTCTCAATCTAAATTACCCCAATAGAATGACAATAGCTACATAAATAGTTAACAGTACAATTGCAAAAAATTATATTGACCAGAAATGTAGTATCTAAATCCATATGCCTCTATCCTCTATTTGCCAGATAGGAAACCATGTTTAAAAATGTATTGGTTAATGTATTGGTTAATACATTTAAAACAATGTCAAAAAGTAAACTTAGATGTGTTTAGTGGGTGTATGGTTTTTCAATCAATACAGTAAAGGTCTCTGAATAAGGACCTCAACCCATGTGTCATTCTTTGTCAGTCATGGCGTGTCCTTTCATTGATGAGTACTAGGTGGCATGGATTCAGACGCTGTTCCCCCCTCTATTCCCTCAATGACTGGCCTCCCCCTGTTCAGCTCCTCTGCAGGAGTTAAGTGTGCTGGTGGTGGCTGTTTAAAAGTTCAGCATTGAGGTGCTTACATTCATGATTTTGCATAGGCATACTAACCTAAAATCCTATTATTGGGAATCGCGAGAAAGTTTCAGAGCGACAGACACAGAGCGTCCCCGTAACCATAGTAACTCACTCTCACTCCTGCCTGCGTGTGCACGGCGCGAGAAGAGAGGGAGAGACGCAGAAGAGCCGCGGACTGAGATTACTCTGAGCACCATGCATGGGAAAAAATTACAATATAATAGATTTGTGTATATTTCTCTCTATTCAGATGGTCTGAATAACTCTCTGCTGCACGGTGCTGCTGTCTCGTCTCGTGCGCTGTCAGTGTCAGTGTAATCGAAGGTGCCGGAACGCCGTTCCGGATCGTTCCGGCCCACTTTAACCCCTGCGTATATTAAACGAGTGAACATATATACATTTGCAGCCTTGAGGTTTGATAGCTATGTATTCTTGTATAAGATATTTTAATAACCTACAGGTTTTCTGTTCTTACTAACTGTTTGAATGCATTGTGCCCAAGATTTAATTTGGTTGTATCAAAATATTTTATTACATTTTAACTTAGTTGCTACTTTACGCATTCAATTGATCAGCAATTTCTTGCCAGGCTTTCTCTCTTGTTTTATTTATGGCAGCTGTATTACCTTTTTTGGTTATTATATGTTTCATTTCTTCATATATTTCTACTAATAAGCGCCGCACGGTGGCCGTGAACATCGCCTCTCTCTCTTTACCGTTGCTTTTTGCCATGGTGTATCGATTTGATCCATGATCGACCTCTCGGGCTGCTTAAGAATGGCGTGCACACGCAATTATCTTGACTACTTGAACCTGTCTTGAGTTAGTCTGATTGCGTGAACTTGAATTGAGCTTTATGGAACCGCTTTAGCCCCGACTGATTTGTTAGGTTCATTCAAGTCAGGTTTTGGATTTTAATCCCCACTTTTCTTAGCGCGCTTTATGGAACGGGGCCCAGGTCTCTCAACCAGCGATCGCTATTTATCTCAAAGTGGTAATTTTGACAACATCTTTGGTGCTAAGCGTCATTGCTGTGGTGTTTTTGTACTGCACTTCCCAGACATCACTTGCCAGTCAGTGTGTCCAGTACTGCGACATCTTTTTCCTTTGATTTTCTGTTGAAGAAGTTTGAGTTATATATGTTAGGGTTAGGGGCAACTCTTTTTTCATGCGTTGGAATGAAACACCATCTTAACTGAGTGTGAACTCTATGATGTTATTATATAGTCTATTATTATTATACTCTATTACATAGGAATCTGAGTCTCTTCGATTGATGATTTATGATTGATTTCATAACCGTGTGGATAGCTTATCATGATGAGCATCTCCATTTTTTCCTTCCTGTATTTTAATCTGCCCTGACTAACATGGTCCTCTGACTGTCATCCTTTAACTGGATAAAGATACAGTATGTTTCCTCTGGCTGCCACTCTCAATCTCTCTTTCATTTTTAGGGGTCCAAGCATGTAGTGCTGGAACCCTATTGCATTTGCTGTATTCTTTCTTTCTTTCTTTCTTTCTTTCTTTCTTTCTATTTCTCCAATAAAAGTGTCTGCAGCTCAGAAACTGTAAGTCCTACAGCAACCATTTTTGGCTCCTATGGCCCCCCACTACTCAGGCAAGGCAGCCCACGCACATTGGCCAGATGGTGGCGCTATAACAAGCAACCTTTTGGCCAATAATTTCTGAACCATGTGTCGTAGAGAGAAAATTCTTGTGTCCATAAATTCTTAGGAAGGTGCTGAGTCCAATCCACATATCACTTTCAATGTTCACCATATAAGGTTTTCTGCCATTTTGAATTCTTTAAGAAACTTTTTTTAGCAACTCCTCCTAGGCCATTCATCTGATTCACACAAAACTTGGTGCGGGCAATTTTGGGACCGTCCTCTTTCAAAGTTGTATAAAGGTGATTGATAGGCCCAATGTTTTGGCTTTTATCAACCAATAAACTTTTAACAAAACACACCCTAACACTAAATTTGTTACAGCCGTGGCCGTACTCCCTGTGATTCCTAGTGTTTCTTTGTGTTTCCCTATCCTTGTGTTCCCAGTGTTCCCCCTGTCTGTCTCTCTCTATGTTTTGTTTGTGTGTCTTGGCGTGGACGTGGTCTCCCTACCTCCTGCTCCTGGCTCACCTCGTTCCACACACCAGTCTGCTATCAGCTCATTACCAGTCTGCTCACCTGCTGTTCATCATCTCATCAGCCACAGTATATCTACCCCGGCTCTTCATCCACTCATCGCCAGATTGTTGCTTCTACCATGCTGGTAGATTCTCTCCTAGGCCATTCCAGTTTCATATTCCTAGTGACTTTGTCTCCTTGTTTTTCCTCGTGTTTAACCAGCCTTCTTGTGTCCAGGACCATCACCCACCTGCCTGTCTCTCTGCTCGTCTCCCTGCCTGCCTGTTTGAACCACTGTGGATCATCACCCGTCTGCCTGTCTCCCTGTCTGCCTGCCACGCTTTCCTCGTCCCACGCCCGCACCAAGTCCCGCTTCTTCCTTATCAATAAACTACCTTTCCCTTACCTACACCACCTAGTCCGTGTCCTGCGTTTGGTTCCTCACCACACCACCACCCCGTAACAGAACAATCTGGCCAGCATGGACCCAGCGGACATACAGAAAGCGGTAAAGGAAATTTTGTTTGCTGTGGAGCGATTCGCTGCCTACCGCCAAGAGACCTCCAGTGTTGAGCAGAAGAATGCGGCTTTTTCTTTGGCTCTTCGCACTCTCTCCTCCAAGCCGTGGCTGCTGGAACTACTGCCTAATCTAAAAGTGGTTTTGAACACCTACGCTGCGGATTCTGTTCCAGCTCCGCCTGCTCCCCAGCGCACTCAAGCCCCAACCTCCTCGTGTCCCGGCAGTGGAAGAAAGCTCTGGGGGGTTTCAGCCCCTTTCCCTGCCCGCGTGTCTGTCTCCCCTGCGCTCTCAATCCCCAGCGCACTCAAGCCCCAACCTCCTCGTGTCCCGGCAGTGGAAGAAAGCTCAGGGGGGGGGTTTCAGCCCCTTTCCCTGCCTGCTTACCTTGCCTGTCTAGCAGCCTTGTGTGCGGGGCCAGCTAGTCACCAGCCAATCTCCCAGTCTGCCAGTGATCTGCTGGCTCTCAGCCTGCTTCCCGGCGTGCTAGCAACCGGCCAGCTAGCTTCCAGCCTGCATCTCGCCCTGTGTCCCGGCGTGCTACCAACCGGCCAGCTACTCTCCAGCCTGCCTCCCAGTTTGGTGGTTTTGGGCCTGCTAGCCATCAGCCCAAGCCGCAGCAGCCTAGCTACCAGCCCAAGCCCCAGCCTGCTAGCCTTCAGCCTGCTCGTTGGACTGCTCACAACCAGCCTGCACTCCAGTCAGTTAGGCTCGGGTTCGTGAGCCTGGAACCTGCCTGTCCTGAGCTGGCTAGCTCGCTTCCTGCCTGTCCTGAACCTGCCAGTCCTGAGCCGGCTAGCTCGCTTCCTGCCTGTCCTGAACCTGTCTGTCCTGAGCTGGCTAGCTCGCTGCCTGTCCTGAACCTGCCTGTCTGGAGCCGGCCAGCCCGTTTCCCGCTTGTCCTGTCCCTGCCTGTCCTGATCTGGCATTTCCTGAACCACAGGAGTCTACTGTGGAGCAGCAGAGGGGCCACCATGACATCCAGCAATCACCCTATGAAGGGACTCGCCTTGCCATTTTCACAGGGAACCGCGGAGTCTCCAAAAGGAGGCGAGGTCCCCATGGCTCCCAACGCCACTGGCTTTCTCAGCGCCACAGTCTCCGCTGCCCAGCGCCACTACTGAAGTTCAGCCTGTCCCTGATGAGCTACAGCAATCTTCTGTCCCTGCTGAGCTGCAGCTGTCAGCTGTTCCTGACCTGCAAAAGCCTTCTGTCCCTGAGCTGTTAAAGCCTTCTGTTCCTGGGTTGTTAAAGCCTTCTGTTCCTGGGCTGCAGCTGTCTTCTGTTTTTGAGCTGCAAGAGCCTTCTGTTTCTGAGCTGTTAAAGCCTTCTGTTCCTGGGCTGCAGCTGTCTTCTGTTTCTGTGTTGCAGAAATCCGCTGAGCCTGAGTTGCAGCAGTCTTCAGTACCTGTTCTGCTGCAGTCTCCTGTGGCTGTGCTCCAGCAGCCTCCTGTTCCGCCGGTCCTGCTCTCCACCCGCCGGACTCCAGTCCTGCATTCCAGTCTCCAGCCTCCGGTCCTGCACTCCAGTCTCCGGCCTCCGGTTCTGCATTCCCGCCGCCAGACTCCGGTCCTGAACTCCTGACACCGGAAGCTGATCTCACAGCCTGCCCTGACCTGCAGCCTAATCTTCTGGTGCTTACTGCATTTCCTGACCTCCAGCCATCGTCGTCGACCTCCTGGGTGGTCCCGCCTACATCGTCGGCCTCCAGAGCTGCTCCGCCACTCTGGTCGTCCTCTGCCCGTCCTCCAGAGCTGCTCCACCACTCTGGTCATCCTCCTGCCCGTCCTCCAGAGCTGCTCCGCCACTCTGGTCGTCCTCCTGCCCGTCCTCCAGAGCTGCTCCGCCTTCGTCGCCAGCATCCAGGCCGACCTCCAGAGCTGCTTCGTCTTCGTCGCCAGCGTCCAGGCCGTCCGCCTGAAGCTTCCTGCTTGGCCTCTACTCTGCCTCCTGGTCGTCCGCCTGAAGCTTCCTGCTCAGCCTCTGTACTGCCTCCAGGCCGTCCGCCTGAGGCTTCCTGCTCCGCCTCCGTCCTGCCTCCAGGCCGTCCGCCTGAGGTTTCCTGCTCCGCCCCTGTCTGGCCCCCAGGCCGTCCGCCCAAAGTTTCCTGCTCCGGCCCCCGGGCCTTTTGCCTCCGCCTGCCTGTCTCCCCGTGTGTCTCCCTGCCTGCCTGTTTGAACCACTGTGAATAATAATAATAATGCATTTTATTTGTATAGCACTTTTCATTCATAGTGAATCTCAAAGTGCTACAGAGTTAAAAACATAAAAAATGAAAACAAAGAAAAAAAAAAGAGATCGCTAACAAAAGTTAACACGAAAAAGCCTTCCTGAATAAAAAGGTTTTTAGGCCTGTCTTAAAAGAGTCCAGGGTCTGCGCTGCCCTTAGATGGTTAGGAAGGCTGTTCCACAAGCGCGGTGCAGCTGAGCAGAAGGCCCGATTCCCCCATGGTGCGGAGCTTGGTACTGGGGGCCCGGAGGAGCAAGCTGTTGGTAGATCTGAGAGTGCGGGTGGAGGTTTGTGGGGTGATCAGTTCTTGTAGGTAGGGAGGCGCATGTCTGTTAATGCATTTGTAGGTGAGTAGCAGGACTTTGTAGTCGACCCTGAAGGAGACAGGGAGCCAGTGCAATGAAAGCAGAGTTGGTGTTATGTGTTCGTGTTTTCGCACTCTCATCAGGATCCTGGCAGCGCTGTTCTGAATATACTGGAGCTTCTGGATGCTCCTGCCAGGGATCCCAGTGAAGAGTGCATTGCAGTAGTCCAGTCTTGAGGAGATAAAAGCATGGACAAGCTTCTCTGCATCTGACAGGGTTAGAGTGGGGCGGTGTTTGGAAATGTTTTTGAGATGGTAGAAAGAGGTCTTGCACAGATGTTTTATATGGTCATGAAAAGTCAGGTGAGGGTCAAACCTAACACCCAGATTAGTGACTGAGGAGGAGAGGGGGATGTCCTGGTTGTCAAAGGTGAGATGAGGTATGGGGGATGACTGAACCTGGTGTGGAGTGCCAACAAGGAGAGCTTCAGTTTTGCTGCTGTTTAACTGGAGGAAATTGCTGCTCATCCAGGCCTTTATCTCCTCAAGGCAGGTGCTGAGGCATGACATGGCTGCAGAAGGGCTTGGGGCAGTTTTTATGTACAGCTGGGTATCATCAGCATAGCAATGGAAAGACATCCCATGTCTGCTGATGACACGACCAAGGGGGAGCATGTAGAGGGTAAACAGGATGGGGCCGAGAACTGACCCTTGCGGAACACCACAGGTGACAGGGAGCAATCTAGACCTGCATCCTCCCAATGAGACATACTCAGTCCTGCCAGAAAGGTAGGACTGAAACCACTTAAGTGCAGAGCCTGACAGTCCAATGGTGGTGTGGAGGCGCTCTAGGAGGATAATGTGATCCACAGTGTCAAACGCAGCACTCAGGTCAAGGAGAATCAGAAGAGAAGGGGACCCTGCATCAGCTGCCATCAGCAGGTCATTCGTAACCCTGAGCAGAGCTGTTTCAGTGCTGTGGGCTGAACGAAAACCTGACTGAAATTTCTCAAATAGGTTGTTGTGTTTGTGGATCATCACCCGTCTGCCTGTCTCCCTGTCTGCCTGCCACACTTTCCTCGTCCCACGCCCGCACCAAGTCCCGCTTCTTCCTTATCAATAAACTACATTTCCCTTACCTACACCACCTAGTCCGTGTCCTGCGCTTGGGTCCTCACCACACCACCACCCCATAACACAATTGGCCATAACTAATTGACCATTCATCTAATAACGCCAAAATTTGAAGCACATGTTGAGGAGCGTTGTTCGAGCATGTCCACAAAAGCATTTTGATCTCTACAACTAGTGGAAAAAGTTAATTTCTCATAATTAACTCCATAGATTTTTATGAAATTTTGCATACGTGTTCTAGGATGATGTCCAATTCGATCCATGACATTTGGTCATGATTGATGAAAGTGGGCATGGCTTATTGCATAATAACCAAATCATCATAGATAATATAGACTCAATCACCAATTGCGGGGTCCAAGAACAATTTGAAAAGACAGACAGATAAATACATTACAGACAGTAGACAAGATGGACAGACACACAAAAAGACATGTTTTGTAAAGATTGGACACACAGTCGAGTTAGTTGTGGCTAATTTTGTGTTAGCCTGTGAGTTTTGTCAAGTTAATAATTTAATTGCAATCATATTGGTTATCACACAATGTTCAAGTTATTCACTATGACCAATGTTTCTATTGAAAGATATGACCCTTCTGCTTGGCAGTTTATGACTTCGGACAAGTCTAGATTTGAGCCCACTATCTTCCACATAAAAACCTGATGCCAAACTCCTTTTGAGAATTTACTGAGGAGAAACTACCTAAAGGAAGAAGTATTGTGATACTACAGCCAATGATTGACGGTGCTAACCACTTTACCACATGCAACTTTTTCATGCTCTCCATGAACGAATAAATCAATACCAAATCACAGACAGAAAAATGCTGCTGCACTGCTCTCTATGGGTTGAAACTTCTGGTCACACCCTAATCAGTGATGCCAAATCGGGTATTTTGCCTTTGATAGATGATGCCAAACACCTGCTTTGAGTTTAGAGAGTTGTCTGCACAATGTGATTTATGCCTTGTCTCCACTAATTTGGGTAAATTTGAAAATGGCGTTTTCATGTCGTTTGCGTTTCCGTCCACGCTAGTGTTTCCATAACGGAAAACCGTGAAATCTACCCTATTGGGCATGCGCAAGCCTCCGACCGATGACCTTTATGTCGTTACCACCTTGGTTACCACTGTTTATGGAAGTGTTGTCATGGCTGCAGTAGCAGAGCCATAAGCGCCAACAATATGTCCAAATCACAACAAAAGATGGACAAAAGCAAGCCAGACTTCTTTGTCTGGACAGACGACGAAGTTGAGCTGCTTTTGAAAGTAACGAATGACTACAAGACTGCCAAAGCCACAGAGAATATAGATTGGGAGTCTTTTGGGAGTATGACTACTGCCTGAGATAACATGACAATCTCATGTCACCGTTTTAGAAAAGCTCCATTTTCCCCATCCACACTACAACACGAAACCGGCATTCAAATTCATCCACTTTGGAGAGCGTTTTCAGAAAGCTCCGTTTTCGGTGGTCGAAAGCGCCGTCTTAGGAAGGCCAAAACTGAGAAATAAAATTGCGTTTTCAAATTTACCCGGCTTAGTGTGGACAAGGCCTTAATGTTCATTTACTTTTCATGAAAGTTCAAAATGATAACAGTACATCAGGGACTTGAAGTTACAACCTGCTGCTCCAGAGACCTGTGCTTAAACACGGTTTTAAAAAAAGAATTTCCGAAAATATTAAATCTACAGGGTGGAAAATACATCCCATAAATTCTCACTCTATGTGGATGATTTACTACTGTATATGGATTAGGTGCCTACTACACTTCTAGTGGTGTTTAGGTCAATATCAGGTCATATGATGAATCCAAATAAATCTGCCTTATTACCTTTGAATAGAACAATGATCAATCTAAATTTGAACAGAAATATTAGTCGTGCAGAAAGTCAGTTAGTTAGGTACTATCATTCATCTGCAATTAACATGGTCTGCTCCATCCACTCCTCATACTCCTGTCCTGGTGAAATAGCTCTCACCCCTGAGAAAACACAAAGTTTCCTATAACTAGGCGCTGGTTGCCTTTTCTATTTGGTGCTTAGTTGCATTTATCTACTGATTTATCAATAGCTGCCACCAGTTCAATATTAACATCCAGTGGGGCAGATGAGGTTGGTTGTAAAAGGTTGTCTACACACATTCCATTTAAACATGAAATTGAAATTTATTCCACCATATCACAGCTTTTCTTTTTTTTTTTTTTACTTACTTTATATCCATTCATTGCCAGCACTGATTTTACATCTATTTCTCTGTCCTAATACCAAATTTAAAGTAAAATTCCATCAATTTCACCATGGCTGCATCAAAGCTGTATTAGCCTGACTTATAGGATGCAGGCTGGTTCAAGCAGCATGTTGTTGAATCTTTGCGAAAGAACAGAAGAGGGCACCCAAAACTATTGCAAGCACACCCAAAACTATTGTGAGGAAATGCAAAACAATTTAATATTTATTTTTGACCTTTGAACTATAAGGGCTCCATAGTTGTTGTTTTTTTTTGTTTTTTTACAGGGCTACATGATGTTCAGATAAATTAAGAAATTACATAGTGCCATGAGCCACTGGGAAATACTTTTCCATGCATATTTTTTCAATACTTTTCTCATGCCTGGCCACTTTGGACAGGACAAAACACATCACCAGTTAATGGCTCAGTTATTTTGGCCAGCCATTTATGAAGAGGGTATGCAGCTTGTCATGAATGTCAAATAGTTAACTCCCCAACCACCCCGAAAGCACTTTTCTGCCCTCTCCCTTTGGTCAAGATCCCTTTTGAAAGAATTGGCATTGATCTTGTTGGCCCATTAGATCATAGTGTATGGAGTTATTGCTTTGTATTAGCCATGATTGATTATGAAACAAGATATTCTGAAGCAATAGCCTTGCACAACATATCTGCCAGATGTGTTGTGTAAGCACTGTTTCGTAAAATCTCCCAATTTGAATCTCAAAATAGATTCCAGCTGATCAAGGCAAAACCTTGATGTCCCGTGCACTGCAAGAGCTCTACAAAATGTTGGCTATTAAACTGATTCAGAAAAGTGTCTATCATCCACATACAGATGGCCTGGTCAAATGGTTTAACAATGTTGTTGGCCTTACCAGGTTGCACTGACCTCATAGACCACCACAGTGAGAGACCCCCAGGCATAGCAGTGGTTCAGGAACAATTAAAGTCAATGTTGGAGAGGGGATAACAGAAGTGACTGCACAGTGACTGGAACAGCCCCACTGTGCTTGTGCCCAACACTGATGGCTCTGTCCATTTCTGTGTTGACTTCAACAAGGCAAATGCTTTTTCTAAATGTAGTGCATATCCCATGCCCAGAATCAACCAACCCTTAGATCTGGGTGGAGGGAAGTACAGTATCTGGGGTTTGCTGTGCTGTGGTTCTAGGGGCTGGCTAGATTCGGGCAGAGGTTGATACTGAGATATTCTGAGCTGAGTAGCCCCATGACTCATCTCATGCAAAGGATCCACCTCAGATCCGGTACAGTAGACGGAAATGTCTTTTGTGAAGTCGGCCCTCTGTGAGGGGTAGACAGGAAGCTGGGGATTGTTAGGTGGAGGACATGTCCTTTTCTGTACATTAATGGTAAGCTATATGCAGCAGTCCACATATAGCACCATAGAAAAGGAATGTTTGGCAATGAAGTGGGCACTCCTCCTTCTCTTTACCCATTTAAACCTTTTCAGGGTGGTAGCGCTCTGGAGCCTAATCCCATCATATATTAGGTGGAAACACAGGTCACCAGCCCATCACAGGGCTAACACAGATACTCACATCCATAGCTATATGCAATTTAAAGTCTCCGGTCTACCTGACTCTGGGAGGAAACCAAGCAGAACACGGGGAGAACCTTCTGGCTGTGAGACCACAGCGCTAAACACTGAGACACTGTGACGCCCCGGGTGCTCCTCACACCCCACTCCTACCTCCTGGGACACCAGGTCACCCGCTGCTTAGTAAAAACCCTGTTGCTGTGTCTCCACCACATGAAAGACACCGACACATAGATCATTCATCGGTATTCATCTCGGTATTGGTGCACTAGGCAGGATTTTAATGTGAATCCAACTGTCTTATCAGCCTAAAGCACAAAGTGGTGCAGGGAATAGTGGCCCATCCCCAGTGATTGCCCCAATTAAATTATGGTGTTGTGTATGGACACTGGTGGGAAAAGTGTTTGTTCAAACTGTCCATCCATCCATCCATCCTCCTGTTTAACCCCACTGAAACGTCACAACACAAAAGTGTGTATGAAGCAAAAGAGTTTACTATCAGATCTTTCATGTTTGTGGAAATGAAGGCTCACACACGTACACAGGCACACATACACAATTTCTATTACAATGTGTGATGTACCCTTTCTACCACTGACATATTTTGTCTAATTTCACATATTACATATTTCTACTTCTTAAGTATGATAAAAATAATACTCAATGTCATAATAATTAATGTATTAATTTTTTTATTAGGATCCCTGGCATGATGTTTTTTGTTCTATACTTTGTAAAATTGTTTCTCTTTACCAGTCATGCCATTAAAGTGTTTTAAACTGACATTGAAAGTTGAGAGAGGAGAGCAGAAAGGAGAAGTACTGCTGTGCTTTAAAATTGAGGCCATGTGTTTTTAAATAATGTTTAACCTGTTATTAACAGTTTTTTTGGGGCCCTAAGGTTATGAAATGTCCAACACATAAAGAACCATGCAAACATTCAATTGACATAGAAACAGCTATGAGTTATGAAGTTTTCACATTAAAATAGGGGTATGTTAATGTCTGAGAATGCAGTTGGCTGTTCTATCCAGCCTAGTGCTGTAGGTCTAATCCATGTCTGAGACACCGGTGCTGAGAGAGTTAGCTAGCTCAACAACTGGGGGAAAGGTCAGAGAGAGAGAGAGAGAGAGAGAGAGAGAGAGAGAGAGAGAGAGAGAGAGAGAGAGAGAGAGGAAAAACACAGCAGGGATAGAGGGAGATTTGAAGACAGAGAGATACACGTGGAGAGGCAGGAAAAAACAGGTTTCCACTGATACAGGTTTTTGAAGGTGCTGCTGATAGATATTTTGTATCAATATTTAATATCTCTGAGTTTGACCATTTTCATGTCAAGAAAAATCTAAAAAAATCAAAGTATCTATTGTTTCACCCAGAATTTCATTCTTGCCAGGGTGGCAAGAATGAAAGCCTCTGAAACAGTATTTAGACCAAGGGTCATTGAATTGAAACCCAATTTTTACATATATGACTGTTTCCACTTTCAATAGACAGTAAAATGGTAAGAATGAATAAGTTTGTAATGCTCCTGCTAGGTATTTCAAATACCGTGATCTAAACTTGAATTACACTGCATCCAAAAAGATTGGCCTGATGTACATAAAGACCCCCAGGGGTGGGTGCAGGAATCCATTTGGTGGTACTCCCCACCAGCCACCTCCCACACAGCAATAGGGAACTTTGGACACAGATCACGTCTCTAAAGACCCCTTTTCTGAAAATGATAACACATTTTCTGCTCTCCCCTACTACTCCTATATATCTGTTGGGGAGAGACATACTGTGCAAATACAACTGTACTATCCACTGTACTCCTGATGGAATATTCATGAATATTCCAGAAAACATTTACAATAATGTACTACGACAAATGCTTGTATGTTCAAATCCTGATCCAGTTGAACCAAATGAGAAAAAGAGAATTTTGGATGAAGTTCCAAGCACAGTATTGGGCTTCTTCCCCTACAGATGAATTCTATTTGCAGAACATGTGGAAATTCTCATTGATTCAGGAAAAAAAAACAGTATTCTCATTCCCCTGAAAAGACAGAAGGTATAATGCCAGTAATTGATTCTCTGAAAGCTCAGGGTATCATTGTCCCATGCAGTAGTTGCTGTAACACTGTAACACACTGTAATCTCTAGGTACCCATTGGTTCCAAATCCAGCTACAATTCTCGCATCAATCCCACCAAACACTGCTCATTACATTGTGACTGATTTGTGCAGTGCATTCTTTTCTGTCCCCCTCCACCCAGATAGCCAGAACGTGTTTGCGTTCACCTATGAGGGCCAGCAGTACACATGTACCAGCTTACCACAGTGGTACGCGGAATCTCCGACCATCTACTCTCAAGCCTTGTTGAAAGATCTCCAAGATGTTGTGCTACCTGGAAACGCCATAAAGCTTCACAGAAAATGTCTCAGTTGTGCTCTCTTACTGTCACCTATTTGGGCCATGTGCTGTCTGGTTCCTCTAGGTGCTTGTCACCTGCCCATGTCTGTACTATTCAAAACATGCCTAAACCTGTCACCTCCTGGAAAACTGACGCAACTCAATTGTGTCAGTTATCATGGACTGTACTCCAGATGTTAGTCATAAAGAACAGCTTTCTCTGGTACTAAGAATTGTAACCTGTGAGTCACCAACAGCCGTTACCATTCATGAGCACTTTATTAGCTTCCTCAGTGTTGATGACACCACTGGGAAGGGCCTATATGAATCTCTCCTCTGCCAGTTGGAAGGTCTAGGGCTGGAGATCTCAAACTGCCATGGCCAGTCATACGATAATGGCAGCAACATGCAGGGCCACAAGCAGGGGGTTCAAAGAAGAGTTCTTGAGATAAACAAGAAATCCTTGTGTGTACCATGTCCAAGTCACACGCTCAACCTGGTTATCGGTGCTGCTGCAAAGTCCTCAGTAACATCAATCAGCTTTTTTGGCCTCTTGCAATGACTGTACACACTCTTCAGCTCATCAGTTCATATGTGGTGAGGTCTCTGACACTGAAAACATTGTCAACAACAAGATGGAAATGCAGGAAATGATAGTGTCAAAGCAGTTCGCTACCAGCTGTCAGACGTGGTGAAGGCTCTGACTGAGCTGAGAGAGCTTGGAAAAAGAGATACAAAGGTGGTGTCTACATCAGTAAACATCCTCAAAGAGGTACAGATGTGGCCTTTTATCCTGAGTGTGTTTGTGTGGTATGTTTTATATCATATCAACGTCAGCAAACTCCTGCAGTCACCTCAGTGATACACTGAGGAGAGCCTAAACTCTGTCAAGACTGACACAAGGCAAGAGCTTGCAGAAAAACTAGACATCGAAATGAGCTGGCCAGAGGTGCGTCAGCAAAGAACAGAAAGACAAACAGAACTTCAGGAGACAGAACTTCAAGAGGGAGTTTTTCCTGCACCATGTAGACATAGCTCTCACAACCATGGAAGAAAGGTTTGCCAACATGGAGACCTTCATGAAGCTGTATCAATTTCTCTTTTCATTGAAGCAGATGAAAAGTGCTGTACAGGAGGTGGAACTTGATGCATGCTGCCAAAGCCTGGAGCACAGAATGGATGATGTTGATGCAGAAGACCTTAAGCTTGAGGTACAAGGTGCTGTCAAGGCATTCCCTTCCAGCATCTCCTCACCTTATCAGATGCTCGACTACATCTACAAAGAGAACATCTTCATCCCAACCTGAGCATAGCTCTAAGATTACTTCTTATGCTCCCTATGACAGTGGCTTCAGGTGAGAGAAGTTTCTCATCCTTGAAGCTCATTAAATACCTGAGGTCAACCATGACACAGGAGAGGCTGTCTTCTTCGGCTGTCGTCTCGATCGAGCACAAAGGCAGGACATTTTTGGATATGGATTCCTTGATCACAGCCTTGGCGGAAGCCAAAGCTCGCAGGGTGAGGCTCTAGTCAGCCTATACAGTAAACTCCTATAGCTAACCAGGATTTAAGTTATGAGAGTAACTCAACTAATGTCCATCCTGTGGCACAAGATGTTTTGAATTAGAACACTCCAAGTATGTGATGAAAGAGAAAGAAAAAGAGAGAGAGAGAGAGAGAGTGAGTCAACCAAATATGTCCCTCCCTGTGTCATGTGATGAGAGACAGCAACTTATCCAGCAAAATCAATTCAAGAGGGGGAGAGGACAGGATCATTGCTGGGGATTTTAATATTCACCTTCATAACCTCTCAAATGTTTTTACTGTTGGGTTTTTAAATTTAATTGATTCTTTTAATTTAACCAACACACACTATGGGTAATATGCTAGATCTTATCCTTACCCCTGGTTTACACTTAAACCACCTCGAGTTGAGAGATACCTGTATCTCTGATCATTTGAGTATAGCATTTGATGTGCAGCTCTCCGTACCTCCTAAAAATAAAAGCTGCTCCTTTTGTTCTCGCATCATTAACTCCATAACTACTTCACACTTCTCTATGCCAGACAACATTTGATGCAACTGCTCCATTTAAAATGAAAACAAAGTCTGCAGCAAAAACTGAGGACATACGCATCTTAAAAAGGGAATGCAATAAAATAGAACGCAAATGAAAAACCACAAAATAACATGTCCATCATCTTCAAATGAAGGATTTATTAGCTAATTTCAACAAGGCTGTTTAAGATGCGAGACCAAAATAATAACTGCTTACCGGCACAATTCTAGGTTTTTGCCAGGCCTCTGGGACCAACCTAGAAGAGTGAAAGTAGCTAACTGACTACCCATTGTTAAAAGTCACGCGAGAAGTGGCGTCAAGATCTACACAGTTATGGTGGTAGACGTGATAACGCGTTGTTTGCACTGTTAGTGTTACAATGAAGTTGAATTGAATATCAGTATGTTTGTTTACACGCACTTCCCTGGCAGGAACCCTTAAAATTGTACAAAGTGCCACTTATATGGGTAGTGGTCTGGGAGAACCTGCTGCTACACATTTTTGGCAATGAGCCAAAATAGATTGAAAACGAATTTTGTGGGCATTTTGAGATTTTGAGTGAGTTTGTTACTTTTATCTCTGTATTACATCATGGTGAATAATTATTTTCAGAAAACAAAAGGGCAAGTATTTATTTTTGTGGTTTTGTAACGTTAGTTGGCTAGCAAAACAAGTTAGCCGGTATACTGTCTGCCCTTGTTCTGAGTCTGACTGCTGACCACATCCACATGAGAGGAGCAGACTTAACGTTACTAACTTAACGTTACAGCTAATGTCCAGGAAAAAACACAGGCTGCGAAACAGACCACAAAATGACAGTAACCTGCTCATTAGGAGTGTTAGCTAACAAGCGGTACGACAGAGTCACTTAGGCTACTATGAACGAAGCTACAGCTAGCTGGTGGTCATGTCAGATATCCATCAGTCATGTCCACAGAAAGATGATCGCTACATCCACTCGTGTTATTCCCTGGTTACTGATGTCAACAACTTATGGCATTAAGTAATCAGTGATCTTGGTAATATTGATGTTTCTGATGTTTCATTTGTTTGCTAGAATGCTTAGTTGATGGCTCCCCTTGGTGTGTTGGTTTGAAACCCCAGGTCATAACAGATGTATAAAATACATTACTATTGTTTTAGTTTGTACTCAGTAGTTTTCCATGTTAACTGTCCATCCAGTAATTTTCCACTGTCCACTCTGTATTTAGATTCATAGTAACATTCCGTAACTACCAGTACCTATCACACAGGTTCTAATTAGCATTAGCTCACTCTCTTATCAGTATCTTCCCATGGACTTGTTTATTCCACTGTATAAATGGACTTGCGCTATGTTTTTCTGTCTGTTCAGCCTACTCAGACAGATTAGTTTTTTATCTCTGTATGGTGTACACTATATATATGCAATAATAAAATTTGCATACTTTAATGCATAACAACACACAACCACAGCAAGGACAGCTTTTTTCCTCAACACATTTGTAACCACTAATGCTTTGGGGGAAGAATATAAAGGACGGATCCATGCAAGTGAATTTAGAACTGAAACACAGCCAAAAAGAGATATCCCCACTCTACCCTGTCAACCTCCTTCTCCGCATCCAAGAAAATGATTACTTTGGGATCATCTGAGGATGCGGAGGAGTGCATGTCCCCAAGGCAGTGGTGAATATTTTAAAAAGAATGGCAAACTTTTTTTTTTAAATACTAATTTTGGTGTAAATCAAGAATAGAAATGCAAAATGATGAAGGACCCAGGACTGCTTTGTTGTCTTTTTTTTTGTTATTAAAGTTTTTATTTATTCATTTAAATATACACAAACAGACAGTATTATTACCTTTATCTATAAAACATCCAAAGGCCCATGGTAAATGCACATATTTAGAACAACCAAAATAAACATTCAGCAGTTATAGCAATACAACCAGATCATCACCGTGTCCCAGCAATACTATGAGCGAAAAAGCGGTCCCATGACCTCTTAAAGTTCTCACCTTCATCATTGACTCTAGCTAACATGTGTTCATATGATACTATTTCTAACATAGATTCTATCCATTTTTTAAGATCTGGAGAGGATGTACTTTTCCATAATCTGAGGATCATTCGGGCAGCCGTGACAACCCCTACATTTATCACTGCAAAGTCATATTTTGATATATTGGGCAATTCTGTTTGGTCTCCCAGGAGGCATAGTCTTGGTGATACAGGTATCGTCGAACCCAACCACTTCCCTATGTATTCTAGTACTTTTTCCCAAAATGGGTAAACAAGTTTACACTCCCAAATTGCATGTAAAAATGTACCTGTTTCCGACTGACATTTCCAACATAAATTATTGGTTAGCAAGCCCATCCTGTGGAGCTTAGAAGGAGTAAAATAAAACCTATGTATTAACTTATACTGAGTAAATTTCCCCCTAGCCTCCTTTATATATTTCCCAGTATTCGATAGTATTTTTAACCACTCCTCATCGTTCAGATCACATCCTAGGTCCTTCTGCCAAATGATCCTCAGATTTTTACAAATATCTTTTTGTAACCTGTTAAAGGTTTTGTAAAACACAGCTGCCCTGTGTGCTATACAAGGTAATTCCAAAAATTCCATCACTGGATTATTGCCCAGAATGAATTGGCCCTTAGTAATACAGTCTCTCATTTGTAAGTACTTCCAAAAATTACCTTTACTTTCCAAATCATATTTTTGCACAAGTTCAGAAAAAGAAATAAACACTCCATCCAAGTATAGATCACTTATCTTGTATATCCCTTTTATAAGCCATTGATTCCAGTAAACAGACTTTTTCCCAATACGTATGGCAGGATTGTGCCATAGAGAGGCATATGATTGTCTTAAGTGCGACACACCACACATCCTGTGTACCTCTCTCCAGACTGCCTTAGAATGAGCCAATACTGGGTTTGAAGAATAATCATGTCTATTAGTAGTTGAACCATGTGAAAGAACATCCGAAGGTTTAAAAGGACTTACTAGCTCCTGTTCGATTTTGATCCAGCTCAGCTCAGGGTCTGTTCCCTTCCAGTGCTTAACCAATCTAGACATTTCAAAGGATAGATTGTATAGCCTTACATTGGGGAGAGCCAGACCTCCTATCTCCCTTGGTGACCACATTTTCTTTATATTGATCCTCGGTCTCTTCTTATCCCACAGAAAGTCTTTGATAATTCTATCAAATTGCTTAAACAACTGTGGCGATATATCAACAGGCAACATCATGGAGACATAATTGAATTGTGGGGCAACCACCATTTTAATCACATTAATTTTTCCCCATAGAGTAAGCTTCAATTTTTCCCACTTATCCAGGTTCATTTTTATCTTCCGGAGAAGTGGTTCCATATTTGAGAGCATTACTTCATCCAAATTTGGATTTAATTGAATACCCAGGTATTTCATACCCGAAGGTATCCATTTGAAATTAAATGAAGTAACACCACTAGAGTGGCATGTATTCGGTATAGGCATACCCTCTGACTTGTGCCAATTTATCTTATAACCAGATAATTTAGAATATGAGTCAATACATTCAAGCAACACCGGTAGAGAGTAGACAGGATCTGCTATCACTGCTAAAATATCGTCAGCATACATAAACAGCTTATGCTCCCTACCCCCTGCATGCACACCCTTAATTCTTACATCAGCTCTGATTGCTAAAGCCAGTGGTTCTAGAACTATCGTAAAGAGCAATGGAGAGAGAGCGCAACCCTGCCTAGTCCCCCTAGAAAGGCAGAAGAAATTTGACATCAGCCCATTTGTGAGAACCGCTGCTCTCGGGTTGGAATAGAGTACTTTCACCCAATTACAAAAGCCAGGCCCAAACCCAAATTTTGAAAGGGCTAACATAAGGAACCCCCACTCCACCCGGTCAAAAGCCTTCTCGGCGTCAAGCGAGAAGGCTGCCACCGGTACCGGATTAGAGCGATTCATATATGTAAGATGCATAAGCCTGCGCATGTTATCAACTGAGGACCTGTTTTTAATGAAACCTACTTGATCACCATTTATGATGTCTGGTAATACTTTCTCTAAACGTGATGCCAGTGTCTTTGTCAAGATCTTACAATCTACCCCAAGAAGACTTACGGGTCTGAAATTAGATGGGTCTGAAGTATCTCTGTCCTTTTTAGGGATAAGAGAAATTAAAGCATCATTAAATGTACCAGGTAGAGAGCCTGATTCAAATGCCTCCAAATACACATCATGTAAAACGGGAGCCAGGATATCAACATATCTCTTGTAATATTCAACAGGGAAGCCATCCAAACCTGGTGACTTCCCCGTTTTCATGGATATAATAGTAGCTCTAATCTCTTCTTCCGTTATAGGAGCATCCAGCCTTCCTTTTTGCTCACTAGAGATAGTGGGCAGTTGAAGACCTGAGAAAAATTTCTCCATTTCTTCCGGGCTAGGCGTACAAGCAGACGTGTAAAGATCCTTATAAAACTTTTCAAAAACCGTATTAATTTCCTTTGATGACGTTACTACCCCATTACCCCTCTTAATCATTGGAATGTTGTTAGAGTTATCCTGTTGTTTCAATTGCCTAGCTAATAATCTGCCACTTTTTTCACCCCCTTCATAAAAATTGGTTTTCAGTCTAAATAAGGCATACTCAGCTTTTTTGTTATATATGTCATGCAACTGATATTTCAGATTGCAAACGGTTTGGTATAAATTATCTGAATAGTGCCTTGCCAAATCCTTCTCCAAATTACGTATCTCTGCGTCTAAACTTTTTTCTTTTTTTGCATTCTCTTTTTTCACTTTTGAAGAGTGGGCGATGATTTTCCCTCTTATAAATGCCTTAGATGCTTCCCAAACAGAAGATATTTTTTCTGTGGAACCAATATTAATTTCAAAAAAGGATTCAAGATCCTCTGACAATGTGTCGTTAAATGACTCATTTTGCAGCAGCATAGTATTGAGCCTCCAACGGTCTCTTTTAACCTTGTCTGTATTCAAGTCAACATGCAACTCCACTGTGCCATGGTCACTGAGGGCGATGGCACCTATCTCACAGTCCACAATTGAGTCCACTAAAGTGTTAGATATCAGGAAAAAATCAATCCTTGAATGTGACTTGTGGCAGTGAGAGTAAAAAGTGTATTCTCTCTCACGTGGATTCACTAATCTCCATATATCCACTAAACTCAAGTCCTCTGCCAACATCTGGATTGCAGCTCTATCCCTGGGTGAAGATTTACCACTGGGCTTGCTCTTATCAATCATCCCATCCATTACCTGATTGAAATCACCTGCCAGTATAACTTGACCCTCCATATTTCCTACCACTCTATTAATTTCATGAAAAAAATCAGGCTCTTCCCTGTTAGGTGCATATATATTGCATAGCACAGTCCTAATTCCGTTGATCAAGGCTTCAATACAAATAAGTCGGCCTTCCTTGTCATTGTGTTGTTTCAGCATGACAAAGCTTAGATTTTTATTGACGAGAATCATCACCCCATTTCGTTTACTTGAGTAGGAGCTATGAAAAACTTTCTCTACCCAACCTTTTTTAAATTTCACTGCTTCCTCATCCCCCATTATATGAGACTCCTGAATAAGTGCTATATCTGTATTTTTGGATTTCAAATATGCCAAAACCTTCCTCCGTTTAATTTGGTTCCCACATCCATTTATGTTCCACGATATTATATTAATGTACCTGTTAGCCATCATTTTCAAACCCGCAAGTACCCTGTGATTGTGACTGCAATTTACCCATCATGTCAGACATTTTAACAAAACAATTATCCAATAGGTTATCCAAAACATTATTAGGCCTACTCAAATATACTGTCTTAGTGCAAAAATCAAACATGAACAAAAAAAACACAACCCCGAGCAGAGCAACACAGAACATGGTGTTGCTAAGCAATCCCCTCCCGTCCTGAACTAACTTAACTCGGTCCGTGAGGCGCGTTGACGGTTAACTAGTGGCAACACAACCATTTCGGCCCCTAACAAACCCATCATAAAAGTTACCGTACTTCCCTAGATTCACACACACTTCGTCATGTTTTCAATATCAAGTCCCATGGTCCTCTATTTAACATCTTGCAGAAACTTCTCCGCCTCCGTGCTGACTCGGAATGTTTTCTTTTGTCCTTTCCATGTAAAGAAAAGCGTTGCAGGGTAGGCCAGCCTGTGCCTCACATTAAGCTCGCGCAGACGTCTCTTCACCGGGATAAACGCCTTCCTTTTCTCCGCTAGCTCTCTTGTCAGATCCTCAAAGAAGGATAGCTTACAGTCCTCCCATTCGATTCCACGTTTCTCCTTAGCCACCTGTAGCACCTTGTCTCGAGCCGTTGAACGTAGGAAGCGCATCAGTATGGTCCTAGGTGGCTCATTCGGGTTAGGCATGGGGGCGAGAGAACGATGGGCGCGTTCGATTTCGAATTCGTCGCCAGTAAGACCAAGGCCCTGAGAGAGAATCCTCTCCACATACTGAATCACTTTGCCCATCTCCTCTTTGCCTTCTTTCAGTCCCACCATTCTGACATTATTCCTCCGACTTCGGTTTTCGAGGTCCTCCACACGTGCCCACAGTGTTTCCAATCTCTTGTCGCACTTCTCCATGCCTTTCTCCAACTGGGCATTTACGTCCTCCATATCCGATATTCGTTGTTCTGCCTCTCCAAGCCTTACTTGTATGTTCTCCACTGAGTCCTTAAGCTCTTTCGTTGTCTCCTTAATTGAAACAACATCCGCCGCCACCACCTGCAGAGTAGCACTCATTTTCCGTATTTCCTCAAACATATTCTTATCGTCATTCCTTCCAGTGTAAGATTTAGGATCGTCCATTTTAGGTTTTTCCGGCGGGGGGTTACTCTCGAGTGTCTCCGTCGGCAAGGCGCTCTCAGGCGGCGGGCTGCTTCTCGTAGCTAGCTTACCTCTCGTTCCCGCACCTTTGAAAAAGTTTGCTCTATTGCTTGACATTTCACCGGGAAGCTGCAAATTTTCGGTCGATTACTGACAATAATACTTTACTGTAGTAGAGGACACTAATATTATAGCCAAGAGCGAAGTGTATGTTTCCAAATTTATATAATTAACTGATGGTTGTCAGGAGCTCTCCTAGTGTGCTGCCATCTTCCTCGGCGGTCCCACGTGACTCTCTGCTTTGTTGTCTTAAAAGTGGGATATGTTGTTGAATCTGTTAAAATGTGTTAAATGTAAGTTTTCAGACTATTTTTGTGGCCTCATTCAAATTAATGGGAAGTAAAAATCGGAATGCTACAAACTCGTCCAGCTGCATCCAATGATTAGTTTATATTATGGTTTTCATGGTGGTCTAAATAACCCCCATGTTAAAACGAAGTGGAATATTGCTTTAAACATTTCAAGAAGTAGGGGTGCTTGTTTTTTCATAAAATTCAATTGGATATCCGTTTTTAAAAGACAGAATAATATGTTTTAAAGGTTTCGTTAATTTGAACAGCATTCACTATTAGCTCATGGGAAATGTTATAAATCTGTGGAATAATTTGAGATTCAGATTTAGCTGGTGAGCTAAAAGTCATATACAAGTCCACGTGAGCGGAGCAAAAGCCGCTCAGCCTTATCAGTTGATAGTAGATTGTATTGTGTTTCAAGTCCCAGCCTCTCCTTGTAGGTCAGGTGAAGGAGTTTGAGAGTACCAAAGATCTAAATCTGCTATAGAGTTGGTAAATTGTTCCTGTTTGTGCCTTCTCTCCTTGCTCAATGGAATATTAAATTATTTTCCCCCTAATGACGACTTGGAAGAGTCTCCCACAGTATAGAAGGAGATATTGAATCAGATTTATTTGTTTCCACAAAACTGTCAATGGCAGTTGAGACCATATTGCATCCGAACATGTTGCAGAACACTGGGGCTTGATCGGATTCAATTAAGTTGAGTATTCTACATTCTTAACAGAGGGGATAAGAGTTCTATCAATAAAGAAATAATGAATCCTTAAGTATGTATGATGCACATGAGAGAAAAAAGAAAACTTATTTTGAGGGAATAAAATGTGCCATAGGTCAATACAACCAACCTGATTAATGAAAAGGCGTTTGCCATTTTCCAAGGTAGGCTTGATAGAACAGCCCAGGATCAAACAGGTTTCTTTCCTGTCATGCCAATAAAGCATTCTTGAATTTGAAATTTGAATTTGTTAGAGAGAGTTATGGCAGCAACAGAAAGAGAGAAACAGATAGACAGAGAGAGAGAGAGAGAGAGAGAATGTGGTGTCAGTTGAGGTCAAAGTCATAACAGCCCAGTTTGTTTAGAACTGGTTCCTCCTTCCACAAACATAGCAATTTACAGATGCTATCCATCTCTCAGAACGTGCGTGCGTGCGTGCGTGTGTGCATGTGTGTGTGTGTGTGTGTGTGTGTGTGTGTGTGTACCACCCAGATGAACTAACAATCTAATCAGTGTTGTGTGTGATGGACAACAGATTGCAATTTCAGGCAAGCAAAATTCCACTATGTTGGTTTAACTCTCCCATTGGTGGCTCATTTTAGGATTAAAGATAAGAAAAAACATACTTCATACTATCTTTGTCCTGTTCTATCCACATTTTAGGAATTGAGAAAATGTTACCACTGATGATAGTAAAATCAAATACATTTTAAGTGCATTTTACACAAAAAAGTTGCACAGGTTCATGTCTGATTTGTATTATTGTTCATATTATTGGTTTTTACTTACGATTGTGTTATTGTCTGTAATGCATTTGAACTCTGTTTTGAAAAGTGCCATCCAAATAAATTCTTCTTATGATTATAATTACATAGAAAGCGCAATCCTAAAACGACAAACGACAAAACGACACACAAAAGGAACACATAGGGCTTGAAACTTTAGAATACCTTGAAGCTGCAAAAGGTGTATCTATATTCCAATAACTTTCTTTTGTCAAATGGGACCTGTGGATTATGTTTGCATTCTTCTTCATTTTAAAATTATTAAAATATATACTTAATAAAAAAAAAAAAATGTTACAATTCAGGCATTAAGCAGACACTCTTATCCCGAATCAAGAAAAGTAAACTAAGAACATCCCTCCTATTAGCAGTTATGTTAGGTCGATAAGCAAGTGTAAATATAATAACATAAAGACGTAGTAACAAGTGCCATACTAGTGTGTGTGTGTGTTTGTGTGCATTGGGGGATACAAGATACTGGATACTGGTTCAGGTAAGGGGTCAAGGTTGGGGGAGAGCTGGTCTGGATACAAACCCTGATGGATTGACTCTGCATTTCTGAGTGAGGTGGGAAGATCATTCTACCACTGGGGAGGAGGGAGAAGAGTCGGGACCAGGCAGAGCGATGGACAGGTTGTTTTTTTATTTAACCTTTATTATACCATATGTCTCATTGAAATACAATCTCTTTTTCAAGAGAGACCTGGCCCAAGAAATGGCAGTGTCAGCAGCAATGTTGCATGTCACAATACATACAAAATATATACAAAATTAGATACAAACTGACATATTCACATTACAATTACAGCGGAATGAGGGCAGGGATCGAGCCCAGGCCTGGACCAAAAACCACACCTCAAACAGTGAACTCCATTCAGAGTGGAATTTAGTCTATGATTAGACCAGACCCCCACCCATGAAGCCGCCCCAAGAGGTTTTTTCAGCCAGAGGATCTTCACAGAGTGACTCAACTTATCTTAGTTTGCAAAACAAACACATTGATTTGGAATGTAATCAGCTATCATAGATTTAAATAGAGAGAGTGACAAGAACCAGCAGTTTCAGACTCTCTTGAAGAAAATTCCATGACCAGGGAGTGAAATGACCTTTTTGCTTCTTCAGTACTTTTTGCTTCTTTTTGCTTCTTTGGTACTGAAGAAGCAGTAGGTGTTGCTTTGGTTTTGTCAGTGGTGATGGAAAGATCTTGTTGGTTGACAAGATTTCCCAGGGAAGAAGAGCAGCTTAGTCTTGTTGGTAGTGGGAGGACATCTACCTGGAGATGCCAGCAAAACCGCCCGATCCAAACCCCATCGAGCACCCGCGGGAAACAGCCCAAACGCAAGGCCCGCAAGAACAAGCCAACCGCACCCATGGCAAGCGCCACAGGAAGCGCCAGGCAAAATCCCATTCGAACATCCTGAAAAACCCGACGGCCAGAAGGCCCAAGGTTGGAAAAGCCGCCATCGCCGCACGCAGTGGACTCCCGACGAACAGAAAAACAGAAAAGCCACCCGAAACAGAAACAGCAGTCCTCAACACCATCAATGCCCTGGCTGCACTCCCCGACCAGTTCAATGCCACCCCAGCGAACAAAGGCACCAGCCTCCCCCAGAAAACACAAAGACCCCTCAGTGATTCCAAACTCCCGAACGGCAGTGCATAAGGAGTGATTCACATAAAAGCCTGTCTATATAAATGTGTTTTTAGAAGGGATTTAAAAGATGAAACTGATTTAGCTAGCCTAACTGCCTCAGGCAGGTCATTCCAAAGTCTAGGCGCCCTAATAGAGAAAGCGCAGCACCTTTAGTCTTGAGCCTAGACTGTGGAACAGCCAAAAGGGCCTTGCCTGAGGCTCGGAGGCAGCATTCCGGCTCATAAGGAGTTAACAGGTCAGCAATATAGCTAGAGGCTAGACCTTGCCGTGCTTTAAATGTAATCAGTAAAATCTTAAAATCAATTCTAAAACAAACTGGTGAACAGTGCAGATGTGCTAAGATTGGGATAATATGGTCTCTATGTTTGGTGCCATGAGACATGAGAGTGGTGGCATGGTGACATGAGAGTGATTTTTGACTGAGGCAGGTATACAGAGAGTTGCAATAGTCTAGGTGAGATGAAATAAAAGCATGAATTACCTTCTCTAAATCAGTGTGAGATAAAAATGACTTGATTTTTGATATATTTCTCAGTTGAAGGAGGCAGGACTGCACGACTCTCTTTACCTGCCCCTCAAAAGTCAGATCACTGTCAAAAATCACTTCTAAGTTTCTGGCCATTGGCTTTATATTAGATGATAAGTCACCTAGATAATGTAAAATAAGATTTCTTGAGTTGGGCTGCCCGAATAAGACTATTTCAGTTTTGCTTTCATTTAACGAAGAAATGATGAAATTTGTTTTGGGACATCCAACACTTAATGTCCGTGAGACAGTTTCTGAGAGTATTAAAGCAATTGGGATCATTATGTCTTAACGGTAGATATAACTGTGTGTCGTCAGCATAGCTGTGAAAGGAAACATTATGCTTACGAATTATATGACCAAGTAGAAGCATGTAGAGGGAGAAGAGGATGGGGCCAAGAATTGAGCCCCACAATTTAAAAAAGCTGAATTATCTGACCTAACAGAGAAGTCCCTGTCAGCAGGGGAGATCTGACATCTTATATTTTCAACCTTTTGAGTAAAACAAACTAAAAATTCCTCACACTTTTCTGGGGAGGTTTCAAGGCTGTGGCTAGGGGAAGGGCTAATGACAGAATCTATGGCTTTGAACAGAACCATAGAGTTGTGACATTTTTTAGATATGAGGTCTGAGAAAAATGTAGCTCTTGCATCCTTAACTATTTTCTGATATGTGAGCATTCGATTTCTCAAGATGTCATGGAAGATCTGTAATTTAGTAGCCTTCCATTTACACTCAGCTTTCCTACATTCTCTTAGAGAGGCCCGAGTTTTATCATTGAGCCACGGAAGAGCTCAAGGTTTTGACCTGTTTTTGAGAGGAGCAATGGAGTCGAGTACTACCAAACAGCTTTGATTAAAATGAGTGACTAGCTCATCAGTGTGGCTGTGGGATGTCATGAAAGATATATCACTGTGAGTCGGCAATAAAGCCTAAGAGAATTTAGATGCAGAAGTTGTGTTAAAAATGCGAGAGCTGAGTGGAGAGGATGGCTTTGAGGTAGAAGGAAGTAGCGGAGCATCAAATACAATTGCCTTGTGGTCAGACACACACATATCCTTTGTCTCAAGATTATTTAAGGGCAAACCAAAGGAGAGTACAAGGTCAAGAGTATGGCCCTTTACATGAGTAGGTTCACTAACAGATTGAATAAGGTTAAAAGACTCAATAAACTGCATAAAATCAGTGACAGGTGCAACACACGAATGTTAAAATCACCAAGTATTAAAATTCTGCCGTATTTAGGCATAATGAGAGACAGAAGGTCAGAGAATTCCTGGATGAAATCATGGTTCAGTTTAGGGGGTCTGTAGACTAAGACACATAGCAAGGAAGCCTTACCATTTACCAGGAAACTAAGTGATTCAAAGGTGGGAAAAGTGCCATTAGAGATAGGGGAACATTTTGTGTGATTTTTGTGAACAACAGCTACCCTGCCACCATGACCAGATACCTGGGCTGATGGAAATGAGTAAAACCTGGGGGTGTAGCTTCAATCAATTCACTCAATCAAGTGTAAGTAATCATAAAAAAATCTAAATTAAATGAACTAATACAATCATGGCAGATAAAAGACTTATTAGAGAGAGATCTAACATTCAAGAGTCCAAACCTGACAACTGGGTCGGAGGTGGGAGTATAAGCTGATGGCTGACAAGGAATATGAATCAGGTTATTTACATTGGCAGCTGTTGGTTTTATCACACAGGGAGCTGCTCTGAGTCTACGGTAGGAAACAATAGTATAGATGGGGAATATGGGTAATGAGGACATTGGCTGGGAAAATGAATTTCCTACCACAACAACGTGTCATGCCATGAGGCAGGGGTCCATGTTATCAGACAGCATGTGGGCCCCCCCTCCTGTGTGGGTGAAGACCATCATGCTTAAGTAAAATAGGTCTCGCCCAGAACAGGTCAAAGTTATTAATGTAAGGGAGCACAATGGAGGCACAGTGGTCCTTTAGCCATGAATGAAGTCCAAACCAAAGTCTTGACCATCTCTCTATACCTCTCCAGTGTGTGGGGAGAGGGCCTGAGATGATGATTCGATTCGCTTTCCTGTGACAAGAAGAGCAGTAATTAGCGTTTGGAAGTCTGCCTTTAGGACTTCTGATGTCGTGCTTTAATGTCATTGGTGCCCACATGGATGATGATGATGATGTTAACATTGGATGTGGGGTAGCCTGCGGTGAATGCAGTGAATATAGTAGTAAGAAAGGCTGTTGTCAGGTCAACAGTGTTAAGATTCCAAAAGGGTTGTGTATCAGGGCTATGGTGTTAAGAGACCAGCACAACCGCTTTGCTTTACATTATGATTTATTATATCAGGCATATATCAGGCCATTTGCCCACTCTGGCTATAAAAGAATGTAAGCTGCCTGCTATATGATAGAAACATTAGTTGACTATACTTAACAATCAATGATATTTACTGTTTATTTACTGCAGGCCATTGTGCAATCACATACATTTATGCAAATGATTTAGCACAAAGAGCCAAACATTCCTTGCCGACTATTTTTTAATAGTCTTCCATGCCTTGTCTGACAATATCACGCTCTGTTTACGAATGAGATAGCTGAAATAAAAACCAAGTCCTTGTCGTTACATGTTTACAAGTAGGCCTACATTGTCTTTTGCATGTGAAATAGTTTGAAACGATCAAAGGTCTATTGTCTGATGAGTTAAAATCTTTTAATCATATGCCTGTCAATTTGCAGCAAGAGTGCGTGAGAGAGGAGACATGCCGACATTCCGACTTCGAGTTAGTATAGGTGTAGGAGGCAGTGTGTCCAGCAGCAGCCAGTCCGACGTCCCGGCACGTTCATGCTGGTGCCCAGTGCCCGCACTGTGCATTCTTTTTCAGTTTCTGGTCTCTTTTTTCCGCACCCGGTTGTGTCTGTGAGCATGGAAATAGGACCTACACTAATTTGACTTGTGTGTGTATCTATTCGCAATAAAGAAATATAAAATCAATAGGCTATCTCTGTATTTATTGCGCCAAAGATTCAGATTCCCGACCTGATTGAAACCAATGACTGGTTGTATTTTAGCCTTCCTTTTTTTCACTGGGTTAGAATGCTTTGAAGCCTAGTTTGTTATCGTTGTCGTCTTGACAGCTCTGTGCCTATTAATGAACATATTAAGTAACCTTTTTATTATGCCAGGAGTTTAGTGTCCTGATTGACGCCACTGACTGAAATGAAAAAATGTGACGAGGGAGACCATAAACTATTTAAAATAAATCTACATTCCGCATGCTTGGCTCACCATAACTGAGGTAGGCCTAAATAACAAAAAAACACTTCAAACTAAGTGTGGCTGTCCCTGCACTGCTGCATCTGTGTTGTAAACATTGCTTTACAACACAGGGCATTAAATCCATGACCCCATCGTGACATGATCGCCATGGACATGTAGCCTTTACTCCTGCAGCTGTTATCCAAACCTGTAGCTTCTGGCCACAACAATGGTCTTGCTCTGGCCTTCTTCGCTCTGCGATGCAATATTCGGCAACATTGGGCAACATTGATGGTGAATGTGTCAATATTTATAGGGCTACATCAGCCGGAAAAGCATGTCCTATTATCAGTTTTGCAAGTTGTGATATATCACGAAAACTAAACAGACATAACCTCCGACATTTTTACACAAAAAGTCCAAACAGCAACCAACACCACCAATAGATGCCTACAATTACCAAATATAATGAATGAAAGTTTCAAACTAGTGACAATGTGTTGTTCTGTTTCAGCAGATGATCATATGAATAACCCTGGAAGTCACGTGCGTCCAGTGGTGCAGCTGTGCTGTGAAGATGAGATATAGTTGAAGGCATTAAAGTCAGACAGTTCTGCGTTCTTTTCTTATAGCCTAGAAATGAACTTTATGCATGACAATTTTCTTTGCCAGCATCTTGGTCTTACTGTAAGTTACCAACAGAAGTAGACTATGACATTCATCTGAATGGCAGTAGAATACTAAGTTAAAAACTACAAATTTCCACAATATACCAAGTGCATGTAATTCAAAACTTTTATTGGGCTTTGATTATTGATCACACTTGCCGATAAAATGTAGGCTATACGCCGAGGGCCAGCTAGGCCTTATTCATAGAAAGAGAGCGGCGCTGTCCAAGCTTAGCAGGTGCTGAAAATAAGAGCGCTGCCTGGTGATGCTGAGTGGATTTCAACAACATAACAAGTATGCTAAGGGTGACACTTTTCAGCAGGCACCAAAAATAAACGCAAAAATAGCCCGACAGTCCCTTCTCCCAAGGTCTTACTCGTTACCTGCACATCTGGCTACAGCTGCCAGGTGGCAGCAGTTTTGTGGGCTGACCCGCTATTGTTCAGAACTTTGCGGGCTTGACCCCCGTGTCCAATCAAAAGAAAATAACATAGAACGTAAACATGTTTGCAGCTAAACATCATAATAAAGCAAAATGGCGCAAAGCAAGAAGAAATGTTGGCAATATAATGTCAAATACCTTAGGGTTTATACCCTCTCCCACAAATATGCAGCTTCCTATGTGCTTGATATGCGAGCAGGTTTTCTCCAACGAGGCGATGAAACCCTCACACCTTAAGGATCACCTAGTTAAAATCCACAAGGCCAACAAAGAGCGCCCGTTTTTGCAGGCCCTGAAGGAAAAACATGCCAAGAGGAGCACGATTAGCAGCCTCTTCGCTCAGAAGACGAGCCGAGTGGTTTGGTCGAGTGGTTTGGTCGCCTCTTACAATATCTCCATCCTAATTGCAAAGTAGATAGATAGATAAATACTTTATTGATCCCGAAGGAAATTCTGGTGTACAGTAGCTTTCAACGTGTACATTACAGGATAGGAAGGTACAATAAAAAATTCTTAAAAAACACGGTAAGAGACTAAAACAAATAGGAGTAAACAGAGATAAAAACCAGTCCTGGCAGAGACTGGGGAAGAAAGAAAGAAAGTGCCTGTGCAATCTGCAGTATGCAGACAACTATGCATACACAAAACTGAGTAAACTAAATTTATATATATATATATATATACTATCAACATGAGATGCTGTCTGCGCCGGATTGCAAAATACATACCTACATATACACACATACATACATACGTACATATATATATATACATACATATACACATACATACACACATATACATGGGCCATATAATGGTATATATACACAATAATAAGATTAATGGTAATAATAATAATAACGATATATATATATACATACATATACATACACACACACATACATACATACACACATACATAAGTACATATACATACATACATACATACACACATCATCATATATACATACACCACTACATCATCACCACATATATATACATATATACATACACACACACACACACACACACACACACATAGGCCCGAGTTGCAGCCCTATCTCAGTGGCCAGGATCCCGGAGGACCAGCCCCCTGCATAGTGGAGAGGCGTTGTAAAGCCTAATGGCCCAGGGAACAAATGAGTTCTTGGAGCGATCCTTCTTACAGCCAAGAGAAATCAGCCTGCCACTAAATGTACTTCTCTGGCTGACCAGAGTACTGTGGAGGGGGTGGTTGGGGTTATCCATGATGGATAGCAGCTTGTTTAAGGTCCCTCTCTCTGCTACCATCACTAGGGAATCCAGCTCCATGCCAAGCACGGAACCGGCTTTCCTCACCAGTTTGTCCAGCCGCCTTGCGTCCTTCTCCTTTATGCTGCCTCCCCAGCACACTACAGCATAGAAGACGACGCTGGCCACCACAGACTGGTAGAACATCCGCAGCATTTTACTGCAGACATTGAAGGACCTGAGCCTCCGTAAGAAGTAGAGCCGGCTCTGCCCCTTCCTGTAGAGGGTGTCAATGTTCAATGACCATTCCCGTTTGTCATCCAGATGCACCTCCAGGTATTTGTAAGTCCGAACCACCTCTACACCCACCCCCTCAATGGATACTGGCCGCACGGAAGTCCTGTGCTTCCCAAAGTCCACCACCATCTCCTTGGTCTTGGAGGTGTTCAGTTGGAGGTGGTTCCTCTTACACCAGCCGACAAAGTCCTCGACCAGGCCCCTGTACTCCTCCTCCTGTCCCCCCTTAATACACCCCACAATAGCAGTGTCGTCCGAAAACTTCTGCATGTGGCATGACTCTTAGTTCTACTGGAAGTCCGATGTGTAGATCGTGAACAGGACGGGAGAGAGAACGGTCCCCTGTGGAGCCCCCGTACCACTCACCACCGTCTCCGAGACACAGTCCCGCAGTCTCACGTATTGTGGTCTTCCGGTTAGGTAGTCAGTAATCCAGGTCACCAGGGGGGCGTCTACCTGCATCTCCGCCAGCTTGTCTCTCAGCAGGCGGGGCTGGATGGTGTTGAATGCGCTGGAGAAATCAAAAAACATGATCCTCACAGCATTGCCTGTCTTATCCAAGTGAGGGGCAGCCCGGTGCAGCATGTAGATGATGGCATCATCCACTCCTATCTGCTCCTGGTAGCCGATCAGCCGCTCCA